>NC_088684.1:222811404-223111404 GCF_028017835.1 Emys orbicularis
CCTTAACTTCCATCTGTATTCTGTATTGTGCCTCATTTTAGGTCTCCAGTTGAAAGCTACAACTTTCCAGTATTTTTTTTTTTTTTATACAGGACTGTATTAGAAATGTCTGTGGAACTAATGGTAATATTTAGACCTTATTTTTATGCCCAGCCATACCAGAAACAGCCAACGGGTGCTGAAGCTTCGGTTGATCTCATTAGGAGAGAATCAAGGAATTGAACGCTTCATGTAACAATTTTTCATACTCTTAGGCCTGGTCCACACTAACCCCCCACTTCAAACTAAGGTACGCAAATTCAGCTTCTTTAATAACGTAGCTGAATTCGAAATACCTTAGTTTGGACTTACCGCGGGTCCAGATGCGGCAGGCAGGCTCCCCCGTCGATGCCGCGTACTCCTCTCGCCGAGCTGGAGTACCGGCGTCGACGGTGAGCACTTCCGGGATCGATTTATCGTGTCTAGACAAGACGCGATAAATCGATCCCAGAAGATCGATTGCTTACGGCCGGACCAGGAAGTAAGTGTAGACCTGCCCTTAGTACGTTCCTCTTTGGAGGGCTGACTTTGAGGTTTTTCTTCAGGATTAAGACCAGAGCCCAGAATCTGATTTCTTTTGGTGTTGTAAGAGCACCATTAATTATTATTACTATAATTATAATTATTATTAATATTACTTTTAACATTTGCTGTAGATGTATTAAGTTACTGTTTGTCTTGGTCTTTAAAACTTGGCTCATGTGGAAGGGATGTGGTCGCTTCTGCACACAGGTTTTTATAGCTGTTCATTAAAGACACTGTTTTGTAGCACACTGCAGTCATGAGTGAGCTCTCAAATTTAAGCTACTGATCTGCTAAATGCAGCTACATGCTGCAGATACTAAATTAAAATGCACCTATAATTTTAGAAAAAGGGAAAACAGAGGCAGAAGAAATGATTTGACTTTTTTAACTTAAAACAGAGGATATGCTACCTTTGTGAGTAGAGTAAGTTCTCTGTTTTTCTAGTATTTAACAACACTATTAGGTTAGCCCTATGTTAAAGATTAAGCATTCATTTTTTTTGTTAAGATATACACACCATAAATACTGGCTACCAGTCTTTGGAGACTTTGTTGGGCAGTCTGACCAACTGATTGCTGTCATCAGTCACCTTTGTGCAAACATGACATGGTTTAATGTTTTAAGAGCATTTGAGCTCTTCTTACTGAAAGTGTTTTATTTCTTCAGTATCTACATGTTCATATATATTATGTCCACTAGATGGTGCTAAAGGGAATTGATTACCTTGAATTGAGCGTTTACTCACTGTTAGCTTTCCTCTCCTTAAGCAGGTGGTTCTTGTTTTTTGTTTATATCTAGAGTTATTGTAGGTGCCTTTTCTGACTAACTTCATAAATTTAAAGAATTACTTTATTTTGTTTGCAATTTTTTTATTTTGTTCAAAATGTTTTTGACACACTGAGTTTGAATAATGGCAACTCACATAAAGGGATTTATTGCTTGTGTGATGCATGCTGGGAGAGCTAAAAGACTTAGGCAAGTTTTGTGTAGATGGTGCACAGAACTCTGAATCAATAATTGTTACAGTAACTTTTGTCTTAAAGAAGAAATACAAGAAACTACTTCTTCCCCTCAAATCCACTAACAGATCAAGAAAGGAGGCACATAGTGTACCCTAGTTTAAAATCTTGTTCATAATTTACAGTAGCTATTTTTATAGCACAGACACTGAATATCTTGCACATGAGCAGTAAAGCTTTGGAGGAAGAGGAAAGTGACATTGCAGGTTGAAATATTGAGAGCGCTGTAGGATTTCTTAATACAAAGACCAATTTAGCAAACCTAGTTTAAAACCTAGAATTAAAGAAAAATGGCTGCTATCGTGACATTCTAGTTGTCTTTTCTATATGTTTAGTATTCTAGATTTTCTTGTTTCAGATTTGCATGGTAGGTGTATGGGATACTCATTTTGCATCAACTAAAAGCTATGCTAATAGTAGAGTGGGGTCTCTTAAAGCCACAGTGATAATTGATAGCATGTTTAACAGAATCTAATATTTTTTTTGCTCTTGTAATTCTACATTATATTTAAAAATTAACTAAATTTTAAATGTTGTTTTTAATGCCGCTGCAAGTAGGGTATCCTACTTCTACAAAACTGCTATAAGCAAAAAACAATTTTTTAAAAATTAAGGCTCGGATACTGTAAACACTACAGCAAGTACATTACCTTATGCAACATTTTATTTTAAATTTATTTTATTTTTTAAAAATTTAGTGGGGATAAAATCTGTCACATGAAAACAAAATTGCTTCAGTGTTAATAGAAAAAAGTCATTTAGATTTTTTAATAAGTTAGTTATTGTGAACTTTTTATACAGAAGCCAGAATTTTTCAAATCTAGATGTCCAAAGTTAAACTAATACTTAGGTACCTAAAGGTGGGATTTTTCCAAAGCATGTAGGTGACACAGAAGCACAAATCCCATTGACTTTAATCTGCAAAAACTGATGGAGTATAGCCTGGTTGAAACACTTGAGTTTACATGTCTTGTGGAAGTTGGATATATTGAAAGGTGGTGTCTGCAAGTATAGCCCGGACTACTTAGTTACCAATTTTGTGGTTGGCTTGTTCTCACAGAAATAACGTTAATGAGACTCTGGATTTGCCTTTTTCTGTATAGATGAGCATTTTGTGTGAAATTTCTTACTAGGAAATCTCTAGACCCCATAACGTTCTGAAACATTCAGTGTGGTGATAGTATTGTTGCATTTCACTCATTTTCTCAACACAATTGATCTTCTTGTTCACACATTAATTCAGGTAGTCACAATTTATGTTGGAAACTTGTGAATTTTTACGAACTTTGTATTGTAAAATGGCACATCAATCTCTTCTTCCCTTCCCAATGTACGTCAGCTAATGAAACTGAAGACCCTCATGCTCATAAGATTAGATTTTTGTTACAAAGGTTTTGGACACTAAATAGAGTTAACTGTTCGCTTTTTTTTCTTTTCAGGACCAGGGTCAGGAATTAAATCTGTTAAATGGAGACCTCCTCCTCCAAAAACAAAATATTCAGAGGTATGAATATTTGTGGTTCTTCTATGTTTCATTTTGTTAGTGTGTGATTTAGAAATGATGCATTGAACTGGTGTGGCAGATGGTTCTGTGCGTGAACTTATTTGAATAATATGCTAACTCAACCAAGGTAGCTTGCTATATAGATAGTTACCAACTCAAATGCACTTGATATTTGACAAAATTTATTATTTTTATTCATGTTGATAAACTATGATGAAAGTTAAATCTACTTATGTGAACTCTAAGATAGAGAAGATAGTGTCTAAATCTTCTGGATTGTTTCCAGATCACACAAGTTAAATACCAGATTTAATAGGCAGTTTTTAAAAAAATAAAATAAAGCTTACTACAGTCAAGGATGAAAACACTCTAGAGTCAGGAAGAGAAATGGATGTGTCTCAAAGAGGTGGGTTAGTACAAATTAGAGATCCAACACCCAAGAGTAAACTGAGTAGACAGAAATTCAAGATGAGAAGTTGATTTGATGGAGTAAGGGATTGGATAAGACTATAATGTGAGAAGGATAGTGTAGCAAGTGTATGGAGTTTTTTGCAAACTTGTATCATATTTTGAGTTTGCTTTGGTAGTGGCTTCAAGGCTAAATTTGGTGGAGGATGGGATGTATGGTTCTAATTTTTACATCTCAATAGTATATCTGGATTCCTTTAAGTTTAGTGACCAGGAGTTGCAATTACTTTTTGTACACTGTTGAGTAGACAACATGGAACACTCTCTCAGGGAGTGAGTTGGCCCTTTAAATGCAGTGGGCCCAGCTCTGCCTTTGGTCTGATTTCTTCTGAATCCTAGGACTGAGGTGTCCTTGGGTGAAGCATCTGATTGGAGGGAGCATGTGACCAGGAAGGGTCACCTGGATTAAGGTTGGATGCCTAGGCTGGAAGAAGAGCCTGCTAGAAAAGACTGTCTTCTTCTTAGACTGAGACACCAGGATTTGGGAAAAGTTCTGGGTGAGGCCCTTGACAGTGATCAGACAAAAGGCTTGTGAAGGGCTTATCCAGAAGAGGAGTTGGGAATGTGTCTGACTCGGGGTGGAGGGACAGATGTGGACGGGGGGGCAAGGACACATGGGGATGCAGGGACACACGGATAAGGGCAGATGTGCCTGACTGAATGGGAGAGGCTAGGGGTCAGCCAGGGTCTGCATGCAGGAAGCTCCCTAACAATCCCTCCCCACCCCAAAAAACCCCCTGTTCCATACTTTTCCCACCTATACCCAATGACCCTCCAAGTTCACACCCAGGCTCCTTCCCAGCAATTACTTCCCTCTCCCTCAGCTCCTCTGTTACCCCTGACTCCCACAAGTCTTTGCACTGCTTCTGACGGGTGTGGGCAATATGGTTCTGTATTGTAGTTTTAAATGAATTCTTACTCAGAGTTCTGTATTAATAGGTCTAGTAAGGAATCTATTTGTCAGTGGTTTGAGCATTGGCCTGCTAAACCCAGGGTTGTGAGTTCAATCCTTGAGGGGGCGACTTAGGGATCTGGGGCAAAAATCAGTACTTGGTCCTGCTAGTGAAGGCAGGGGACTGGACTCGATGACCTTTCCGTGTCCCTTCCAGCTCTATGAGATAGGTATATCTCCATATATTTAATTAAGGAGAATAATAGTGGAATCACAAAATGGGATTAGGGCTCTGTCTAGAAGTACTTCCGTTTTTGGCAAATTCAGTTGTAGTTTGAAGACATTCAAGACAAGCAGATGTGAGATGACATTTGGAATGTGAGTCAACAGACATAACTACGTGAAGCCACATATAAGTGGTGGTGAAGGTAGAAGATAAAGGATCAAGGAATCAGCTGTGGGGTGCTCTATTATGGAAAGTGTAAAGTCTCCACCTGAAACCTTAAAAGGCGTGGTTGGAAAAGGAGCATTCAAGGCAGGAGATGAGCATGCTAGAGAACTTAGCTGCTTGTTCAGTGCCATTGAAAAGGATAGCGTGAACAACACCTGAAAAGCCACAGCTATCAGGGTGAGAAAATGAATCTGAGATCAGAGATAAGAGTAGACTAAATGCTTCTAGTGGTGATATCAATTATGTGCAAAATGCTGTGTCCTCTAAGCACATTATGTAAACTAAAACATTAGCCAGAACTGAGCATATTGTGGAGCAATAATAGCCACCCCCATCAACCACCATAACCTGCCACTTGATCTTAATCTCCATAGTTTTATCAAAAGGTTTAAAAAAAACCTTTTGAGCAAAAAGAATGAGTCTCATGTGCCACCCTTAAAGCCATCTGGAAGTTACATCTGGAAGTTCTCAAATCTTTTAATAGTAGTCAAGTGAAGTATGTAGAAGATTCATGGGTAGCTAGACTCCAACCTAATATAGGGTTTAAAAGATGAACACCTTGCATCGTTCCAGGAAGGAGATAGAAGCCAGCAAAAATTCATGGATGATGGTGACCTGTTCCATTTAAGTATGTGGCCCACTGAGGGACAAGCCACAGGCAGGCAGTTTGCATTGGCTGAAGCTTAACTGACCTTTGTGGCTTGCCCCTCATAGTGCATTGCAACCTGTAGATAACAATGGCATAAGACATCAACTAAAATAGTTCCTGGCTTTCCTATCTACTCTTCTCCAACTTCCCAGAGACGTTCACAGACACTAGAAGAGGCTTGAAGGGTAAAAGAAATTTGCAGCTGCTAACAGGAAGGAGTTGAGTCCTGCTAGTAGTATTGAAGCTTTTGAGGATCTCAAAGGTTTTCACTCAGTACTCCAGAAACAGCTGTTTGTGAATGTGCTCCCAGTTGAAATTTACCCTTTCTCAAATAATGTATAACACTGAGGTATCTTCAAGCTTACATTGTAGAAGATGGAAGCAGAAGTGGAGAATACAGTGACCCAGCCTAACCTTGCTTCCACTGGTCTGTGCTGTGCTGCCTGCCTTCACCAAACAGGAAATAAGGAAGATGTTACAAATTATTCCTTCTATTCACTTGACTAAAACACATAGTAGTCCTCTTGAAAAGTGTTGGCAAATCAGATGACTGCTTTTCCTGTTGGAATAGCCCCAAAACATCTTTGCTCCATAATTGTGTGTATTGTAATCTGATACATTGTTATCCTGCTTGACTACAGGGAATGCAGTATGAGGGAGAGTTCAAAAATACTTTGGAAAATGCCCTTTAAAGAAAATATTTGGGTTTAAAGGAATGTAGTGGTTATACCGATAACTTTGTGAGCTTATCTGTACCTCTTATCCCAACATAGGCAAATTGTGTACTTACATAGTTTTCCACAAGAGGGGGGAATAGTACTTACTAATAAGAAATTGTTATGGAGTCATATTGTGTTGAGTCTTGCTTTGCCTGTTGAGAGGGGGAAGGAAACAACATATTTTAAAGAATGAGTAGTGCTACTGGCGTTCTTTTCATTTACTCTTTAGTATTTTTATTATGACTATAATATAGGGCAAGCTGTATCCGAACTACTGCTACTCACCCTTCATCTTAAACTTGTCACATAGCGAACAGGTTTTTTTTTTCTTGTGGTTCCAATTGCAGCATCTTGCATGATCAATCTTGCATGTCTGACAGCAGAAGTGTTATCTCAAGATAAAGTAGTTATCTGTCCTTCAGTCTAGTAGAGTAAATTTTGGTTTTAAAAAGCAGCTTCCAGGTAGCAGCCCTCTGCAGGAATTAGCACATGTGCACTGTGGTTTTATATTGTAATGTGAATAACTATTTGTAATGCATATTAATGTATAGAACTGTACAGAGCAGTCAGCCACTCTTTTCACACCCTTAGACAGGTTCCTATGTGAAACATTTATTGTAGCAAACAACCTTATTGTTTACTGGGGAGGACATATGCCGTTAACTAATTTTTTGTGAAGTAATTATTTCACACTTGTCAACCGCTTGCAAAATCTCTGTGATTTTAATATAATACCTGTTTTGGAAATCCAGTTTGCTGAAGACTTAAACAGTTGTGTTGGTGCTAAGAGCTTGCCAAGTAGTATTTGTAAAAGGATTGTATAGTGGTGGATGACTTTACTGGTGAGAGGAATATTTTAGTAAAATAAGTTGTAGTATTTCACAAATGTTTGCAGTAAACATATCTTTTTAAGATGTTGCAGTAGTGGGATGTATGTGTAGTGAGTGGATCAGATTTTTTTATGCTAACTCAGTGGTTCTCAAACATTTGTATTTTCGCAGCAAGCACACTCTTTTTCAGCAAGCCTCTGAGTATCAGCTCTCCCCGCTCCCTCCCCCCCCATAAGTTAAAACAAAACTTTTTTTTATATTTAACACTATTATAAATGCTGGCAGCGAAGTGGTCTTTGGGGTGGAGGCTGACAGCTTGCGACTCCATGTAATAACCTCATGGCCTGCTGAGGAGTCACAACCCCCAGTTTGAGCACCCGTGTGCTAAATTAACAGATCTGAGAAGGTTAAAATAAAGGGGTGTTTATGTATATCAATACAGCTGCCACTGTTACTTAGTAATTACAATTTACAATCTGGGTATATAGAATACTTAATAACCATGAAGAAAAGGTTTGTAGTAATTTAAATAGTTAACCAATACATGCAAGGTTCCATATTGTACATTCTCATCTGGCGGAAAATTGTACATACGACGTGAAAGTTTCATAAGTCCCATTGACTTTCAGTGAGACTTTTGAAAATGGGATTTAGGCTCCCAAGTAATTTAGGCATTTCTGAGCATTTTACTCTTAGTCTGTGGCAGATTTGGAGCTGTTTCCAAGTTTTATATAACTTGGATACTGGATAGTTTTTGTTTGGTAGAATGAGCATTGATCCAGTCATTTTCAAAGTTGAGAGCTTCTGAATAAGTGAAGCATAAATATGATTATTTGTCCTCTGTTTAAAAAAAAAAAAAAAAAAATAACAAACTTGAGATAGTTACTTAGTTTCAGTTTTCAGGTGTCACATATTCTGCAGTAGATATCCACAAATTTAGGATATGCTTTTTTGCTCTCCGTGCAAATGTGTTCAGAACATAAGAATGGCCATACTGGGTCAGACCAAAGGTCCATCCAGCCCAGTATCCTGTCTACCGTCAGTGGCCAATGCCAGGTGCCCCAGAGGGAGTGAACCTAACAGGTAATGATCAAATGAGCTCTCTCCTGCCATCTGTCTCCACCCTCTGACAAACAGAGACTAGGGACACCATTCCTTATCCATCCTGGCTAATAGCCATTAATGGAGTTAACCTCCATGAATTTATCTAGTTCTCCTTTAAACCCTGTTACAGTCCTAGCCTTCACAACCTCCTCAGGCAAGGAGTTCCACAGGTTGACTGTGCGCTGTGTGAAGAAGAACTTCCTTTTGTTTTAAACCTGCTGCCCATTAATTTCATTTGGTGGCCCCTAGTTCTTATATTATGGGAACAAGTAAATAACTTTTCCTTATTCACTTTCTCCACACCACTCATGATTTTATAGACCTCTATCATATCCCCTCTTAGTCTCCTCTTTTCCAAGCTGAAAAGTCCTAGCCTCTTTAATCTCTCCTCATATGGGACCCATTCCAAACCCCTAATCATTTTAGTTGTACTTCTCTGAACCTTGTCTAATGCCAGTATATCTTTTTGAGATGAGGAGACCACATCTGTACGCAGTATTCAGGATGTGGGCGTACCATGGATTTATATAACGGCAATAAGATATTCTCCATCTTATTCTCTACCCCTTTTTTAATGATTCCTAACATCCTGTTTTCTTTTTTGACTGCCGCTGCACACTGCGTGGACGTCTTCAGAGAACTATCCACGATGACTCCAAGATCTCTTTCCTGATTAGTTGTAGCTAAATTAGCCCCCATCATATTGTATGTATAGTTGGGGTTATTTTTTCCAATGTGCATTACTTTATATTTATCCACATTAAATTTCATTTGCCATTTTGTTGCCCAATCACTTCGTTTTGTGAGATCTTTTTGAAGTTCTTCCCAGTCTGCTTTGGTCTTAACTATCTTGAGCAGTTTAGTATCATCTGCAAACTTTGCCACCTCACTGTTTACCCCTTTCTCCAGATCATTTATGAATAAGTTGAATGGGATTGGTCCTAGGACTGGTCCTTGGGCAACACCACTAGTTACCCCTCTCCGTTCTGAAAATTTACCATTTATTCCTACCCTTTGTTCCCTGTCTTTTTAACCAGTTCTCAATCCACGAAAGGATCTTCCCTCTTATCCCATGACCACTTAATTTACGTAAGAGCTCTTGGTGATGGACCTTGTCAAAGGCTTTCTGGAAATCTAGGTACACTATGTCCACTGGATCCCCCTTGGCCACATGTTTGTTGATACCTTCAAAGAACTCTAATAGATTAGTAAGAAATGATTTCCCTTTACAGAAACCATGTCGACTTTTGCCCAACAATTTATGTTCTTCTGTGTGTCTGACAACTTTATTCTTTACAATTGTTTCAACTAATTTGCCCAGAACTGACGTTAGACTTACTGGCCTGTAATTGCCAGGATCACCTCTAGAGCCCTTTTTAAATATTGGCATTACATTACCGATCTTCCAGTCACTAGGTACAGAAGCTGATTTAAAGGACAGGTTACAAACCATAGTTAATAGTTCCACAATTTCACATTTGAGTTCTTTTAAAACTTGGGTGAATGCCATCTGGTCCCGGTGACTTGTTACTGTTAAGTTTATCAGTTAATTCCAAATCTTCCTCTAATGACACTTCAATCTGTGACAATTCCTCAGATTTGTCACCTACAAAGGACAGCTCAGGTTTGGGAATCTCCCTAACATCCTCAGCCATGAAGACTGAAGCAAAGAATTCATTTAGCTTCTCCGCAATGATTTTATCATCTTTAAGTGCTCCTTTTTTATCTCGATCGTCCAGGGGCCCCACTGGTTGTTTAGCAGGCTTCCTGCTTCTGATGTACTTAAACATTTTGTTATTACCTTTTGCGTTTTTGGCTAGCTGTTCTTCAAACTCCTTCTTGGCTTTTCTTATTAGATTTTTACACTTATGTGTTGATAACATTTCATACCCATTGACATCACTGATACCCAACAATCTTAGAGCTGGAATGAAGTGAAAACTATTGTGCTGTCACATCTGTAAAGCAATTTTGAATGTGGATTCAGAAATTCTGATTCTTGTATAGCACATAGCACAATGGGGTCCCAGTCCATGACTTAGGACTCCTAGATGCTACGATAATACAAATAACCATTAATTCCCACAAATAAGTTTGCCTTGTGTGTATATTTACTGTTAAGTGGTATTTCTGGTCATATTCTGTTCTGAAAGAAAGTTTTAAACACTAATGGTGCAGCTTTCTTTCTGAGAACTTGTGGTGATCCAAGGATTTTGTTAGAGCAGGATTCTTAATTTAAAAAAAATAAAAAAAGCTGGGGATTTTCTGTGGCCAGCAGTTGACTGACAAAAGAGTAGTAACCCAATGCCTCTACATCAAAGGTAACAGTGCATGCATATTTTAAAATATTCCAGTAGGTCTTTCAAAACGGTAGTTGATATACAGTTGCTGTTCAATATGTGTAGAAGCATGAATGATGCTATCTAATTATTTCATTTGAAAGTACAGGGACAGGTTTTCAAACCAGGTTGTCTCTCAGCTGTTCTTGTTGTTTTCAATAGGAGCTGCAAGGTACTGAGCACTCTGAAAATAGTCTTCATGTACTTGCATAAACAGAAACGGAATTCTCTTGAAAATCTGGACCCGGTTGTGGGTGCTAAGCATTTCTGAAAATCTGGTTCATAGAATTATGTTCTGAAATAATGTGTTTCAGTGGGGCACTAAGTGTATCTTCTTAAGCATTTATTAAATATCAGAAAAATACTCTGAAGACTGAATAATCTGCTTATTGCTTAGATTAATAAATAGCTCTTCATAATGGATATATTTTGCTTAGACATTCTCATAACTCTTTCTTGGGAAAATTTGGCTTGCTGATTACCTGTTTAAATGGTCATGGGTAACTGCCTTAAATAACAGGAATCTTTAGAGGACAAAACAGCTCTGCCCACCACATCCCCCCACTTCTCTGTCCACCACCAAAAATGAGAACTGGTTCTTGATAATTTACACTGTCTTGTCACATTGATTTACATTCAACAGCATGAGACAGCCCAGTCAGACATAAAGTATTATTTTAATTTGGCCTGGGCATGTGTTCAGCAATTTGGGTATCAAGTACCTAATTAATCTGAAATCACTGTGGCAAACGGAGTGGTGTGAAGACTAAAATACCAAGTCTGAAATATCAGATGCTTAGTTTTTGACTAATACTGTAGCTCTATTAACATGATCTGGAATATTATGTTAGTTTGTGTGTGGTAATTTGCTAAGTCACAAACAAAGCAATTCATATTTGATTTCTTTACCACGTCTATTTCGAAGTATCCATTGTGTGTATTTGAAATGGGCACTTAGAATATTTTTGAGGGTATTGGCTTTACATCAGGATTATAATTTAATTTCAGATGTGAAACTAGCAGAGTATTCTCAATCTTAATTTTCCATTTGGAGAGTTTTGGAATTATTGCTTTAGTTCAGAGTTTTTACGTACTAGTATGCGCAGCATTAAGAGCCACATAATCTGATGGCCTCTGCCTTACTGGCTATACTGTCCTTTGGCAATGTCAGATTGAAACGATTATTTAGTAAAACTGAAAAGAGAATATATTATTCATTAAGCAAAAAAGGCATTGTTCAGGGTTAATGTTTTTTTGTAACTCTTAAGAACTGCAATAGAGTCGGGGTGGCCAGTTGCAACAGCAGCAGAAATTTAACTTTTTAAAATGTCTTTCAGTGAAAATGTGCAGCAAGCATACTGGGAACTGAAGAGGGAAATGTCTAACTTGCATCTGGTGACTGAAGTGCAAGCTGAGGTTCTACGAAAACTGAAAACCCCAACTGCAACCAAGAAAGGCAAGTCAGTGTTTGCAGGAATAAGCCTTACAAGTACAAACCACTGATCCAAGCTATACCATTTTAAAGAGAAACTAGCTATCATATCTTATCAAAATCTCATCAATTGAAGTTGATAAGCCAGAGTGTATTCTAGTTCCAGCCTAACCATTTACTGCTTTGGCTTCTGTCTCATACTGGTCAGCTTCACACATAAAGGTGTTGCTGATGTGTTTTTTCTTCAGTACTGTATTCTGTTCCCCTTGTGGCTTTTTTCTCAGTCAAGTGTCGCTGATGTGTACAAGGCTGAGGTGTTAAGTTTACTCATATTTGACCTTTTACCACAACTACTTCATATTTTTAAAAAAACAAAACAAAGATTTCACTTTTCAAATGCATTTTCTTTCTTTAACAGTATCAAATATATAAAACATTTTGGTAGCATTTTAAAATTCAGGAACAGATTTTGAACTCTTTCCCTATAGCTATAATTTTTCTTACTAGTGATGAAAACATCCTGAAAACTTATCTCCCAGTGAAATAGAACTCCAGATGATGACATTCCCTGTAATCAAAATATTGATGCTGCAAAACTGGTTTACCTCCACCACCCTCTTAAAAACAATTGACAAAATTGGTCATTTCCATTGCTCTGGGTTTACTGCAGATTTTATACATTGCTGACTGAAATTATTTCTATTTCAACTCTTGTATGTAATATTTCCTTCCAATGCAGGGGTTTTACAAAAGACCAATATTTGGCACTGTCACCTGTGATCTAATGATTGAAAGCTAAAGAAGAGAACGTTCGGTTAGTGAGTAGCAGTATCCCTATTTTTCACTGGGTAGGAAATTCCAAAATGTAGGTAATAAATAGGATAAGCAACAGTCACTTGTTTATAGTATGTTTGATGATTGGTGACGACATCTGATGGTGCACTTCTTTGATAAGATATAACAGGTCAGAGAGCTCAGATGACCAATCCAAAAGGCTAAATATTAGAGGAACACTTTGCTAATACAGAATTGGATGGTTCAAGGAATTGATAATGGGATTCACCTCTAGGGCACCAGTTTGACTTTGGTCCTGGTCTGTGACTGATGATTACTATCTGAGGTATTCTATGAAATGAGTTGGTAGCTTCAGTCCAGTTTCCACTGGATGCGTGTCTGTCTACATTGAAAAGATACACTAGTGACACATTTAACATCCAAGTTCAGAAGAGAAATCAAGGACTGCTTGGACTCTGAATAATTCTCTAGTCCTAAGAAGTCTGTTCTGGCCACGGTGTGTGATGGTAGTGGAAGGAAGCATGCATTTGCTGTGCCGTAGTGGTTGTGTGGCTGTTGTCTTTCTCTCATCTGCACAAGTGCTAACAATTCATTTCCCAGCCAGAAAACTCATTGCAGTAGCATTTTCTGCAATCAGTAGTGGAGTTGTGCATCAAGGGATATAGAAGGCGGCATCATAACTTGGTCTGTTGGGGTCTGTGGATTTTTGCCAGGCTTATTTTGTAGGTTTCTTTGCCCACAATCATTTATTGGCACATATAAGCATCTGGCTTTATTTCCTGTTGCAAGCATCCAATCTTAAAGCTGGACTTGGCTTACTGATTCATTAATGTCTTGTATTAATGCAGTGCAGTTATGATGCACCTGTATTGTTAACATGCAGAGTATAACCTTGATTTGAACCATGTCTTGGTCTATTCATGGGAGAAAATCAGTTTGCCTCCTAACTGTGTTCATGCAATCCTCATCTCCTTCTAAACATGAATTGGCTTTTAGGGGTCATGATTATGATAAAAGAAACTTCTAGACTTAAGAGAGCTAATAGACAAACCTGATTCTCACTTTAACAGATGTTTCCAAATATTCCATGACCTTCTAAAATGATATCCTTGCATATTATAGGGTTGACTTGAGTCACAAATTAGGCAAGTAAAACAGTGATGTAAAGGTGACTAGACTGAATTAATATAAGGGAAAACCTGTGACAACAGCAAAGAAGTCAATTGCTTTCTCTGCTTTCTTTTACAAGTACCACTGTATTTTCAGAATGTTTCACACATGTAGAATAGTATGTTCCCAAGCAAGCATTTTGTTAAGGAAAAGGCTGGTAGAATCTAGAATGTTTTTGGAGAAAGTCATGAGTCAATGTCTATTGAATCTTGTTCAAAAAGTTATGGGCAGGGGTAGAATGAACTTCCTCTCCTTCCCACAGTGTTTTACTCACTATTGTAAGTTCCATTTTTGAGCACTTTGAAGTTTGTTTTATAACCAGAAGTGAGGCTTTTTTTCAGAAAGCCTTTTACTTTTCAACACCATGGTTCATACTCCTCAGAGAAATAGAGAGGGTAAGCAATTTATAGAGTTCAAAATAATTGATGCTACCCGTTAATCTTGCCAACAGAATGTCAATTGCAACATGTATGTGGATTCCATTAATCCATATACAAGACACTGTTCACAAAAAGCAGCTCATCACTTCTTGAAGCATTTTGGAAATCTTTACGTGTAATGGTGGATGAAAAACAATGAGAAACTGGGGTGTTTTCTAATGCTTTACAGTACCTTAAATTTAACAAATTTAAGATTGAAGCCTATATAATGCTGTAGCTCCTTACATGAATTGGGCATTATATAAAAAATGTTGAGAGAGATCCACCGTAGGAAACTGTCTGAATTGAGACACTTTTGCTGTTTGTGTTTAGAAGAAAAAATGTTCTTGAATAAGGAAGCTGCTATCTCAGAAAAATTAACAAAGTTCATTCTTGTTTTGAGTTCTTGCTTGGCTGATACAGTTGGTCAAATCTTGACTACAGCCAGCTTATACTATTTACTATTCAATTCTCTCACTGCCTCATAGGAAGGATGAAATGGAAGGTTTCTCTTTTGTTGCTGTCACTTAAAATGCCCTCTGTCTGTGGAAACAAACATTTTCCTCAGAATTTATCTCAATATTTCAACCATTTGTTTCTGTCCTGAACTAGCTCCAGACCACTGAGACTCAATCATCATAAAGTGCACTGATTTTTTGAATGCGTTTTCTCATCCTTACAATTTCATCTAGTTCTCAGTAGGCCATTCCTAGATATAAAATACACACACATGCTCATAAGCAAAATACAGCAAGCTCCGCAGGGATCACTTAATACAACAGGGCACCAATCCTGATTGGGCCTACCCACTGCTACAAAACAAACAGATAGTATATGTTGTGTATATAACTACTCAATAGTAGGACAAGGCTGCCTAAGTGGCCTTGTGTGCTTCTCTTGTCAAATAATCTTAGTCTTTTAGAGTGTAGAAACTTGGGTCATTTTATTGAGCTGTTAATGTACTTTCAGGTTGAACATCAGAAATATTCACCTTGAAATTTGTATTAAGTTACAACCCAGACTGTTAGTCACAGACAATAGACAGGTTGCATTGTCCCACAATTTTTTAGATGAATAGCTATGCTACTAATAGCTTGGTTGTCAATAGAAGGTTCAGTTTAACTAGAAGTATCCAAGGAGTAATAATACAATTCCCTTTCTGCACTTCTGACTGAATAGCACTTCGTCTGCCCTAAAGCTTCTCCAATCCCCGTATTCACAGCATTTGGACTACAGTATGTGGTTGCCATTTGTCCTTGTACCTATGAATAGCTTACATCTCAAGCACTGCTTTTTACACCTATCAGCACAGATGGGGTGAGTCACAAATTTCCTAACTATATCTTCCGGATGTGACAAACCAGCCATTGGAAAGTGCTTTTTACTGAAATTTGCTAATTGGTCACCATTTTTTCACTTTCCCTGGCAGGGTGATACTACATCCTGCTGAGAGGGCACTGACTCTTCTGTTTGTCCTTTATGAGCATTGTGTTTATAAACCAGAGTTTGTATTCTAGATTCATAGCTATTATAGGAAACTTCACCTCACATGTGAAGTGCTTAGCTTGTAGGATCTAACTGACAATCCTCATTTAATAATCCTCATTACATTTGTAGTGAAATGAAGAGAAGTAGAGATGGTATGGGCAATTCATCCCTGCCCTCTCCTTGTCACATACTCACCCAACATGTGGCCAGTCCCATTCCCACTTCTGGATAGTTGCTGCCTGTTTTCAAAAGGCCATCCTCCCCTTCTTAGCCTGTTTGAAACCTGGCCCTTGAACAGAAAAGCAATAAGCTCCATGCCATCTCCCCACTGTTGCTTCATGGATTGAGGATGAGTTCAGGACCTGGCAGCAGAAGGAGGCTGCTCATTCAGAGACAATGAAATAGGGTGCAAGATTCTTTGCAGGCAAGCAACATTCAGAGATTCCAAGGCCAGAAGGGACCATTGTGAATCATAGACATTTCTGAGCCCACGTAGATCATCCTGGTGCAACACTCTATACTTGCCTCACCAAACTCCCAAAGATTCACCAGTCCCTCCCACATCTCATAGAATATCAGGGTTGGAAGGGACCTCAGGAGGTCATCTAATCCAATCCCCTGCTCAAAGCAGGACCAATTCCCAACTAAATCATCCCAGCCAGGGCTTTGTCAAGCCTGGCCTTAAAAACCTCTAAGGAAGGAGATTCCACCACCTCCCTAGGTAACCCATTCCAGTGCTTCACCACCCTCCTAGTGAAAGTTTTTCCTAATATCCAACCTAAACCTCCCCCACTGCAACTTGAGACCATTGCTCCTTGTTCTGTCATCTGGTACCACTGAGAACAGTCTAGATCCATCCTCTTTGGAACCCCCTTTCAGGTAGTTGAAAGCAGCTGTCAAATCCCCCCTCATTCTTCATTTCTGCAGACTAAACAATCCCAGTTCCTTCAGCCTCTCCTCATAAGTCATGTGCTTCAGCCCCCTAATCATTTTTTGTTGTTGTTGCCCTCCGCTGGACTCTTTCCAATTTTTCCACATTGATGTGGGAACGAGTTGATTTGGTTTTTGAGAGAGTGCTATTTTAATGAGTTATAGTGAAACTTGCAAAATATTTGAATAAAATTTGTGGTAACTTGGATTAATGAGCACTCAAAAGCAGGATATGGGATCCATTAGCTGAAAAGTTGTCCTGTTACACTAGGCACATTTCTGAATGTATGTATACTATATCTTCTAGATACATAAATTAAGAATTACATTTAGTTGTCTTCTCTCTTCAGCTTCTACTAGTGCACCAGTACAATGTGTTGAAGACGTGGAGAAGAACCTCACAAAGTTATATTTGACTTCTTCTGGGGCAGTCTACAAAAAACCCTCTCTTTCACAAAATGACAAACTTCTCTGCAATGCCGTAGCTCCCCCTCTCCCAAGAGATGTAAAAATCCTGTCTGAACAGGCAAATCTCCAGTCGTGGACAGATGAGAGACCCATCCCGATTGGCAGCACAACCTGTCATGAACAAAACTCATATGGAAAGAGCTCTCTGGAAGATAATTCCTGGGTATTCCCAAGCCCTCCAAAACCTAGTGAGACAATATTTTGGGAAATGAAAAATAAATCATCTTTGTCAAACTATCCAATAGATTACTTGGATCAGTGTAATCAAAACTGCCTGCACAAGAGCTAAGTAGTTCCTGAGACTGGGGCTGGTTCTGAATAGGTACCTGAGTACTAGAATTTTTTAAAGAGAAAAGTAGTTGGCTGAAATGTGGAGGTAACTACTTTTGTCTTGTTCCAAGACCCGGGGGGGGGGGGGGGGGCTGATCACTCATTGCTGTAAATCCGGACTAAATCAAAGGAGCTATACTGGTAATACAGGTGTAAGCAAATCAGAATCAGCCCCTAAATGCTTGGTCCTCTTATACTGAGCATGACACACACTTGCAAATATTATACAGACTGAATATTGAACTCTTGGAATAAATCAAAATAATCCAGCTCTGCATTTCAGTTCGCTGTATGTACATAACACTGCTCATAAAGGCATTTGGTATCCTGTGTTAGAAATGTCTAAAAGCTGTGAGCTTACCTCTGACAGAAGTGTCTTTCAGATATAGAACTCTCAGGTAAAGAATGGAATTGGAATGTTATTTTTACCCCCTCTGGTTTAGGAATAGTCACTGGATTTATAATGTGAGAGATATGCCAGGAAGAAAAGGTGAGATTTATAGGGTTCCCCCCCCCCCAATCATGTTTATGTAACATGTATAAACCAAAACTGCTAGGATACACTGTTTAGACTGCACCTTTTCTTTGGCCTTACTGTAAGTATTTAAAGATCATAAATGAAATTCACAGACATAGTTTTTATTTGTCGCCACTGACAAAGGAAATTAATTGCATTCTACGCACACTGGTGCCTGTTATAGAATCACCCTAACCAAAATGCAATGATCTTTGTGTGCCTCATTTGTATATCACCAAAATCTTCACTTTAACTGTATCGTTTCTAAGGCCACCAACTTTTTTTTTTTTTTTTTTTTTTTTTGTCGCAAGAACAGAAGCCTTAACTTGAGCAGCTCAGATGTTAAGTATTAGTGTTCGAAATACACAACTGTGCCATATGGATAGGGGTTTTTCATCTGTTGTGTAGAAAACTAAAGTGTTTCAAATTATAAATTTGCCAACTTTATACAGTTGAGTGTCCAGATACTGATGTATGTGGTTAACTGGTAAAGACCAATTTCTCTTTAAACCAAGGAAGCTTCTAGGCCAGAAGTTCTCGAACTTTTGTATTGGTGACCCCTTTCACACAGCAAGCCTCTGAGTGAGACCCCCCACATATAAATTAAAAACACTTTTTTATATTTAATGCTATTATAAATGCTGGAGGCAAAGCGGGGCTTGGACTGGAGGCTGACAGCTCACGACCCCCTGAGGGGTCATGACGCCCAGTTTGAGAACCACTGTTCTAGGCAGTTAAGTCTTGCTCTTTGGGAGGGCAGTTTTAGAACTATTTGGCTTCATACACCAGGTTTAAAGTGAAATGGTTGAAATGTACAATACTTACAAGGAAAATTCTACATTGGGTATTTCATATTCTCAGTGAATATAAAGTTTAATTGGGAGTAAAATGATTAGTACTGGTAATTACGCATCCAAATTCACTGGTCCACCTTAAGGTCAATGTAAAGAAAAAATGGATTTCACAAGAGTTAAGCAGTAAAATATAAAAAGCCAGTAACTTCTGCAGGAAAGTTACAACTGTAATGCAGCCATATCAGTGATGCACTATAAAAGCGTGATGAAATGTGGGCACTACGTGACTTGTGGGTCCACTTCCCCCCTCCCCCTGCATTCAGTACTTCATATGATATCCATCTCCTTTTTATGTATTAGAGTTTTGTCTATCTTGAAGTCAAAAGAATGTCTTTGATACCATCTATTTTATTAGCAAACAGCATACATAAATAATATGCCTACCTTTCACCAGATATGTTTTTATCTTTCTGTTATCTTGCTCACGTATAGTGGTTTGTCTGTGATTAATGGAAATAGTGTCAGATGCTGGAATTTATTCTGACCAATGAACATGGCTGACTCAAGGGAGTACAAGCTCTTGCAAAGTAATAGAACAAACCCCAATATGCATAAAACAAATCCAAGTCACTAGGCTTTAGCTGATAGAACCAACTACCTGTGTAATAACAAAGCAGCAGAAACTATTTCTCACGTGGCTGCACTATATTGTATCTAGTTCTAATGTAATTTACTGGGTTTACTCCCTTGGTTACAAAGATTTTTGGTAAGTTTAATGTATTCAACAGCCATCAACCTGATTAACAGTTAGAATTATGCAAGGAAGGAATCCTGTTGTGTAAAATTTTAAATAAATTTAT
Organism: Emys orbicularis; assembly: GCF_028017835.1. Classification (NCBI taxonomy): domain Eukaryota; kingdom Metazoa; phylum Chordata; order Testudines; family Emydidae; genus Emys; species Emys orbicularis. The sequence goes on from NC_088684.1 coordinate 222,831,147, forward strand.
TTTTGTTTGAAATGAGCTTCACTTATAAGTCTCCTTGGGCTTTGGCAAGCATAGTGTTTCCTTTGTTGTTGCTCTCTAAATTCCTTATTTTTAGGTTGTGTGCAAAACGGGGAAGAATTTGAATCTGAGCACAGATCAGTGAAAATATAAAAAAGATTAAATTCAAGGTCCCTTCTTAGCCCTTAGGAGGAGTGTACACCTCCACAGATTGTTCTGACATGTGGAGAAGGAGTATTCTCCTCCTGGGCAAATGAAGGTAGATTCTCCCTCCCCTCTTCCAAAAGTGCCCCTTTCCAATCTTGTCCTACTCTTCACCTGTTTGTAAACCGCTAGGCTGAACTTCAGGATGAAGCTGCTCTGTTCTCTGTGCAAGAAGTCCCTGGGCCTAGGCCTCTGCTACAGACATGTGCTGAGGCAGAGGAGAGGAAGGAAAAGCAGCACTCAATGAGGGGGACTGCTAGATTCTGACAGATGAGACAAGGTGGGGCTTGCTGTAGGCTGGAGTTGCAGTCCACTAATCGCAACAAGCAGCTCTACCATAACCCTTGAAAAGGGAAGCGCTGGGTTTGGAGTCATTTAGGAACTGGCCAGTTTCTGAGGTGGGAAGGCATTTGTTGGACTGAAGTGTACAATCAAATCTTGACTAAGAAGAGCAATTTAAATCATGCTTTTTGTGGCTTGGAAGAATTTTTCCATTTTCAAAAATCAAAGGTTCTTACTGCACATGCTCACAAACTGCATGCTAATGCCATCACAAAAGGTAAAGAATGGCTGTAGTTTTTTGGGGTTTTTTTGTATAAGAAATCAACATTCAGTCCAGTTGATCAATGTGTAAGTGGGGGTAGAAAGCAAAAATCCCCACAACACAGAAAAGTAAAAATTCCTCAGAAAATGGGTAAATTTTATTAATTTAAAAATACTTTTTGAAAAATCAAATTGTATTAAATGTCATGACCCATGTGAACTGGTCACTGCGGTGGCTCACAGCCCTACTCATCCTTGATGGAAGTAGTATGAAAATGTTACAGAATATTGAACTTTTCTTGGAAAGATACGGTTAGTATTCTGTCCTAAACATTTTTTGTTGCTTTTTATCTCAAGTGAACATAAAGCAAGTTGACTCATACTAAGTATCTGGAAAGTCACTTATTTCCCAGGGTTTTTTACTAATTGTTAACACTGGCATAGTATAAACTTAGACACTGTCAATTTTAAATTCAAAAGGTAGTAATAGTTTCAGGACCTTATGTCCTGAGTCTACTGACTGTGGTTTTCTCCTCCCTTGTTGCTGTGTGAAATATCCATGCCCAGAGGGATGAGAAGTGAAGCACCAAAACTAGCTTCCTCTAACAGGTTGTCAAATGTATAAAGTGAACAGATGTTTTTTTTCATCTGTTCTAGTTACAATAAGCTTGGTAGTGGTTGCAACGATAGTAGATTTAAAAAAAAAAAAGTCCCTTTAAGTTGATTGTCCCTTTTTGTTTTCAATGAATAGTACAAATACAAACTAAAATCGTACTTTTCCCCATAAATATAAAGTAGGGAACAGTCTTGTTCCAAATGCTGATCAATGTTTGTGGGAAAGTCTTACACAACTTTAACAGTGAATACTACTGCTCTTCTGAAGATCTAGTACATTTAGCTATAGAGTGAAACACCTGTTAAGTTGATTAGGGACTTGGGGCAAGCAAGATGTGGATCATGTACTAAAAAAAAAATCTCTTCATCTAAGGGACAGTATTTTTTGATAAATACAACTGTTTGTGTTGCTCAGACCAGCCAAATTTGGAAGGTAAACATGCCTGTGTAAACTGAAATGAGAGGTGAGTTACAATTGAGGGGGATGGAAGAAATAAGGTGCAACTTACCTGGGGTGGCGGTGTGAGCAAGTCAGGGGCCCCTTTAAGCTGAGGAGGAAGCATGATTTTTATATCCCTTCCCCTGAAGTATCTGGCCTGACACACTGGAGTGTGCTTGGCTCGTCTTTGACTTTCTCTTCTATTCTTTCTACCTTGAGTCTTCAAACAGGAACTGTGAGGGGGGGAAAAAGCACAGGAGGGCTATGGCATTGCTCCCTGCTTCCATTGCAGGTCGGCAAACTCTGGAGGGGGAAAAAGGAGGCATCTAACTATTGCAATCTGTCTTCTTGAATGACATGTTTTTTGCTTCCTTACTTCCTGGTAGGTGGGGATTCACTGCTGAGTGAGTGTAGGAAGAGGGGATGCTAGACAAAAACACTTCAGCCTTAATATTTAAACATATCAATATGTTCACCTTCCATTAAAACTTAACCAGGTCAGACTTCTCCCATTTCAGACTGACAAGCAATTGTGTTAAACAATCTTAAATAATGGAAGGGGCTCTATAGGGGCAGAAACTATACTGCCACACAGTCTGAGATTGGCTCCTGGGCCTGTTAATTCCTTCCTGGGCCAGCAGGAACTGAGCAGGTTGTAAAGATACTAGTGGGGGATGAAAGGCAGAAGCACTTAAGGTGGGTCTCCAGTTATTCCATAACAGCTAATGCTGGGACTAGCACTGAGTGGCATTGGAGAGGCAGAGTTCAACACATTGTCCATGGTGATGGTAATGTAGTGGGGGAAACTTTCATAGGCAAAAATTAACTGTGCCACCCTTACTGATGTGTGGTACCTACTTACTCCTCAAGCAGTCCTAAAAGGATTTCAACCTAAGCCCTCACTGCATTGGAGGCTTGCATCTCTCTGCTACAAGTGCTCAAAACAGCTTCTTTACACGGCTGGTGTGGTGGTTACCTCTTATTTTAAGATAGAAAACTTTGCTTAAGATGTTACAGTGCTAAGTGGAATTAACATGTTGGAAAAGTGTACAACTAAATCTTCCATGGTGAAGGGGGAAATCTGAATCTCTTCCACACTTTTATCCTGAGCTCAATGCAGGGTAAGAAGGATGGATATGGCTGCATTGTCATTTCAGTCCTGTACAGGAGACATTCTGTGGCATACTGCAGAGATGTAGGCAAAAGAAAGTAAACTATAGAACTCTCTAACGTGAGAGTCAGCATAATTCCATTGATTGTACTGCTGTTACTCTGCTGGTATTAGTGTCTCTGGTTCACATAAAAAAAAACATAACTACAGAGCAACAATGCCATACCTATATTCAATCACTACCAACTGTTGTTTGCAGCACCTACAATGTTAAAATAAAAATTGAAGGCTTCGTAACGCCTCATTAGGCCAAGTTTTGGGAGATAGTGGGCCTGATTCTGATCTCACACTGGTTTAAGACCCTTGAGTTGACGTACTCCAGGCTTGCTAATCTCACATAGATCAATGTATTAGTCTCTCTCACTTTAATGCTTTATATTCAGACGCCATTGTGTTTCTCAACTTAGCTGCTACATTTTCAAAACACTAAGGATGTACCTGCCTGAATTCCACTATAGTGCCTTAACCCTTTTGTCTCTTAGAATTGGCAGCCCCAAGAGCCAGGTTCAATATCTAGGGGTTTCTCTAACAATACAACACAAAACCACCTTGAGTCATCACCAAGCAACCTGGGACAATTACAGACCACCCCATGGGCACCACTAAGAGGCAATACTTCCCCTCTCAGAAATACAGAATGTGAGTGTAGAAAATAAACTTTTAATAAAAGGAGGGAAGTACCCTGGCTTTAAGTTGGGAAAACACCACCACAAACATGGTTTATAAACATAAACCATCAGCAAAAGACCCACCCCCCAAATAAGTTGGGTAGTTTCCTTTTCAGTCAGGTTCTTAAGTCCAGCAACTGAAAGTCCCTTTAACGTGCCCATCCTGTCTCTGCACCCTACTCATAGTTGTTGTCCTTGGTCAGTGCAGACCCAGAGTCCAGAGGTGCATCCACAGAGTTCACCTCCCACGCTGGTTGGAGATAGGGTAAGAAGGCACTTCACTCGCTCGCTGCCCTGCCAGCTGATCAGCGCTCTGCTCCTCTTCATTGGCAGCCCTGCCACCGGATCTCCATACCACCCTGCCGACCACTTACTAATCTGCTGGGATGTCTTCAGGTCCCACCACTTAACACAGCTCTCTGTGATTTCAGCTGTCAGTGGTGGGAGCCTCACTGCTGGTGCACACTGGGCAGTCTCTTGCATTAGAGACACTGTCCCAAAACAGTCTAAAATTTAGACCTAGGTATCAATGATTTCAGCTTTGTGGTGTGTATCAAGACTCTCACTTGAGTCTAAATTAGCTGTTATTACACAGTGGAGAGAGGAAGGGTCAAATGGTGTCTGAGGCCTCCCCATACAAGTACCTATCCCCACCCTCTCTCAACTCATTGGGCTTTGGAACCTCTACCTAGCGAGTGCCATTTAAGTGAGGGTGAGTTCCTCAATCAGGATATGCCAAGTACAGTTCTGCTGCCCTTGATTCACACAATAAGGATAACAACCGTTTATTACTCCTGCCCCAATAACAAGGAGACTGGGAATCCAACACCAGCCAAAAGTGATCATTTGGACAAACAATCCCATCATGCTGAGCCCCTAGGCAGGGTAGGTGTGCCCATGTAAACAAGACCACTAGATGTCAGGGGAGGGCTCATTCAGACTCTGCTTACACATTTATACACAATCTGTTTAGCAGATGCCATGTTGTTTTTCCTAGAGCATTTACATGGCAGCTCCCACTATGTTTAAGATTCTGAAACTTTTCAGGACAGCTGACTTAAAATGCACCAGCCTCCCCGCCCCTCCTCAAATTCCTGAACAACTTCTGACAAGGACAAAACCTGCCTTATCCTTAAAAGATGTAAGGCGCCAAGCTAAGACTGTTCCATGTCACCATTAACACACAATTTACAAGCACTGGTAATACTATAGATTTCATATTTTTATACTGATTAAAATCTAAAGTTGTTTCCTGTTAACTTCAGAAGGAAGGAAGGGCAGCGACAAACAATACTAAACTTGCTGTTGGGAGTTTGACCCTCTTGCATAGTTATTTTCATAAAAGACAGCTACTTTAGTGGATATAGTAACATGATTTCTATGAGTGGCTATATAAAATATATTCAGGTACACACAAAACAATACATTAAAAGAATGTTAAGGTTGCAAAATGCCCAAAACTTAGCAAATGCCTAAGTTAAAGTTGCGAGTGCATTGCACTGGAACAGAACCCAGCTGGCATCCCATCCTGGACACTGAATGAAGCAAGGGTCTAGTGGTTGACAGTGCAGTCAAGCCAAGGTTTGGAACAGTCAGCATAGATCAATCAATGAGATTTGGGCCTGCCGGCATAGAAACAATGCAAGTGCCAGCTCTGCCAGCAGCGAGCTTGGACAACCGCTCAGGTTCCATATCCATAAAACAGAAGGAGAATGGTACACATAGGAGTGGAAAGGCTTGTTGCATCTGAACTGTGGACTGCACAGAATTAAAACTAGTGAATGGAAGGTCATCTTTTGGCTTTCAGCTTGGGATATCTTCTGCTAGGCCGCAGGAGAAATTCCTGCTACTGGTGTGTCTGTGTCCCCTGAAGCTCCAGCTCCTACTATGCAGGAGGCTGAGTGGGGCCTGGGAGCACCCAGGGCACCTGGTTAGTAGAACTCCTGTGCATTTGGTGACTGCTGAGGCTAAGTCCCACAGGCCTTAAAAGAATGATCAAGAGTCAATTGTTGGAGACTTCAGCAGTAAGCCTCTAAAGAGCTCTTTGAGCATGTGCAAATGGTGATTTTCAGCAGCTTATAACTGGGCCAAAACTTGATAGATTTTCAGAGGGACAGTAAAAAGCATCTGTTCCCAGGCCATCCTACTGCTAAACTTAAAATTCCTTCTCCAAAGAAATGGTTGGAATTAACATTGGAAAAAAGCTCTTCTCCCTATCCTCAGAAACGGCTTGTCTTCTTTTGCTGAAACTTCCCCCAAAAGATCTGCTTGCGGCAGACAGCAAATGTAGAAAACCTTAGCATATAGTTAATTTGGCAACTGAAAATAGTGTGTTAAAATAGAAAAAGTGATAGGCAATCCTTAATAGGTGTCACTGCCAGCTCTATCTGCAGATGTTCTCAGGCTTCCCAGTTCATTAGGGTACACCTACACCCCACTGATTTCAGTAGTCTCAATGCCACTGAGACAAAAGGGTGGTGTCCTTGATTATTCAGGTAATAGGCATAGACTTCAGAAGGATAGGACTGTAATTTCTACCTATAATTTAAGATATTCACATTTCCAAATGTCAAGGACAAACATATGACCAAGCAGACTTTCCATTTCAATAATTCAGGAGCAACCCATACTTGGTGGTGATAAAAGATACTGACAGGCAACAATTAAATACAAAAATCACTGAACAAATCTCTTCAGTGGGGGAAAAGCAGTAGAAGCTTCCCAGAGTCTTGCGTACTCAAGTAATTTGTTCATCTGAAACGTACTTACTGGTTTTAACAGTGCATGTAAGTCTCCGGCTGTAAGAAATGTATTCTCTTCCAAATAAAGTTACAAGAAAATTCTTTACAGGAGAGAAACTCCCCAAAACGTAGCAACCCCCAAACTGCCTTTTAATGCTTAGACAGGATGCTACAGTTTCAAGTTTTATCTTTTTAACTAACACACCTGTGTAGGGATTTTTTTCCCTTCTTGGATTTTTCAGATTCAGTAATCCAAGTGCAAGACAGCATTTTAAAGAGACAGCTTCTTTCAAACAGTAAGCAAAGGCAGAAAATGCTATATAACATATCTAGAAACAATTCTGGCTTTGTCTATCACTTTCATTTCCTTGATTTATTACTAGACCCTTGCCTTACCCATAGTTTTGTTTCTTATACACGTTTGGTTGCTTACTTACCACCATCCACAATAATTTCGCAAGTGCAGCAACTCAATTCCATTGTGTAAACTAGGTTTTTAATGATATAAGCATTATCACTTCTTTTGAAACAGGAAGGTAGGGGAGGAATGATACTAAAATAACTGTAGCTGTTTTGACACTTCAGTAAGCACCCTCTCCCCTTCGAAAGACAGAAGTGCTCTTGGTCTTGATCTAAATTTTTCTGAGGCCAATTTCAGATTGTGACAGCCATTTTCTTACTCTATAAAGCAGTATCTTGGTCTGCTAACACCTTCTCTTCCAGCCGTAGATGCTGAGTTTAAAAACGAATGAAATGGAGTAACACTGCCTGGCAGGAAGAGACAGATTACCAGTCTCCGCCCTCTACTGGCTGGACCATTCATTCCATCATGCAAACTTCAAAATAAACCCTACTGCCTCTTGTTTGCTCTTCTCTACCACTCTTTCTTACCTCCTAGCATTATCTTGTTTGGGGCATGGTCTGCTTTTTCTTTAAGTGATGGTTAAAATTCCCATTACACTTTGTGCCTTGTCTCTCTTCTGGAGACTTCTTTAGCCTACTATGTTCTTGTTTCTTTTCCTCTCTTCCCGTAAGCCTTTTCTCACAATCCAGCTTTCACTAAAAAGAAACCTTACATTGTGAATACCTTTTCCTTAAACTATGCTCCTGCCAGTATCTCAGCTGCATTCTGTCTCTGAATGAGATTTCCTTAAGATGTGAGCTTCCTGAGCAGAGAAAACTACTCTAAAGTAATGAGTAATGGGGCAGTAGCCCGAGATATAGAATTGGGCAGAAGGGACTGTAATGAAGATTGAGATGGCATGTTCTCAGGAGCAGAAAGTTACTGGTGCTCTGTGCAGGCCTGACTAAACCTTTAGTTATTATATTACATACTCCTTTTAATGATAATCTCTACTATAGTGAGCTATATTATCATCACACTTTAGCTGAGTAATAAGAAACAGAGACATTAAAATCATTTGATCAGAGTTAAATTAGTCACAAGTAGAATTTTAAAAATACTGTGTTTGAACAGTTCCTGATAGGGCACTTTTCCTAAGCTAAGTACAGAATATTTTTTCAAGCCTAACTGGTTCATGCATACACAGTGTTTTGTTGTACAGCAGCTGTAACAATGTTAAATGAGAGTAAAGGCACACCTTAAATTGTTCTTTTACATAGACAATAGCTGGAATTGATTATCTTGGGTAAACAGAAGCAAAATGTCTTCCTTTTATTACAAAAAAATCTAAATTCTACAGAGAGGAATATTAGTGGAGGGAGGGTAAGTCAGGAGAACGTTCAGTAGGAATGGATTGGTCTAACAACTTTTTTACTCAAAATATGCTACACAACAGAGTTCCTCAAACCCTTGGAGCAGGTCAAAAATATATCCTAGTTATTTTGGATTAATTCATAAAAGAGTTTATTCCTAATACACAAAATACAACATGAGATACATTTATTTCAATCAAATCCTGCCTCGGACAACTTGATTTTTTTAAAAAAAATTGAGTCTGCTTATTCAGTTAACTTACTTATTCCACCAAATCAACGTGTCGATAACTGAAGTAAATTTCCAAACTTCATTTTAGGATTTAGCTACATGCTTGTAGGAAGCTTCTGTTGTCTTTGTTTAGCAGGAATTCCAGTAGCTCTGAATTCTTCCCTTTGCTTCAAGTATTCGATTTTGCATTCTTCATAAAATGCTGGATCATTATAGCTACAAGAAAAACAAACAATATTGTGACTTCCACCTTAATCAAAAAAGTTAACATTTGTGGAACTGAGATGCTACCTACAGCATTAATAACTCTTTACGTTTTGAGTTTAATGACCATACACAAGTTGATTTTGAATTTGCCTCTTTCCAATAGAAATTAGCTTAAATTTGCATGTCTGTCTCCTCCCTAACACTGCCTTCTGCTGAGAGTATGTTGTTTTCAGACCTGAAGTATGCCACTATGGCTGAAGGACAAAGCCGAGGAACTACTTCTGATATCACAATCCCACTAACCACTGCATTTTTCCTGGATACCAGCTGCTATTTTCTCAACATTTATAGTTGTACTGTTGCTTATCTTAAAATTAAACCACTTTGATAACTTGTGTTCCATGGAATAATATACTTATTTGTAATAGGAGCAGAACACAAATACCTTTTTACTCAAAAGTAGGATTTGTGATTCATGTATACAACCTATTGCTAATAACCTAATCATTACATATTAAAAATGGTTTAATTAAAAAATGACAACTGCAGATCATCTCATCAGGGGGTAGGTTAGGGCTTCTCTATAAAGGGGTGTTAGTGCAAAATAAGCTAGGGTCTGCATTCAAAATGCAATACATTTTCTGCACTAGCGGATATTTACTGCACACAAAGACACTTTGTGTGGTTCAGCTTTGGAAGTGGATTTAAGCTAAACTGCACAAAGGTACTCTTAGTACAGAGCCGCTAGTGGGGGCTATTTCCCCACGGCAACAAGCCCTTCATATCTGCAGGAATACACGATTTGTGCCTTTTTTTCAATTAAGGGCTTGTCTACTGGGAGTGTGATTTCTAAAGTGCACAGTAATTGGTCAGACCCTGCTGGTGTGCTTTAACATAGTGCTATTTCAGCAGTATCATATTAAAGCCCAAAAGGGAACCTTTAGTGTGCATCAGCAGGGTCTACACTGACCAATTAATGTGCAACACTTCAGTGTGCTTTAGAAATCACATCCCTGAAGAGCACATTACCCCTAAGTAACCAAATCTGCCCTGTTATGGTGAAGGGCACAGTGTGTTTGGTCCTGTACAAACAAGACAGGGCCCATAAACAGTAGATTTAACTAACTTTTTGAATTCACCTTCATTTAATTTTTAGAAATACCACTTACGATTTAGCAATAATCTGAATTTCACATTTGTTCTATACTGGTTCCCCTTGTAGCACATCTGCTATACACCCAATACTCAGATCTGAGTTCTCCACAGTCTGCTGCAGAGGCCCCAGGAAATGAAGTGCTTATACAGATATATATACACACACCTCTGAAGGCAGTTATCAAAATTTATTTTATACAACTTCCACAAGGAAGTCCACAATTAACATACAGATTAATATTTACAGTAATGCAAACTTCCACTACATAAACAGAACTGTTAACTTGTGCCTGGCAACACATACCTTTGATATAAAGTTGTTATAAAACAATGCTGACTGTTCTGAACACCAACAGAGTAATTGTTACAGTTCCTTGTAAGGACGTTAATGTATTTTTTTTCCCCTTCAGTTTCAGACTTTCGGCCCTAGAGTGACATAATTAATCTTCAAAAACAGCCTGGCTGCAGATACTGACACCTAATAGAGTACAAGAGAGAGACTAAAGAAATTTCCAGAGTCATTGATCACATTCATTGGACAAACAAGAGCTTCAAAAGAGAGCTCAGTACAGGTCTCTTTGACACCATGGTAGAATATTAGTATCTACCAGCACTTTGCCTAAAACAGTGCTACCACCAGCAGAGCTGCAGCAGTGTTCACAACCATGGGAAATTTTTCAGAAAAAAATGCTAGTGTAAAAGGTGCCTTGCTTTCCCTGATCCATGAAGCTGAAAATATAATTGCTTTCCTTCAGAAAATACCCCAACCTAGATTCAATAGTGGAAGGCCCAAGTCATGAGACCTTGCAAACTTGCTTGAAGTGGCTTAGCATCTCCATGCACTTCTGGAATCATCTGAAGATACGTGGTACCTTTTTGAGAACACCTTGAAACTACATAACGGACTCAGGCACTGTCTAAAGGACTTGGTGGTTGTTTTTTTCCAGTTTCTCAATAGCATCATGACTATAGCAATATACATTTATTTTTTTTAAGTCTCATGTTGACTTACTATGTAGTCAGACATTCTTTCAATGCTGCATTTTCCTGTTGACATTTCACCACCATAAGAAAGCCAGATTCTTGGCAGCATTTGGTAAAAGCTGAAATTAAAAAAAAAATAGAGTTTAGATTCTTTTACTATGGATCCACATTAACACAAGTACAATACACTATTTTAAAAGGTTATCTGACTCCCAAATTGACCTGTTTCTGGCATTATGGCAAGCTTGGAACTTTTGTAACTTCAGTATATCCAAGCATTACACTTAGGTCAGTGATGAACTTCATTCATTTTTTTTTTTTTAAGACACAACTGCAGGCTGGTGGAAGTCAAGGCTTCTCATTGATTTTAGTTGAGCATCTTAAAAGCTGATGCTAAACTGTCAGGAGATTACTACTCTTTTAGCTGTTGAAAAAGCAAGCACATACACTGTGTGACTATGGGTATGTCTATGCCGCATCGTAAACCTGGGTCTGTGGGGCACAGGCTTGTGGACTCGGTGTTTCCAAGCCTGCGCTTGAGAGTCCATACCAGGTTTATAATTGCTGGACTCAGGTCTCACAGCCATACTAACATGTCCATACTACAAATGACAGGGCTTGGGCCCAAGTCAGAGTGAGACTCAGGTTCTGATCCACCTCCTGAGCAGCATCCTAGGATCTGAGTCCCGAGTGCTTGCTGACCCGAGTCAATCTGATGTATGTATGTGGATAGAAGGGGGGCTTGAGCTCAAACTTGAGTGAGAGCCTGTGCTTAGTGTACAGTGTAGACATACCTATGTAACTTAATCTTTACCTTTGATGTGGATGATAAATAATCAAGGCCTGATTTGCCTCTCAAACCAGTTGTACACCAGTTTAAGGCCATTTATTTTAATGGCTACACCTGATTGTTGCTGCTGGAAGTGAGAGGACTATGTATTCCAAACTACACATTTTGGGAGCACTATGTGCTGCTTGGCCAGGGTGCTCTTTGAGCAAAGGCTGGTTCTGAGCTCTTGAATACCGGGGGGGTCCTCTGCCAAATACAGACCTCACAAACACACAGCCTGAATGATAGTGAGAGACCTTTAGTATCCAACTAATAATTTAATTGGGTCAAATACCATGCAGATATACCTGTTCTGATATTATCTAATGTCTAAATCATATGGCTCACTCCCCCAGCCACTATGAAAAATATCCAGAAATTGCAGTATGTATATTAAGCTGAATAAACCCACTAATGCTGCTTGGTTATATTTTTGTGTGTGTTATGAACAAAACAAACCACATTATAAACATTTTCCCATTCACTGACCGAGTCTGATCTTCAAGCCCAACAACGGCTAGCCTGGAGCCTTAAGCTGTTTGTAAGGTCTTTGTCACTTGTTTAGCAACAAGATTTTAATTAGGATCTTTCCTTCATACTATATAACACATTAACACTCTCATATACAGTGATGTTGCTAATACCGCCAACCAATTTCTGAAGCTGTGTATTCTGTGACAAATCCCATTTAAAACTCTACTTGGTATGAAAGGCAGAGAGAAGTCAATGTTACTGTGGTGAAATAGCTTGTGTATGTTAAAAACACTAAATCAATGACTTCATTAGTGTTGTTAAATAAAAGTTAGGACTCTTAATGTTGTTTTTCTTCTATGACTAGGGCTTCCAAAATTTGCTAAGCATAATAATTACTACAATCTAGTGTAGTAATGACAGTAATTACTAAACCAATTAAATACCACTGGCTGGATAATTTCCTCTTGTGAAAGAGCCCTTTGGAGAGGAGCTGGAAAACACTGAGGTGAGGTTTACGCCGTGGAGTTTCCAAGCAATCCTCCCTTTGGGTGACAGGTCCTAGGGGACCTGGGAGCATACAATGGGCATGGTCTCCCACTCCTACAGCTCCTGGGGCTGCACGAAGAAGGAAACCACTAGTTCCATGGAGAAAATATGCTGCCCTGCTGATTCTTCTCTATAGCAGCACAGCTCAAAGAAGCCTTGCTACTACTAGCTGTATCTCCTGTGGACTGTGCAGTAGCATGTAGCAGCATTGACTCCAGAATGCATTTCCTCTTTAAAATCCAAAGAGTCAGCAGGGGTAATGCCAAGGAGAATAGCTGATCTACTGCTCCGCTCCCTATCCCCAAATCCCACCGATCACTCTCAGGGGTGTCTCAAAGAGGGGAGAACACAGAGTAGGTACATCTCCCCGAGAGAGAGAGATGATGGATCCCAGTTCCATCTACTTAGAGCAGTGAAAGGAACCACCCAGCCTTAAGAAAAGTATCTTATTTTGTTTAACACAAAGACAAACTAAAAATGGAATGTATGAGGTTTTTAAAATATCAACATTTAAAACTACACACCCTATAACTAATTTCCTACTAATTAGTTACCCTGTGTAGTGTGCAATTCATTTTCTTTCCATTCAATTACTTTACAAAAAAAAAAATCTGAAGAATATAATTGAATAGGTTTTGTTAAAATTAATTGGCATTTGCTTAAAAGTACTTATGACTAGCCTAATAATATGTTGCTTACAAGAGGTGGTGGGTTTTTTAAAATGCTAAAATAGAAAGCTACTACGATTGCAAAAATTAAAGCCATTGTTAAGCTATATTTTTATGCTCAACAATTAGATGTATTTTTAGAGGCCAGCTAAATGTGTGCAGATATTTTAGTGAATATAATCGGTAAACTGACTTTTCAGAACAGTTATTTCATGCCAGATGAATTTAGGACACTGTTTAACAATATAATAAATATACTGCTGATTCATTAACAGCAAAATCTACCAAAGCTAAACAAGAAAGAATAAATCAAATTATGTCAGCTGAAAATTGGAAATATACTCTTTTGTTGAAAAATGTAAAGTAATGAATATTGGAAAACATAATCCCAACTATACAGACAAAATGATGGGGTCTAAATTAGCTGTTACCACTACAGAAAGAGATCTTGAAGTCATTGTTCATAGTTCTCTGAAAACATCCGCTCAATGTGACCCAGCAGTCAAAAAAGCTAACAGAATGTTAGGAACCCTTACGGCTAACAAGATAACAGACAAGAAATATCATAATGCGACTTCATAAATCCATGGTACACACACATCTTGAATACTAAGGCCTGGTCCCCACTAAGCCCCCACTTTGGACTAAGGTACGCAAATTCACCTACGTTAATAACGTAGCTGAATTCGAAGTACCTTAGTCCGAACTTACCGCGGGTCCAGACGCTGCAGGCAGGCTCCCCCGTCGATGCCGCGTACTCCTCTCGCCGAACTGGAGTACCGGTGTCGACGGCGAGCACTTCCGGGATCGATCCCAGAACATCGATTGCCTGCCGCCGGACCCTCCGGTAAGTGTAGACGTACCCTGAGTGTAGTTCTGGTTGTCCCATCTCAAAAAAGATACATTAGAAATGGAAAAGGTACAGAGAAGAGCAACAAAAATTATTAGGGATATGGAACACCTTCCATATGAGGAGAGATTAAAAAGACTGGGACTTATCAGCTTGTAAAAGAGACGACTAAGGGGGGAGGGATGTGATAGAGGTCTATAAAATCAAGAATGGTATGGAAAAAGTGAATAAGGAAGTGTTATTTACTCCTTCACATAACACAAGAACCAGGGATCAACCAAAGAAATGAGTAGGCAGCAGATTAAAAACAAACAAAAATAAGTACTTCTTTACCCAATGCATAGTCAACCTGTGGAACTCCTTGCCAGGGAATGTTGTGAGGCCAAAACTATAACTGGGTTAAAAAAATAATTAGATAAATTCATGGAGGATAGGTCTATCAATTGCTATTAGCCAAGATGGCCAGGAATGAAACCCCATGCTCTGGGGGGTCCCTAACCCTCTGACTGCCAGCTGCTGGGACTAGACAGCAGGGAATGGATCACTTGATAGTTGCCCTATTCTGCTAATTCCCTTTGAAGCTTCTAGCACTGGCCACTCTTGGAAGACTGGATTACTAGGTTAGATGGACCATTGGTCTGACCCAGCATGGCCAGTCTTATGTTCTTATCTTGTTGCTCTGATTTTCCATGTTTCTCCTCCACATTTGTACACTAATGTTTTTACTCCCACGTTTTTTTGCAAACGGTGATCAATGTGAAATAGTTACATAGTAGCAAGTCACTGGATCAAATACATTTTACAAATTTAGTGTACATATAGATACTTTCTTGGGTAGGCTGATGCTGGGAGACAAGTTAGACGAGAAGGGAGCTCAAGGCTAGGGCCAGGCTCAAGTCATTGACTGTAAGTGCAAATGTAGCTGAGTATCTCTTCATTTGCATGCATAATCACAGTAATCACATTCTTTAATATAGGTGTACATTTATATGCAGACCCCCAACATAACTCCTTAAAAAATTTGGCCCTGCATATTTGCCAGGACACTATTTCCAGTGGTTCACGTTGACTTACTGAGCAGTTGCTAGTGCAATGTTATTCTGTTAATGTACCCTCCACAGGCTCAGCTCTGCACGATGCTGGTACATAAGGAGTAAATATATATAGAGCCCTGTGCAGATACAAAATCTGTATCCACATCCGATCCGCAAACATGGTCCGCGGAAAACCGCATCTGCAGATATTCGTGGCTATAAAGTAGGTATCTGCAGATTTGCAGGGCTTTACACATAGGGAGATTTGTCTCCACAAAAGTAGCAGGGCGAAATCTTGCTGTTTTGCTCAAGAGTGGGCTGGCTGTGGGTTTGATCCTGATTCTGTTGAAGCCCTATCATATTATATACTGACTAAAGAGGGAGTGGGCTGCCAGTTAGACGGTTTCACGCCATCTGAGCAGGCTAGTTGTGTACTAAAATCAGAAGGACTTCTCCAATTCACAGGAAAGCAGAGAATCTATCTGAAATTTCCCCAAATATGGATGGGAACCTTTTTACAGGCTCATTTTGAGAAGAGGTAAGGTCAAGCTTTACATTTTCTTTTTCTTTACAAAAGATCTGTGAATGAAAAATACAGGAATGATGCACTGCCTATTCTGACCATTTTGGGGGAAATTTTCTAAAGGGCCTCAGACTGGTTTCTAAAAGGTTACATGCTGTTTTGTAGTTTTCCTGGGGCAAATTTCTGCTTGGGCAAACTCAGAAGTGTGTATGCAAACCACTATTTTATCTGCCTATACAGTTCCCATCACCATGCTATCTTCAAAATACCCCTGTGAGATGGGAAAGTATTCATGTCTAAGGAAGTTACATGAACAATATCGTTCAGATGTATAATGTACCAATATCACCAGAGGATGGTCAAACCTAAAGGCAGTGCAGACTATATACGGATATAATGCACTTTTTGAGGGTGAATGAACACTGAAAAACTTTCCAAAATAAGTGTATTTTAAAGTGGGATTTGAGTGAAAAGAAGGTGCCACGTGCCTACTTGATATATGTACACTAGTTTCAATTTTAGCAAGTTGCAAAAACTTAAAAGTCCATAAAAATGAAATTTTAAGGATGCTTTTGAACAGTTGGACCTACATGTATTATAAAATGGTGTTACTAGTAAAAATCAGAGCAATATAAGATATGCAAAATGTGCTGTAATAGCACCCAGGTATTTATTTAGCTTCTTTTAAAGATAATGCTATTACTGAATTAAAATGTATAGCTTTTTTGTTGTTTCTTGGAGATTTGTACAATGTGGCCCCATGTCACCATTTCATAGTAACGTGATAGCTATAATCAGGATAAAAAATAAAATGTGGTTCTCTCATTAAAAGCCTTCTAAAGCTTAAGACTTGTATAGTGAACAATCTGATTTCTAGTCCCCACAGGCTCATGCCTAAGTGCTGTGCTGCTTTTTTGTAATAATCAGTCCTTCTGGAAGCTGCGAAGTAAAAAAAAAAAAAAAAAGCTGAAGACAACAGGAGGTCCCTCTCACTTGTTAGCTCACCAGTCTTGATTGGTTAAAGGCGTGATGTCCCAGTGAACAAATCTGGAAATGCATAGCACGCATTCCCTAGCTTCAGAAGGCCCTGCTTGTGGTATATGGCCATGCA
The DNA here is from genome assembly GCF_028017835.1 of Emys orbicularis. NCBI lineage: Eukaryota > Metazoa > Chordata > Testudines > Emydidae > Emys > Emys orbicularis. Next base: position 222,847,854 of record NC_088684.1, read on the forward strand.
AATAGAAAGCATCATTACAAAGTGATAAAACTGCTTCAAGCTATATAGCTTTAATGTTGCCAACGCTTAACACAGAAGGAAAAAAAGGAGCAGGTTAGAGCATATTAGACATCCCCGCATGAACACTCACTACTTAATTACTCACCCTAAGCACTTTAAAATCCCTGTGATAATGGTGTAAGGGTCTATGGTGCAAGACCATTTTAGTTAGAAATATTTACCAGAAGCTCTCCAGCAGCCAGGAGAGCATTGTTCTAATTTTAGTTGTATTCAATTTTATATTTTTTTCATGAAATATCTTATGATCTCTAAATGCAGAACATCAAAAATTCCAGTGTTAAAAATCTGCTTTGGGGAATAACTGCACAAATTGGGAGCAGTATTTTCAGATGTAATCTCAAATCAAAATCTACAGAAACAGATATTACGTTTAGCTGTCACCACAATTTTCTGGTTCTAGCTATTTTCATACTGCAGACCGATAACTTCAAGGTACATAATGGGCTACGACAAAAAAGTAAATACGTAAGATCTGATTAAACTCAAAATAGTTTAATATTTTCACATTTTTAACAGCTACCAATGTAGATTGTAACTCCAGGGGTCGAACCTTTCACATTCAACAGAATGCAGCCTGTTTCCTGATATTACATGTTGAGTGAGGAATAGTTCCTCTGAGATCATTATTGAAAGCTCTGGTGATGGGAGGCACCAGAGTATAGAAATAAAGACAGAAATGTGACATTTTGTTGGTACAATAAAACATTTTTTAAAACCTGCCCACTGGTTTGTGTGTGCAGCTAATGAATACTCCCTCTCCTGTGGGTGTCAGCCATGCATCAAAAGACCAGGCAGGAGCAAGTGATGGGAAACCAAGCTTGTCCCATTTCAGACATTCTGGGTGCAATCCTGGCCCCACTGAAGTCTATTGTAAAGCTTCCATTAACATCAATGGAGCAGGATTTCACTCTCCATTTTCAGAATCCCCAGTTAATGACTTCCAAGCTGTCAAACAAACCTGGTTAGCCTACACCAGTGGTCACCAACCGGTCGATCGTGATCGTCCGGTCAATCGTGATCTCCAGCGGCGTAGCGGGGCTGCCACTAAGACAGGCTCCCTGCCTGCCCTGGGGGTGGGGGGACAGGGGTCTCCCTCTGTATGTTGCTCCTGCCTGTAAGCACCACCCCCGCAGCTCCCATTGGCCGGGATAGGGAGCTGTGGCCAATGGGAGATGCAGGGGCGGTGCTTGCAAAGGCGGGCAGCGCACGGAGCCATGTGCCGCCCACCCCTCCACCCCCAAGGGCCGCGTTGGCACTTTCCAGGAGTGGCGTGGGGCCGAGGTAAGCAGGGAGCCTGCCTTAGTGGCAGCCACGCTGAGCTGCAGGCAGGGAGCTGCTGGAGGTAAGTGCTGCCTGGTGGGAGGCCACAAACCCCAACCCCCAGCCCTGAGCCCCCTCCCAGAGCCAGCACCCCAAGCCCCAGCCTTGAGCCCCCTCCCAGAGCCAGCACCCCATACTCCCTCCTGCACCCCGAATCCTCTCCTGCACCCCAAGTCCCAGCCCTGACCCCCCTCCCAGAGCCAGCACCCCGTACCCCCTCCTGCACCCCAACACTCTGCCCCAGCCCGGAGCCCCCTCCTGTACCCAAACTCCCTCCCAAAGCTTGCACCCCTCACCCCCTCCTGCACTCCAACCCCCTGCCCCAGGCTCAGCCCAGAGTCCCCTCCCAGACTACGAACCCCTCGGTCCCAGCCCAGAGCCCGCACCCCCTCCCGAACCCCAACCCCCTACCCAAGCCCAGTGAAGGTGACTGAGGGTGGGTGAGAGCGAGTGACGGGGGGGATAGAGTGAGTGGGACGGGGCTTTGGGGAAGGGGCGGGGCCTCAGGGAAGGGGCGCGGTAGAACCTAGGTTGCCCTTAAATTCAAAAATTATCTTGGGCGTAAAAAGGTTGGAGACCACTGGCCTACACTAATCACTCTTTGCCCAACTCCTCATCCCAAAGGGCTGCCTGGGTGGGTGTCCGTGCTTGCTCACCAAGCCAAAGAAAGCCAGTTAGAAGGTAAGAAATGTTGTTTGTCTGAGGCTTCTCTCCCCAATGTGGATGATGGATCTGGCTGGCAGTACGAGCCCAGAGAGAGCGAGGACATGAATGACCAGCTAGGTGGGCAAAGATGACAGAAAGCGGGAGAAGAGAGAGTGCCTTGTTGATGGGACAACAGCTCCTTCCTACTAGGAAAGCAGGCAGGATTGTGGCATAATGACTGGAAGGCTCTATATTTAAATGCTACACCTACTGATGAGGGCAGATCCCGTGAAGCTTGGTGAAGATATAGACAGAGTTGCAGATATCTGATCTGCAGAGCTTGGCCATGGAGGCTTCTGGTCTCTTAGTCCAAGGATTATGGCTCTGGGCAACAGGATTTAAATGGATCAGGCTAGGGAGGCTTGCGGAGGCACAGGTAAACCAGATTCAGGAATTAATCCAATGGGAGGAGAGCACAGATGAGAACATTATGGGTTTCTCTCAAGAGTCTGAATGGGGAATAGGACCTTCTGAACTCCTGTGTCCAGGGCAAGTTGGCCTGGATGGGGGGGATGAGTGCAAAGGACTCCAAATCATCGTCCTCCTTGAGGGGTTCTGCTTCCAGGGTGAAGGAAAGGGAGGGAGAGACTCTCTTTGGCAGTGAGATAGCAGAAAGCTCTTTAGAGAAAGTGAGGGAGGAGAGAACCCAGGGTGGATAAAAAAAATCAATGATTTAAAAAAAAATAGTCTTTTTTTATTTAAATCGGATTTTTTTGATAAAAAGTTTTTTGAGGAAAAAACCTATCTAAAGATAGTTTTATTTAAGATATAATGTATCTCAGACTCTCATCAGGGATTATAAATTCTAATTCTATAATATGAGACAATATATTAATGTAATGTTTAAGAAAAGTTTTGTAAATGAGTTCCAATAGTTTATGGATTAGGGACGCAATCTTATTGGGTTCCAGGGGCTTCTGTATAGATTATAGAAGCCAATATTTTAAGTTTCTCATGTTGACCTGGCTGACATAGTCGATTTAATTATTATTATTTCTTTTTTAAGATATTTCATTTAACTATTTTAGTTAAAAACAATTTTAACAAAAGCAAACCTGATTTTAAAAAACTTGAATGTTTAACTAAATTCAAAAACGTATATGCTTGTTTTGTTAAAATATTATATGTTTGCTGTTAAAGAAAAAAATCCAGAATAAAGTTGTTGTTTTAGTTAAATAAAACAATTTAAATGTCTGTCTGGTGATGTTCTCCTCCTAATACAGCATGACAAGTAAATCCTCCAAATATTAATGATTAACCTGTTGAATTGGAGATGGTTCACCTCCCAATGACTTCATAAATATCTGCTTCAATTACCTTTGGTAAATGAAATAACCAAACAATCATTGATTTTCTGATATAGCTGTAAAACTAATCTGAAAAGTTTTCAAAATAAATCACTTTAAAAACGTATAGTGTGTACCTTCTAAAAATGAAACCTACATCTATCTCTGAGTTGTGAAGAATATGTATTAAGGTTATAACAACCAACAAGAATGCACTTTTATATAGAAATCCATGATTAAATCGAGTCTTCCTGACTAGTGATTTAAATCAATTTGATTTAAATCAAATCTAACCTGAGAGAACCTGTGGAAAAGGGGCCCACTTAGAGAGTTTCTCAGGGAGGAAAGTGGAAGAGAACAAAGGCCCCCCTTCAAAGGGGAAAGTAGGGAGATGATGTAGGCTCTGTTGACGCAGGCAACGGCTCCAGAATTAAGACTTTGTTTTGAGGGACAAGCAAAGAGTGAGCAAATGGGGGCAGCCCTGGAAGGAATCCCCTACTTCCTCTTCCCCTCCACTATCCTTCCAGATCTGGATCTGGAGGAACACTGAAGCAAGGTGAATTCATGCAGTTTCACCCCGGTCCGTGCCTTCTGGCAAGTTGGGTGGCGAAATTGCAGAGTCACTGCTTTGTTGGACCTTAGCTGCACAAAATACACAGGAATATAAGAAAAGATGCTTCTTGTAAGTAATCAGAAAGATGTGACTTCCTGCCAAAAAGCGAGGATGGATAGGCGTCAAAACTATGGGAAAAATAGCCTCACAACATGTGGCAACACCAAAACAGAAACAGACCATCGTTAAATGTGATATAAAACTCCATTTCTAGTGTGATACCCTATCCTAGGCAAAGACACTTTGAGGCATATTGACTTTGGTAGCATTTGTTTGCTTAGTCATGCTTAGTCGAGTTACTAAAACTGTAACCACCTCCAGTTTTACTGATATGTATCCAAAGAGAACATCTCTGATTCACAAGTAGTGAAGCCATACGAGAATAATAAAAGGTATTTCCTCTTAAATATGCCTCTCAGAAGTTCTTTGTCACAGGCACAAGGGCCATCTCTCATTTTCAACACCAATTTATCACCTCTCTCCATTTCAGACAAAGCTGACTTACCTCATTTTTATTGTTGTAAAGAAATTAAACCCAAATTAACTAAAGCTTTAGACACATTTCTCATGTATACCTCATTCTGATTCTCTCTCACCCTTATCACACTGAGGAATATGATCTCGAATGCTAGGATAAATGTACTGTCCAATTTAATATCCTTCCTGATTCCCTTATTTCATTTTTACGTCTATTACACAACAGTTACTTCACTGAAACAAATCAGCATTTTAACGATTATTAAAACATTTTGTTCCTCTTACAGTTTTAAAAATAGATAACCTAGTACACCATTCTAAATGTCCTCAATTTGGTGGTTTACTTTAGAAAGAATGAGAGAATGAAAATATATTACAATATAGATAGTCCTAGTATATAGGGCAAGTACATTTATTTCAGAAGGGTCGAGACAGGCTGAACCAGGATCCAAGTTGAGCCAGAAAGAAATGAGTACAAAATACGAATTTCTAGCCAAAATATATGTGTGTGTGTGTGTGTGTGTGTGTGTGTGTGTGTGTGTGTGTGTGTGTGTGTGTTTTAGCACGAGATACACATTCTGTTTAGCTTTATAGAGTATCATTATTTTTAGTAACAAATTATAAAAGAAATTGGACTATAATTTATGAGGTTTGTTAACATACTGTATTGCATTTCTGTGATAGACAGATTTGGTATATGAAAGAGTTTGGACTGGTGTGACACTAAAGGGTAGGAGGCGATAAAGTACATGCAACTATAATTTTATAGTTTCTTCAGTGCTACATCAAAATGAAAGGCTGGGGTTACATATTGTTCCAGTACGTATAGGTACACTGAAGAGTTCTGACACACAGTAAATGCATTAACAAGTGAATACAAGTGAGTCTTAATAGTCCTTTTTGAATTATAAGCTTAAATTACTACCAATGGAGAAAAAAAAAAGCTCTCTGTGAACAGTTGACAAGTGGCATGCAACAGAATCACCTACCCATTGAATTATTTTTCTAAAGATGATTGATGTGTCAAGGTAATGTGAGAAAAAGATCTTGAACAGGTAAAAAAAGATCAAGATACTGAACATTTTTATATATAATATATAATGGAAAATGAATACAATTTTGAGACCTTTTGGTCCCATCACAAGGCTTTAAATATAGTTTAATGCTGTTTAAAAAGGGTTCCAACTAAACTGATTGCCAATGCTGTTAGACAACTAATGTAGGATCAAATTATGCTCTATGTTAAAAAAAAGTGCTATAGCCTAGCTTGGGATTCATATCAGAAATTGGTTTGAATGGAATCACATTTAAACAAAATTTGAACGTATTTCCTAAACTTTGAGCCCCAGTAAGTACTGGGCCTTTGTTTCTGGCTAGATGCAGAAAAATGCATACTAAAACACTAAGGGTGGAAGAGGATGGGTGTGTCTATTATATAACACACACTTGAATTACAAACATTTATTCCATTTATGGTCACATTCAGTGGGACAAATAAAATATTAAAATATTTTATAAAGTTTTAATATGTATAAGTTTTTTTGTTTGATCATATAGAAAAAAAATCCTTTGAACTTACCGAAGTGCTCTCCACTAAGAGGAAGAACTGCCTGGACTTCCATTTAATGTGGCAGCTCCATATCTGGTGTAAATTGTCAGAGTTACATTACACTAGATGAGGATCTGCCCAAAAAATCTTTAAACCAGGCAAAGGTTGAATGTATGTGAGATTAACTTGCTGTCACAGATATTTCTCTTCTTAGTGACTGATGGCAGATAACCAAACAACACAGCAGAGAATGACAGCTGCGCAGTAGGGAAAATAAAGCGAAGTATTTGTATTTTCTTTTAATTGTTTACCTGCCCTATAAAATTAAGGGGTGATGGATTTTCCCAACACTTATATATATAAAGTGATGTTCTAATATTGGATTTTAATTTATTTTAAAAATGTTCACTTTGTATTAGATTATGACAGTTTCAGTTAAAGATACACAACAAAAGGATTTTTAATAGGAAAATTACTTTCCACCCAAAAGTAATTTTAAAATTAATCACAGAAGACTAGCATTCTCTGGCTTTAAACGGAGGCCATTCAGAAAGCTAAAAGTGAATTTGAGGGGAGCAATGTTGCTTTCTTCATTTTTAAAGTGTTTGTGTTTGAATAATATTATGGATTGAAGAGCTCCCATGTACAAAGATGGTGAATACTAAGCCGATTACCTATTTTATTACTACAATTTATCACGTCTGGACAACAAGAAGCATGGAAATACTATGCCCATATATCAATACACAAAGAATAGCATTATTCTTAGTGTACAGGCATTATCAAAAGTTACATTACAGGTGTGTCTGGAAAATTCATTATGTTGCAGATTCATGACAATGAACCTATTAAAATACCTTGCTAATAAATTGTTATAATACTACTACTTTGCACTTACCTAGTACTTTGTATTGTCAAAGTGTTGTGCAAGCTAATTAATTTATTGCAATCAGCAATTATTGTACACCCATTTTTAATATCCATTCAATATATGTAGTATTACCCATTACCAAGGTCAATCGATCCTCAGCTCTGGCTGTAGTTTATTTAAAGACTTTACAATTTTACTACTTAAGAGCAAGTCCTATTGAGGTGTTATCTCACCATTTATATTTTCTCAACACTTATGATACCGCTATCACACTCTTAAAATAAAAAAAAGCCTGTATCATGATCCAGACCAGGTTTAATGTTCTCTCTTTTTCTTTTTTGGAAAAAAAATAAAATAAGAAATGACATATTTCTAAGATTTGAATCACTCTCTTAGCGCTATCAACACAGGAAAAACCATCAAAGCAGCAATGGTGTTTAGGAAAACAGCAGAATCTAGCTGATATTTAGAAGAGTACACAGCCAAGGCTTTAAATCCTTTGTTTGTAAAATGTGTACAAGATATTAAAATGATACAAAACTTTGTATATCAATAATTATTTTATGACAGTTATGCTTTTAATTTTGTATTAAATTGTGATTTATTAGCTTGTTACTTTGAAGATTACTCAGTGTGCACAGAACGGATTTACTGGTGCATTTAATGAGCCAAGAAGGTAGTAGGATGAACATGAAAAGATTGCTTTTACATTGTAGTGCATGAGCTATTTGATATTTCTAACACAGTACAAAAGAAAGCTTCTCTGTAGATTGATCATGGTTCAGTTAACATCACTGAATATCTAATACCTCCAACTCAATTAATTCTCACCTGATTAAGATCAGACTGATATTCAAACTAAATCATCTCTCCAGTCAAGTAGAAATCAATATTTCTGATTTTACTTTTAAATTACAATAACAAATAAAATATATGCATCTCAGTATGCCAAGAGTGGCTTTCTTATTCTAGTCTACTATGGCATGCATAACACAGCTGATTAAAGAATTATTCTAATTTGGGCACCAATATATATAAGAATAAGATTAATTTGAATACAGAAAGATGGAATGAAGTAATTAAATACATCTTATATAGGGAAAACAAAAATTACATAAAATAAACCCTGATTCTTTTAAATGGATCTCAGTTACCAGATCAAATATTTTATTTGCCTCCAAATGTTCATGTTATAACACACTAATAATATTATATTTATATAATGCTTTTCCTCCCAAAGTATCCCAAGCTATATACCAGCTTCACCAGACAAACACCTCCAAACTGGGGGTGGCAGACAGGCAGACAAATTAGATCATAACACGCTCCGTGGGAGAGGGGAAAACCAAGAATCCTTTTGCGGGGAGGGGAGGTTATTCACAATATCAAAAGCCACTTTTCCTATCCCAACAGTGCTCTCTCAGCATGGAATGGCAGCCACCTCTTGAAGTGACAGCATGATCAGTGGATCCTACAATAAGTTGGAGAAGGTCTCTTATTCTCCAGTATGAAATGTTGAAAAATGTCTCATAGTTGAAAGGGGAATACACACACAGAAAACTGGTAAAGGGAAAACCGGGATTAAATCACAGTGTGTAGAGGAAAGTTGCTGGAATCCTCTGAAGTAGACTGCCTCTTCACATCCAGTGTAGCAACTGCATACATCAAAATTCAGGAACCAATCTCAAGTAGTTGAACTGCCAGGGACATAAATGCTGCCATATTGGATCAGACCAATGACCCATTTATTCCACTAACTTGTTTTCCTCAGCAGTTAGTAACAGCTGCCTCAGAGGAAGATGCAAGAAATCCTGCAGTAGGCATCTATGGAATAACCACTCCTCAGGGGACATTTCTTCTTTACACTCATCTGGTAGAAGCTTGGTTTATGCCCTGATGCATGAAGTTTTCTGTCTCTTCCAGAACACTTGGGAACACATCTTTAGGTTGTGTAAATAGGCATATCTCCACTAATGTTAATAGAATTATGTCAATTTACATCAGCTGAGTATTTGGTCCTTGGCTGTTTGGTGGTGATCTTTTAAATCCTTATCCATATCAACATCAAATCCTTTTTTGAACTCTTGGCCTAAAAGACGTACTCAAAGTTCTAGAACATCCCTGCCTGTATGATCATATCCACTTCCTCCCTGCCTGATCTTTAAAGTAGCTATACAATGGCAAAGAAGTCAGGAGAAGAGACAGCCCATATGGATCTGCAGAGGCAATATATTCACAATATTTCAGGTGACTGATAAACTTTCTCATCTAATTGCCTCTGTGAAGCCCCACCATAGGAGATTAGCAGCAGTAGTAACCACCAGGAGGAGGGCTGAGAAGTTAACTAACTGAAGACTAAAGGACTGCCCTCCTGGAATGAGAACGCAATTTGGCTCTACATTGGAAATAACAGTTGAGTAAAGGAGTAAACCAAACTGTAATGGTGCCCTTATGAATCTCAGAGACCAGCTACGGACAGGGCTCAAATGTCCCTCTGGTAGTGTTACACTAAAAGCTCATAGCAGGGTTGGACAGAATCATATTTGGATTATTGGATAACCTCTGGGCTGAGACAGATTGTTCTTGGCCTTTGAAGAAAAGCCCGAGAGGGAAGCAATCTCCTGAAATGGCTTGGTTATTTCCAAGTAAGAACTCAAAGCTCTTTTGACATGCCATTGATGCCATCTGCCCTCTCCAAGCATGCTAAGAGACTTTTGTTTCTTTGTCTTGTAATTTACAAGAGACATAAGACAACATGGCATCTCTTCTTTACTTCCCCATTTGCTTACCAGCATCATCTAGAATGTCAGCATAGCTCTGGGAATAGGATTGGTTAATTTTTGCTTCCTCTGCTTACTGGCTGTATAGCTGCTGGGTACAATGAAACCCTACTTTAGTTTCTAAACATGCAAAGATCACGATTCTTAAGTCATGTCTACACTGAAAATGCTACAGCAGCACAGCTGCAGTTGCGTCACTGTACCACTTCAGCATAACCACTCACTACAATGATGGGAGGGGTTTTCCCGAGAGGCTGGAGCTAGGTCGAGGGAAGAATTCTTCCATCAACCTAGCGCTGTCTGCACCAGGATTTAGGTTAGCATAGCTAAGTTTCTTAGAAGTGTGGATTTTTCAGATCCCGGAAAGACACAGCTATGTTGATGTAAGTTTTCAGTGTAGACCAGCCCTGAGTTTGTTTTTTCCCGCCAATAAAAAAGCACTAGGTTTTGTAAGAGATTTATTTTTTTTAAAAACAGTTTGGAGAATTCTCTTAGTCTGACTGTTGGGAGTTCTTTAAATTTAACTATGGTCTTAAAACTAGTTGCCTTTAGATAGACATTACAATACAATGTGCATTTTATACAATGAAAGGAAACAACAATTAGTGTTTAATTTGTGCCAGGGCTGGGCCCCAGCACCTCTAGGTTTAGCAGTGAATAGCCCCAGCACCTCTGGCTTGCTGAATAAGTTATGAAAGTAAAAAAATTGCCTGATCCCCGGCACCTCTTTCGTTACAAATTAAGCACCAAGTACAATGTCCATAAAGTTTATTTTTTTAAAAAGTCAGGGTAACAAAAAAAGTAACATATTTGAAATAGAGACTTTACCATTCAACTACTCTTCTACTTCTCTTTTTACAAAAAGTTTTACAAATGTTAAATTTTTCAGGATAGAGCCTCAAATGATTAGAGGCAAGGAAAAACTTCCATAAGAAGAAAAAGTCCTGATCTTTTAAACCTATCTGCCCACTCATATTCTTCTCCACTCTAAAGATGTGCAAAATAATTAATGGCACAGAGAAGGTAGACTGGGAACTTCTATTCTCCCGGTCTCATAAGACAAAAACAAAGGGATATTCAACAAAAGCAAAAGGCAGTGAAAGGAATTTTTTCACACAATGCACATAGCCTGTGGAACTGATTGCCACAAAGTATTACTGAGGCCAATAATTAAGCACAACTCAATATTGGACATTTATATAGATAAGAATAACTATAGTTATAACAGTAAGGATTTTAAAAGGAATTTTGGAAGGGCTTCAGGGCACAGTACAGACTTGGATTAATGGGGTTTAGAAAGAACCTTTTGGCAGGACTGGGGTTATTCCATAACTGCCTGATACAGGATTACTTCCATCTTCCCCTGATTCAGCTAGTGCTGGCTGCTGCTGTCAGAGATTGGACAGTGACCTAGATGGATTAAAGGTGTGATGCAGTAGGGCAATTCTAATGGCCATTTTTAACTCTATTGGTGCAGCACCTTGTACAATTGCAACTGATTAATTACTGCTGTAATATTAATACATAATAATTTATGTTTATTTTTCCCACATTACTTGCAAACTCTGTTTATCCTGTGTTTCATACCATCACAGTATACAGGTGCTGAAAAACATGAAAGATCTTAACTTTTTAAATAAATTCTCAAGAAAGAAAAGGAATAGCCCAGTTTCACCTGTGTTTAAAAAAGCAAAATATTTAAAAGACAAGATGTCATGAAAAGCAATCTGATTCAAAATCAAAATGTAAAATTGAACATGAGTGGGGGTAAGTGCTTTACTAAATAATGACATCGCTAGAACAAAAGATGTTTTTAAATGTTGTATCTTAAAAATGTAACCGAAGTTTATTTTTTGACTACAGCTGATGGTTCAAGCGACACTTGGCAGACACGCACCTATCACTGCTGCTAAAAGGTAACTGGTATAGCTCAATAGCACTTCAATTTCAATAGAATTTCAACTTAAACAGTAGCAAAAGAGAGCTGGGGCAGAAGAAATGATAAAGAGGGCAAGAAGCAAATAGTAAAGTGCACTGTCAGGAGTTACCAGGCTCAACATTTGACCTGACCTGATTTCCCTCTATTCTGTATGTGGTTTTTGCACAAAATAAAAACGCTACCATATATTTTCTTAAATTAAAAAAAACAGTCGGTTCCAGCACCTCCACCTAGATGTGCAAATAAACCAAAAGAACAGTGTAAAAAGCAAACACACCCATTCCCCACAATGAAAAAAAAGACTTGTGTTAAACCTTTAAGGCTCATTAATACGAGGAAGAAAGGCTTTTAAAAAATATCATGAAAAACACCTCGATGTTCTTTGAAGTGCACATACTCTCCTTTAATTTACTTTACACTTAGTTGCTTAGGTTTTTGTCCTCTCTAGAATGCCTGCTTTACAGATAGGTTTCTCAGGTCAAAATAGCTGTAAAAAGTGAGTAGGCTTTGTCAGGTTGCAAATATATAGTATGCAACAAATGTAGTCATCTTCAAGCCTATTAGTCCAAATTGCTTCAAACAAGTGCTACCTTTAAGAGTGTGGATTTAATTTAATTTTTCTCCCCACCCTATGCTAATAATCCTTGACATCAAATGTTACAATATCAGGCGCTGGAAGAGGCAGAACTGGAACAAATGCAAGTTCCCCCGTGGCTACTGCCCGTCAATGCCTGGTTCTATATAAGCAACCTACATCGGACTTGAGCAGTGCAACGTAGCCTAGGTGCTGATTTTCCCCTCTCCTTTGGGAGAAGCTGTCCCACGCACAGAGGCATCTGAAAGCAAGTGTAACATAGTTGATAAAATAAAATACAACCACTTCATAGTGACTGACTCCTTAGCTGAACTCTCTGCCTAAAGGAAGTCATTCTGTAAAAGCAGAGATTCATGGTGAGTAGCTACGCTGGCAATAAGCCAGGAGCACAGTCTAAAGAGAAGACCTCTTTCCACCACAAGATGGAGATAAAGCAGACAATTTGTTCTTCTCCTGGAGCGGCAGTCACATACCAAAATCTGTACAGCTACAGCAGCTGAGGCTTAACACTGACTATTTCATCTTTGCTTAATCAAGTTACTGTACTTTCTGTGGAAGGACCTTTTCCATTCAAAATTAAATGGAACACACAGAGAATATAATATTGTGTTTCTTTCTTGTCTGAATGAATAACAAACCTTCCATAGTTGGAGCCAGATCATGTCCTATGTCCCTGCACAGGTGCAGGGGATAGCCAGGAGTGGGGAGTTGTGGCTGGCTGCAACCTGACTTCCAGCCACCACGTACCCCCATGCAGGAACTGGGCAATCACAATCCTCCTTTTGCTCACAGGGCCACAAGCCACCCCAAAGTGTTGCATGAAAGAGGTAGGACCATAATCGCAGCCAGGGTTTGTCTACACTGGCACTTTACAGCGCTGCAACTTTCTCGCTCAGGGTGTGAAAAAACACCCCCCACGAGCACTGCAAGTTTCAGCACTGTAATGTGCCAGTATAGACAATGCACCAGCGCTGGGAGCGTAGCTAGCCCCTCGTGGAGGTGGTTTTTTTAGAGTGCTGGGTGAGCTCTCTCCCAGCGCTATGCCATGACTACACAAGCCATGTTAAAGTGCTGCCGCAGCATATAGAGCCAAATATTTAAGAGCAGCCTCCCATTTTACAAATGTACATGGCTGAGGACTGGACTGCTTGTGAAGTAAGATACTACTCAATCGAGTAAGAGTGACAGACTCTAGATCATATATTTTAATGTTTCTTTTTCAGAAGCATTTTATGCTGTGCTTACATACTGAAATTTGTCATTAAAAAGAATATTTTGGGTCCTTGTTACAGCTCCCATGTTGAGATAAAATATGCATGTATCTGTACTTGAAAAGAATAATGTGTATGTTTGATTATGCAGGGCAGTATAAGATTTATGATTTCCTTAACTGTTTATTTCCATATTTTTAAATAGTTGGGTATTATACATTTAGTAATAGTTGAGTACACTATCACAGCTTAGTAACTTGAACTGCTTTTGAACAAAGTACTTGTGGGTTGGGGATTTCTTAAGTGGTGTTATTTTTTTTTTTTAATTATACTTCCTTCGTTCATTTACATACACAAAACAAAGGTACAATTTTTAAAAGTTCAAATACATGGCTTGGAGGAGCATCCAGCTTATTAAGAAAGAGTGAATAATATTGGCCAACTTAATAATGGTTGAAATTCCCCCAGTAGCTTTGAAATTGTTGTGAAAATATTTTTTCGGCAAAAATGCACTATGAGCAAGAGTGATTCGTATTTTGTAAGGGTTATGGAAAATAGTGAGAATGCACTATATACAAGCAGTATATCACAAGACTTTCAGTCCCTGATTCAGGAAATGACTTTAGAGCACGTTTAACTCTAAGCATGTGTTTGTCCTGCTGACATCAATTTGCTCAAGTACATTCCTGAATCAATGCCTGAATCAAAGTGCTCTTAGAGTACTTTCGATCACCTTTCCAAAATACTGCTCAGTTCTGCTTGTAATCAGTGCACTTGGCTCAGTTATCACCCATTTTCTTCAAATATGGTTGCTAATGAGTTTTCAAGGAGATGTAACCAAATGCAATCTTCAAAGGGATAACAAGTTATTTTTGATCTAGAGCGTGATGACGACACATTAGACAAAAGCCAAAATTTCAAACCAGTGTAATGTTTGAGTTACTGGTCACTAAAACACCTTAATTTTTATTTCAGACTTTTCAGAAACATTCTCCTTCAGCATAGGCCAAAGCAATTTTCTAAGCCAAATCAGCATGGGGTTTATTAATGGAAGTTTGTGACCAAATTCACTATGGAGTTACCACTGCTCTATAACAAGTTTAATAAATAGACACGTGTGTAAAAATAGGGAGTAAGCCTGAGCTCATCTGCTCAGTGACTCTGATGAGGACCTGCCCTGGTCAGCAAGACTTCTGATGAAGGGGCAAGTCCCCTTGGGGACCTAGCTGAGCTCAGGGTGTAGGAGTTTCCTGCATCACTAGTCCCAGGGCCACAGTCTGGATATGAACTGCCAGGTGGGGATGGACAGGGGAGAGACAGAAGCAGGAAGAGGCAAAACTGCCACCACAAATCCAAGGTCTGCAGCCTAACAGCCACTGCTCAGAGCAGAATTGCTGGGGGAAGTTGTTTGCTGTGACTGGTGGACAGACACAGACAACTGAGGCTGTGATACAGTGCCCAGGCTTATAGGGAATACCACCACGCATTCTATCAATGGCTGCTTCTGTGGCATTAGTGCGCATGGTAACCAAACAGTTAGTACTAGACCAAAAGTGTATGTGTATAGGGCTTTATTAATAAAACCTGGTTTTAACTTCACTACACAGGAGCTACCACTTCTCCAAAATAAACCCAGTTATTAGATGCTTGTATAAAAGTTATGTGAACTGAAACACTTAAAGACAAGCGGAGGGGTTGAAAACAAGCCTTTGGCCCAAAAAAACTTCTTAACTGTGAAAGAACCAGATTACAGAAAGATCGGAAGTCTGTTTGTCAAATCATGGCACAGTGGACTTGGGTCTGATCTCACATCAATATAAAACCTGTGAAGTGCCACTGACTAATAGAAATACTCTTGATTTATACCAATAGAGGCAATAGCAGAATCAGGGCCTACAGCTACAACACCCTTAAACCCCCCTCATTAACATACAGTTACCTCATCTGCATACAAACACATTTGGGGTTTGGAAGGAGACAAGTGCTTGCATATTCATTGTGAGTGCACCTGTAGTACGTGTTTTAAATGTTGGATTCCAGTAGGTTTTTGAAAGCTTTATTTGAAGGGTGGTTTTTTTCCCCCAAAGCTTTTAATTTGAATGACACAAATAATTTTAAAAAATACTATACCCCAAAAGGAATACGTATCTTTTCATAAGAGTAATGAGACAGGAAGAGCTAAAAATGTTTGCATAAACAAAATATATTAAATATTTAAACACACAACTGCACTTTAAAGAATATAACTGAAATATTATCTATGCATCCATTAGAAAACTACTAGCAAAACCTGCATGTTTATAATTTAGACAAAGAGATGGTATAGCTTTGTTTTAGAAGAGCATTCTGGTCATGTCTCTTTCCACAGCACAAACATTCTACACCAGACAAAAATGAGATAAGACTGCTCAACTCTAACGAATTGCTCTCCAAGCAGTTTGGTAATGAAAAGTCAGTCATAATGATGCCCGTGCTGCAATTAAACTACAAAAATGAATGCAAGTTCAATCACAGTTTTAACACCGCTAGGTGGCTTGTATGAGGAAAGATTCAGAAAAAGTTCTCCACATAATGACCTCACTCTGAAACCATAAGATATTGTTACTTCGCAACAGATTTATCTGAGACTTAATTTTTGATAGACTATAGCTGGGAATTGATACCTGGGTGTCAGAAAGATGAAGATTAGAAGCAAATATGGAGGGGAGGGAGAATGACCCAAAACAGAACTAAAAGACATGAGTGAAAGGGGTTGTTGAGCAACAAGATCATGAACTTGTGGAAAGCGGAGAGCCTTTAATTCTCAGAGTCAGTGGGAGTCAGGGCCAGCTCCAGGCACCAGCCGAGCAAGCTGGTGCTTGGGGCAGCAGATTGAAGGAGGCGGCATTCCGCCCAATCCTAGGGCGGCACGGCTGCGCCGCCCAATCCTAGGGCGGCACGGCCGCTTTTTTTATTTTTAATTTTTAATATTTTTTTTATTCCGCTCCTGCCGCCCTGTAGGGGGCGGCGGCGCGGAGGACGGGAGCGCCCTGCAGCAAGCCCAGCAGGGCAGTCCTCGTCCTTCCCTCCCCGCCGACCGGAGCGGAGCCCTCCCGGCAGGCGGCGTGGCCCGGTGCAGCGGGAGGGGCCACATGGCAGCACCCCGCTATAGCCCTGGCCGCCCCCTTCTCTTTCTCTCCCGCCCGCTCCCTCCCCCTCCCCCCGCTAGCCAGTCCCCTGGCACCCGCTTTTTTTTTTTTTTTGCTTTGCCGTTCTGGCCGCCACGTTGTTTGTTTGTTTGTTTTTTACTTGGGGCAGCCAAAAAGCTAGAGCCGGCCCTGGTGGGAGTTGAGGGTACTCAGATCTTTGCAGGATACGAGAGAGAGAGAGAGAGAGAGAGAGAGCGCAGTATCTAACGGACAGAACACTAGACTGGAGACTCAAGAGATCAGGGTTCTCCTCTGCCACTGACCCGTCGACTGACCATGATCAAGTCACTTCAACTGTTATTCTGTTTCCCTTCCCACCCTTTGCCTATCTTGTCTATTTAGCTAAACTCTCTTGCTACGTGAGCTCCAATCATAGCTGAAGCATTTTGGTGCTACCATAATACAAATAAATAATAGCTGGGCCCCACTAAAGGTTGAAAACAGAGCATTATTCTGAACTCGTTTACAGTTGGATAATACGGGGTAACTCCATTGATTTAAGTATAATTACCATGGATGTGTCCCCCCGGAAATGAATTCAGAATCTAGCACAAAGTCTTTACTTAACTGCTTCCAGGCTCTGAACCAGATGAACTATTTATTAAAAAAACAAAAACAGAACACCCTCTTCACGTGGTAGGTATTTCAAGGATCTTCTATACCTTTCCTTTCAAAATCAAAACCTAACATGTGCTGTATTAACATAAAACCCCTAGAGGGCAACTAAGCTTCAATTTCAACCGTCTTAAATATTCAGCTGCTTAACTAGTTTACAGATTATGTAAACTATTTCCTTCAACCTTCTATTTTTTCATTTAAAAGAAGTGAGCCCTTTTCATGCTCAAATCACATTACTGCTGCCCATTTAATATAGATTAATCACTACTGCCCATCCAGAGACAAAGTTCTCAATTTAACAAAGCTCAAATGTGGAACAAACTCCTTTCAACTGCAACAGTGAGCCACAATATCAAGGACCTCATTTAAACAAAAGCTCACAAGACTGAAGTCATATTGGCATCATTTCTTTAATATAAAGATTTCCACAATATGAGATTTATTATTCAGCTCAGATTATTCTGTGGTTTTGTTGTGGTTTTTTAAAAGGCAGTAGCGGGGTGAAAATATATTTGCCTGAGACTGTAACAAGCGTGAATTTGGGTCTATAATGATGGGCTTGCCTTGGAATGATATACAGTTGAGAGGAACAGATGGAGGACATGCTGGGATATTTGTCTGGCCCTCCTTGCACACTATCCATGGTTTAAGTTTTATATAGCAAGTATTTTGTGAGCACTGAAAGGGAAGAGGGGGCAGCAGGTATTAAAATAAAAATCTAGAAAAAATAGATTAATCTCTTCTTTTGACTGTCTTAGATGACATATGCAATGTTTTTGTAGCCATGTTGGTCCCAGGATGAGACACGTAAGGTGGGTGAGGTAATATCTTTTATTAGACCAACTTCTGTTGGTGAGAGACAGAGCTCTTCTTCAGGTCTGGGGAAGGTACTCAGGTGATGTACTGAGGGCTAGCCACACAGTGAACTCAATCTAGTCCCATCATTAAAGGTAAACTGAAACACTTGGGGGAAATAACTCTAAAGATCTGGGATCATGAAGAGTCAGATTCTGATACCCTCACTTTGTAGAGTTCGGTTTCTGTTACTGACTAGGGAGCAGAGCATTCTCCTGAGGTTGGTGGGGGGTGAATTCTTTCTGTGCACATGCGAACTCTGTTCATGAAGACAGTAGGAGGATTCATCGGTCTCTGAAGCACCGTCCCCACTTTCCACCAGACCTTGCTGCACAAAGGGGAAGCATGCCAAAAGGGGACATTTTGTCTTCTCAATCCACCTTGTAAGGAATCCGCTGACGTTAATGTAGCTGGGAGATGCATGACATTTCACTGGAGTTCCCTTTCACACTGTGGAAGATCCTTGAAGTGGGGAGAAAAAGCCAGCTCACTGAGGAGTCTGCAGCAGGTGTCCCCAGAGCTCAAGGGCCCCTCTGTGGATTTTGTAGATTCTATGACCCCTTCTAGGTCTGTGTTTGTGCTGTGGAAAGAGACATGACCAGAATTCTCTTCTAAAACAAAGCTATGCCATCTCTTTGTCTAAATTATAAACGTGCAGGTTTTGCTAGTAGTTTTCTAATGGGATGCATAGATAATATTTCAATTACATTCTTTAAAGTGCAGTTGTCTAGGTCTATGATGGGGAAGAGACGGGAGGGCAAAACCTCCTCCACCCTATCTGGCTCCCATTACCATAATATCACAGCACATCACCATCTTTTTAATGTGTTATCCTCAGAACACCTTGTGATGTAGGGAAGTACTATTATTCACATTTTACAGATGGGGAACCGAGGCACAGAGAGACTAAGTTACTTGCCAGCAGTCACACAGGAAGTCTGTGGCAGAGCAGGGAACTGAACATGGGTCTCCTGAGTCCCACACTAGTGCCATAACCACTAGACCAGACTTCCTCAGAACAGTCTAAGAAAAGCCAAAAAAGGGACCTCTGGATCATACCCTTAATGAGGTTATCACACTGAAATTGGAGAAGAGAGAAGAAGGTACTAAGAGATTTACAAAACTTCCTGAGCATCAATTATTGCCAAATCTGCCATTAATTTAAAAAAAATTAATCCTCATTACATTCTGAATTGGTGCCACAGATCCATACAAAGCTTCAATCAGTGCAGGTTTTAAAGACTTTGAGAGCAAGAGGACTGGACAGTTCAGAGTATTGTTACTGCCATGCGGACCATTTGTACTATATAAATCACCCTACAGAAATAATTAAAATCAAATGCCCATTTAATGGCTTATGTGAAACAAACTGATGAACAGTCCAATGTCTAATGGAGAGCTGCCCACATCACCAAAATCACTATATACAATTAAAAGAATAAATGTGGAGGGTAAAGAATTGGTGAAAATGCAGACTGAACTCCTTCTAACCCCTAGAGGTGATCCCTTGAGGTCAGAATTGAGGTACATTGGTGGGACAGCCTAGGAAACCTTGCATTTCAGTTTCCAAAGGTCAATAAACAGAAGACTTCATTTTCTAGTGCTGATAATCTGGCAACTTTCATCAGTCAAATAAAGACAACCCACCGCCCCCCAATCTTTGCATTTCCATGTTTCCCTACTCATGATAATAAAAATCTTCCACTTTTTGTCACCAGTGACACTAGTGGGATATTCCAATTAGAGCCTTGATTCACTTAAGCATGTGAGCGGCCCCAATGAAGTGAATGGAACTACTCATGTGCTTAAAGTTCAGAACGTGCTTAAGAACTATCTCGAATAAATATGTGCTTAAGTTCATCCCTAAGAATTTTCCTAAATTGGGGCCTAAATGAAGAAAGGCAAAACAGCAGAGGAGGTTAGGGTTATTATTAATCTGCTGGGAGAGAGGGACAAACAATTAAACTATCCCCACTAAGTAAACATCTTCTAGTGCTGCCATAAGAATTCCTTCTGAGTTGCAACGTCCATGCTTGGTCTCAGCCCAACAGTGAATGTTTCTGGAAAGTTAAAGCAAACACAGTTCAGCCATTTTGAGTTACGTGAAAATCTGGGGGAGAGAAACATCACACTTTATCCATATGTTCCAAAACTCTTGCATTCCCATAACTCCAGCATAGCTGAAGAAATAGACATCAAAATCGGTTTGTATTAAAGTCCCCACTGAGGAAGGAAAAACAATTCAAGAGTTGAGAAAAATCTGTTCAAGTCATTTTCAATGTTTAAAATTAGCATTTTTGTGCACATCTGCTGGAATTTTATATTCCATCCCCCCTCCCCCGACACGTTTAACCAACAGTAGTTTACAAAGCTGAGAGGTGCAGATAAGGACCCTTATGCTAAGGACCCCTTCAGTCAATGCCTCCATTAAGGACACCATATTTTAAAGGTCACTGATAAAATGATTTAATGGAGTTGAAGCATCTTTACAATGATTTGGAATCACCCTATCATTTGAAAAGGGAAAATGAAAAACAAAACAAAAAAATCCAGGATATTAGATAGAAGACATTAATATGCCACTGAATACGAGAAATCGAACACTTAAGGTTTAGGGAGTTCCAAAAATTAAAATTCCATCTTTAGCCACAATGCACATACATGTATCATTTTTAGTCTTGCTTGCCGTGTTAAAACCTTAGGGTATTACGGTTTATGAATTAGATTATGCCATTTACACATAGCCCATGTTAATGGGGCAATAAAAAGTAGCACCACCACAGGGAGAGCACCAGGACGCATTCTGCCCTGGCAGAGGATCACCCTGAATCCCCTGGCATGCAGAGGGTACACACTTACTATTACACCCACTATGGCCTGGTCTATAGTGTGCTGCTCCCACTCCGTGGGCCTGCCCACATTGGGAAGGAGGGGGGTATGAGGGTTTTGGTCATGGTCATTCTACCCCACTTGGGGTGTCATCCATCGCCAACTGCCTGCCTCATTTGGGCTGCCACGCATCCTGAGAAAAGTGGGATGCAGCAGTCCCAGCACCTCTTGAACGAAGGGAGTGAAATTCTGCTTTCCCCTTTAGGCTGAACTGGGTGGAGGTGAAATAGAAGGCCCCATTAGCTCTCCACTCCCACCCACATAAGGGCCAGACAGTCTAGCCTTATGCTATTTAATCTATACCATAACATTTACAGAAAGGAAAACACGGCTGAATTAATGTTGTGGCAAAGGCCCTAACTTCTGGAACTCCCTGTCTTGAGTGCTCGATTTCTTGACCTTAACATTACATACTACAAATTGTTACCCCTGACGGAATTTTATGCCAAAAAAATAAAAATTATGCACACAATATTTTAAAATTCTGAAAGTTGTATTTGTTAATAAATAAATGTGGCTCCAACATGACAGTGGGGAGCACAGGCCACTGACTGCATTGAGGTGGGAGATCACCCTGAAGCCCCCCATCTTCGCCAGTACAAGGACTCGGCAGTGAGGCTGCACCTGACCCTAACACAGTGCAAGGGCTGGGCCTGCCCCCAAAACACGCCGGGGCCCTGCCCCTCTGCACCATGTGTGGATGGGCAGGCTCAGCCCAGCAGGATCCAAGTGTGGAGGGGCTTAGTGTTGGGGAATCCAGGTGTGGGATGACTGGTTTCTGTGTGGGGCAATCTGGGTGCAGGCGGCTCAATGGGAGATCTGGATGCACAGGAACTCATGGGTGGGGGTCTGGGTGCAGGGACAATGGGACTCTACAGGGGATCCAGGTGAAGGTGGTTAGGGCTCAGCGGGGGGGTGGCGGGATAAGGGGGGGATGGGGCTCGGAAGGGGGAGGGTCTGAGTGTGGAGGGTTCAGTGGGGGGGGGGTCTGGGTGCTGGGGGAGTGGGGCTTGATGGGGTGGAGGTCCAGGTGCAGCTGGTTGGGACTCATTGTGTGTGGGGGTACTGGGTAGGGGGAATCATTGGCGTGGTCCAGGTGTAGAGGTAGGGTGAGGGTTCAATGGGCCTGCTTAATGGGGGAGCCCCAGCTGCTGCCAAGGGGACAGTGCATGCCAGGCTCCTACTTCCCCCGCGATTCCCCTATCACCTTTTTCTTCCCCATCTCATCCCCCTCCCCACATTCCCCTCCTGCTACCGTATTCCACCTCAGTCCTTCCTTACTGCCTCTTTCCCCCACCCCCTCACCCTCCTTCCCTCATTTCCCCCACACCTCCCTTACCCAGTAGGGTTGCCAACACTCCAGGATTGGCCTGGAGTCTCCAGAAATTAAAGATTATGTCAGGTGATTAAATCTCCAGGAATATGTCCAATCAATATGGGCAACCCTATTACCCAGCCCCTCCGTGGGCACTCAGTTGCACAGAAAACAGGAAGGCTCCCAGCACACAGAAGGAGAGCACAACTGGCACTGGGACCCAGGAGGCGGCGTTTACCTGCAGAGTCAGCGGAGCTGAGACGCAGCCTCCTTCAGATGGGCAGCTTTGCGCTCGCAGAAATGGGGGGGGGGAGGGAGGGGCAGTGGCACATAACCCCGTGCACCCCCCCATGCCTCGCCTCTGTTTGGGGGGGGGACAATCTCCTCCCCCCAAACTGCACCCATGGTCACCCCCCAGCGGCTTCCCTTTGCTTCCCTGCCATTTTCGGCAGGGAAGCACAGGAATTTTGCAGGGGATAGGGCGTTTTCTGCAGGCATGCGTCCCACAGAATTCCCCCAAGAGTAAAATTGTGTATCTAAATGAAATACCTGGTCATCGTCATCATCCCCCCCCACAGCAAGATGAATGGAAAGGAGACTATCAAGAAAGTTTATATATGTTAGCAAGGATTGTTTAAAAAAATATTAGTGAGACAAAAGCAAAGAGAAGGAAGAAATGAAGGAGGAAACCAGAACAAGGGATGGCAAAGATTAACTGGGGGGGCGGGGAGGGAGTAGTTTTCACTGTTGCCCTTACCAATTATTTTGACTAGAGTTCAGATTCACGCATAAAACGACTACCCCAAAGCCTGAAAAAAGCCTAAAGCCTAATACTTGAAGTTGCAGGCTAAGAATTCAAATATCCTGCTAAAACTTCTCTATTTTAAAGTCACAAGGTCATATGCCTCTCCTAACCAATAGTGGGGAATGAGCAGTAACACCACCAGCAGCCATCCTGAAAAAATAAATGAACAATTTCTTACGTTTTTACAGACTGTCCCAAACTCTTCCTTTAAATTTTTGGTTTTTATTCAGACCATTATTGGGAGCCCTCCAGGTGCACAGGAGTGTTTAAAAGTATTTCTATTGACTTATTTTCACACCATAGCTGCTTCATATGCCCCCCCCCCAAGAAATATTGACTGTTTTATTGAAAATAAAACATTTGCTCATTCTTTTGATAATGGAATAACAAAATGACATTTTTAAAAGAAGAGCCCCTTCAGTTGCAGTAGTAGAGTAGAACAGGGATTTGCCACTATTTTCTGCTACTGGTGGAATTTTTATAACATGTAAGGACATTACTCTCAGTGCAGGAAATTGTTGCCTGTTAAAACATGCTGCATTTAAGTCTATTTAACACTGCAATCCAGATATTAGACATACACAGTCATCGACCCTGTTCAATTAGCATATCACACTAACGCAGGGCAGGATCTTCCAAAGCACGCTGGATTGGCATAACTCTGGTCCCACGGAAATCAACAGCAGAGTGCACAATTAGGACAATCCTGAGCACTTCTGAAAGTCCTACCTGTTGTCTTTAACTGTTTATCACTGTGAAATATTCATCCACCAATTTTAACTGTAAGATTAATACACTACTAATATAGTATGTAGACTATGAATTACGTGTAATAAAAGTCTATATGCAAAAAACTCAAAGTTGTATTGTTTGCACAGAATTATTTTCTTCTTGCAGTAGGTGATGACAAAAATTAGGCATCAACACAGATCAACATAAAGAAGTCCACGAGTAATGTGAGTACAAGCTAAAGAACAGAGTCAATATCAACGAGTACAGGCTAGTAATCCTCCCTAAATAAACTAACATCCCAATTTAGCAAAGTATTTAAGCATATATCTGAACTTAAGGATGTGAGTAATCTAATTGATTTAATACCACAATGGGTCCGCTCACATGCTTAAAGTTAGGCACATGCTTAAGCATCTTGCTGAATCAGAGACGAACAGAACTGCTTCCTGTTAAAATGGCTTAATTCGAGTGAGAAGATGGAAGAAGTAACT
The DNA here is from genome assembly GCF_028017835.1 of Emys orbicularis. NCBI lineage: Eukaryota > Metazoa > Chordata > Testudines > Emydidae > Emys > Emys orbicularis. The sequence goes on from NC_088684.1 coordinate 222,872,153, forward strand.
AGATTCTTCGATAGATGCTGGGCATAAATATGAAATAACAGTTAACCCACACAGAGGCTGCATTGACAGGTGTGTGCCATTTCATTTGGTAAAGAGTATATCATAAATATCCTGAAACTGAAAATCAGAGTGGAAAACAAACATGCCAAACTTTATGAAATGTTTATGTTTTAACCCATAATTTTAAGTAAGATGAGAAGGTTGGTCCCTTCTCTATCGTGATTGATAACTGCATGTTCCTGTCAGTCAACCTTGGACAACTTCTCACCAACACTGACTCTTCGCTCTATATACCCTCTTATTGCTATCAAGGTTAGATGTTGCTGGGCTCTTCCTTCATCTCCCCAAAAAGCTCTCCCTTCCTCCCTATTCCTACTACCAAGCCTCAGGTTCTTGCCTTAGTCATCTCAACCTCTGCAACCGCCTCCTCTTTTATGGCTAACCTGATTTTTGCATCATTCCCTTCAAATTTATCTAATATCTAAAATCATCTTCCATGCTCCCCACTCCAATATTGTAATATCTCACCCTCACAGCCCGACTTCTGCCTGACCAACTTCCCCCACTCATTCATGCCATCTTGCCAACCTGGCAGTCCCTGGCTCCTTTTCACCCAAACGACTCCACACTTTTTGGGCCAGAGACCTGTCTTTTTATTTTTCTTAAAAGTGCCATATACATCTACTGTACTATATGAACAACAATAACTACAACAATGATTATGATAAATGTATTCGGGGGTTTTATAAATGGGAGTATAAAGGGCTTTTAGTCAATAATATAGAACACATTTTCTTAATAAACCATTAAGTTTTGTAGCTATCTCATTGCCATGGGCTCCATTAAGTACTATGTCAAGAAGGACAAGCACTTGGGACCCTGGAAGGGGTAAATGGCCTCACCCTTCAGTGCTCTCAATCAGACGGCACAAAATTCAGGATTTCTGTCCCGCAGGAAATTCCATTTTTTTGCATTTATTTACACCCCTAAATGAAACAAAAAGTTGAAATGTCAAAATTTTTGATGGAACAGAAATTCTGAAAATTGTCAATTTAGAAACACTGAAACATTTCAACATTTTCAACAGAACCAAAATTATCTGACATTCCTGGAATAAAAATGTTTCACTTCAGTTTGTTGAACTGAACTGCATTTCACTGTTGCCTGATGGGAGTTGTAATTCTGACCCCCATTCTCTCCTATGGGCCAGGGTCCCTGGCTAGATTACATTTCCCATAATGTGCCCAGGGACATGTAATGATGCACAACACAAAGGAATGCAGTTTTATGGTTTTTTGAACTGATTCTAAACCAAGCACTTCAGGTCAGTTCAGGACATGAAATATTCCAGTTTGGGTTGAACAGGCCTGAAATGAAATATTTCATTTTTATTTTCCTGGTGGAGGTTTGAAAATTTTCTACAAAAATCAAAATTTCAAGTTTGAGATAACTGGATTTTCCATAGGAAAATCATTCCTGAAGTAAATTCCCAACCAATTCTAGTCCCAATCTTTTCTTTTACCTAGTCAATCCCAGAGGTGATGCTGGGCAATTACTTAAATGCCCCAAGGGTTCTGTAATTTGGCATTCCACAGGGTTCTGTTGGGTCATCCATCCTGTTAAATGAGGTGGGCTGCAGGGGAAAGATTGGGGACAGTTCAAGCTGAAATACTATCAGTAATTGGATGACACACAGCACAACTCTTTTTCACCTGACCTGAATGGTGGAGTCTCTTTGCTTTGTGTGTGTCTAGTGGAGACTGGGACTTGAATGAGAGCGAGCTACAGTCACGGCTCAGTCTACATGAAAGTGAGATCTATTTATCTATCTAGGCTCTGATATGGCTTCATTGCTGTGGTAGCTGATTCTGGTGGGGAGGCAAAAACATCTGAAAAGGGTGGTAATGTTGAAGTGTCTTCCCATTGTTATTGAGGGTTTGGAGCACCTTTTGTAAGGGAGGTTTCACAATAAAGTTGATGCTTATGGGTACCCAAGAATCCCAGGATTTTCGGGTAAAAGCTGTAGATGGAAGCATCCTTTTTATTTCTAGTCTGACTTTGGGTGCATTATATCTGCTTTATGAGATCAACTTGTTAGCTATTTGAGAGCTCTTCTGCTATTGGTTTGTAGTTTTGAATACACAATAAGAATCACTTAACCAATGGCTCTTTTGATCAAAAGCATAGTCAATTTTCCACTGTTGAAATAAATCATTTCCACAGCAGACACATTGACTTCAACAGGAGAAAAATAACCCATTTCCAGTGTGAAAGTAACCCCAGGGTAATATTAATAATGTATACAGTATGTAAATATTTATGCAGATACATAGGGAATATAGCACGACCTCTTGAAATTTTAGGTTTATTTACACAAAGTACTAACTGCATTATTCCTGAATGTAGAGTGAAAGGGGGGAATTACTGTTTAAGTTGCCAAGGAACAGTTTTACTGGTTAAGCAGATGCAGTTAAGATAGCAGTTACTGTGGAAGTCATATGTTGCATTTCCATAGTACTGTAGCAAGCACTCATTAACAATATGCGTTACCATGTGCTGCTATTCCATAGTAACACGTTATTCCAATGTTATTTTCAGAGTAGCTATATGTGACATATGCTTCATATGTCAGAGTATCTGTAGATTTCTATTCCCACCAATGCAAGGTGTAATATTAATTACCCTGAAAGAAAACCAACCATGTACTCACAAATAAGTGGTAAAAGTGACAGACAAGTGACTACCAGCGATATAAACAAGACCTGAATCAAGTACTAAATTTCTGGGAAAGGAAACTATGAGGAATTTGCCAACACTGTATATAAGCTACCTCATTATGCTTCTTCTAATCTCGCCTTAAAACCCTCCTTTGCTGTGATGCCTAAATAAACCTGACAGTGGTTAGGCCACTGGAGTGCTGAAATCAGACCACTTCCTATTCTGCTGACCAACAGTGTTTCATTGCTTCTTTGTAGTCCCTTGTCTATCTATAGATATCTGATGTCTTGTCTTATATTTACATTGTAAACTCTTTGTTGTGTTGATGTACAGTGCCTACAGCAATGGGTTTCTGGTCCATGACTAGGGCTCGTAGGCGCTACGGTAATACAGATAAAAAATAATAACAAACAAACAGACACTCTATGGAACACATCCTCCAGCACATTCAGGTAGCTTTGCATCACTCCACCACTGCGCAAAGCTGTCCTAAAATTGACTTAATTGGCCACAAGAGCATTCCTTAGTACAAGACAGTGGTTTTCAACCTTTTTTCAGTTGCAGACTCCTATAAAATTTCACATGGAGGTGCAGACCCCTCTGCGAGATGGGAGGGTGCCAAAGCCCAGGCTCCAACCCAAGCCTGAAAGTCTACACAACAATGAAATAGCCCCGCAGTCCGAGCCAGCTGGCACTTGTCTAGTTCCTGTGTAGACATACCCTAAGTGACAGAGAGGATGGTTGCACTGTCAATAACAATGGACAAATAAGGGAAGGGAAGTGATTTAGGGGGAAATGCAGGCCCTCAGCTCTCACTTTAAAGTGAGTGGTGAGCTATCCAAGTGATGACAGAAAGACAGTCAGAATTGAGAGACTGGACAGAAGCAGGAAGATCAGGGTGGAGAAGCAAGACCTGTGAATCATCAATACAGAAGTAGTTGCTGAGCCTGTGTGAGTAGTTGAGTTAAGATGACTGCCCAGGAATAATGTGTAAAGTGAAAGGAGTATTTCCCCAGTTCTCATTCTCCCTTCACTGTTTAGTAATTGTTAACTCCATCTCTGATATTTATGCCTTCTACCAATCCAACCATTGGAGAAAGTTATGAAAACCAAACAACTACCAGTATTTTCTCCCTCTCTTTTTACAGGATAAAAAAATGCATCAGTTCAGCCAGAGTCCAGGCACTTTTAATCAGTCTACGACCTGGAAGAACAACTTCCCTCCTGAAACTGGATCTCCAAGGTAACCCCTCAACACATTGCTTGTATATCATCACAAAAGCGGAGAAGAAAATGCGTTCATAAGAAATTTACTGTTTAATCCTAAATCAGCTGGGTCAGAGTTCCTGCCCAGGGCATTAATGCAAATACATTAGAGCAATGTCTCAGGCTATAACACCTTCTAGTAAAAGGGTAGTTGTTAACATGATGGCTTACAGTGCCAAACTTACAGCATGTATGTTGTGTAGGGAGAAAATTATGTAAGATTCTGATTCTTAAATATAATCCAAGATCAACTTCTTAAGAAAGCCCAAATGAAAGATTTAATAAATGGAATGTAAATAATCTGACATCAAATGTGTCATCTATGGGCATTAAACTATCAGTTCAGATAATTAGGTATAGATAATTAAAATATGATAGAAGGTAAAAGAATCAAAATGAAGACAGTCCTGGTAGGAATACAGCAACCTGGCTGAAATTGATATTCATTAGGGTACTCTTTGCATGAATAGGGAGCATTTGGACTCTGTGGTCTTTATCAGAGCCCCAGCTGGTAATGGCTGAAGGTTAATGCCTTACCCCATTCTGTTCAATTTTCTGTCCTAATTAGTCCTCCAAATCTATAGCTGTGAACACCAAGTGTCTGTGCTCAAAAGAAACTAATTAATGCTAGCAAATTAGATCAAGTCCAAAGATCCAACAGCCAAACTCTTAAATGCTCCTTGTTAATAGGAAGTGTAGCTGTCAATAACTGCTGTTGGTGGCTATAATGAGGCCTCTTTCTTTCATTGAAAGTGATTTCATTTCTCTTTGTCCTGGTAAAAGCTGTTCCATTCCCCCACCTTTCTCCTCCCACCCCAAAAAAACAACCTAAGTTGCGGTGGTGAAGCTAGCAGCCTGACCCATTTCTTGTGACCAGCTGGGTTGAAATGACAAGAGAAATCAAATAGGAAAAGTTCCCTCCCTAAATTATGTTTTATACAAGTCTTCATGAAAGTCCTATCATTTAGTTAGACTATCTAAATTTTCATTAATGAATAATATACTCTCATATTTCCTTGAAAATTTCTTAATTAGTTAAACCGAGCTAGGCCTAAAAGCATCAGAAGTAAATCAACAGAACTAGGTCCAATTTCTTCAAATTGTAATTTACATATAGCTGTTCTGTTTGCCTAGCTTGTTGGAACAAAACTCAATAACGATAATCCCTCTAGAGGTTGTGTTAATTCACATAGTTAAATGGGATGAGAGTAAATGCTCATTGGAAGTATATGGGGCTGACTCAGTATTTCTAAAATAGAAACTATTCTGCATAAAATGATAGTATAAAGATTCAGCATTGTATTCTCAATAACAATGTTCAGAGAAAAAAGCTAATTTATAACGACTCACAAAATAAGACTAGACACTACTAACATAATCAAAATGAATCTCAATTATACACATAAAACTCCAACACAATACGTACAATACCATTCACGGTAACTACATATATAAACAGAATGGCCACTTTAAACATTATTATAATACAGGCACTTTAATATTCTGGATAATAAATAGAGCAGCAGAGGATAAAGATTTTCTCCCTCTCTCTACCTGCAGCTTTGTTGCTGGATTGAAATGAAGTTCTCAAATTATATTGATTTTCTTTTCTCACAAAAATCAGACTGCAGATAATAAGGCAGCATACTCTTTTCACCTTCACATGGAAGGCTATACCAATCATATAATCCATGATTTGTCTAATTTATCCAACCAGACTTTGCATTCAAATCTCAATTATGTGTCTTCCAACCAGTCAAAAACACAAATGAGCAACTTCAGATTAAAAAAAAAAGAAAAAGAAAAAAAAAACGAGAGAGGGAAAAAGAGCTCTAGCTGCATAATCAAAAAGTGGCAATGTCAGCTGGCTCAGTTTTCATTAAATAATTAACTAGATATTTTTATTTTTATCAGCCTCAATGTCTGATGTTGCAACGCAAGTTACTCAGTTTACTGAATAATCTAAATCCTGAATAGTTCCAACATTTCTATTTTAATGATTATACAACAATACATTTTCAAAATTACACAAGGCAGGTGAGCAAATTCCATTTATGATAATGGATAGTGTATTCCTTAACTTTAAAGTCATTATATAGCTTTAATTTTCCCAAGAGAAACAGGATCAATAAAATTGCAAACATGCTAGCTATTGGGCAAATGTATCATAAAACTCTTGGTGCTGTCAGTCATGGACCAACCAACCAATGTCAGCTGTGCTTCAGAACCCTGACTGCAGGAACCAACAGGTTAATTTGTCCCAACACCTGGAGAGTGTTTGCATTGATTAATGGAACTTGGTCCTCTTTATTACAAAAGAGAATGAGCAATGCCAGTGAATAGCATCAAGCTAAGATCTACTAAGTATTTCACACATTTTTTTAATCTACATTTCTTGTAAGAGAACATAATAAGCCACTTATTTATATGGAAGTAAGTGCTACTTAAGGTGTCCTTGGGCATTTAAATATACAGCACCAGTGTTGTCCAAGCTTAGGAACTGCTCTCCTTTTGTGGGTCTTGATATGTCAGGTGCAAGGGTCATGGTCTGGAGCAGGTGGCCCCTAGAGGGACAGAAATTATCCCAGTGACAGGACTGTTGAGTAAGTGCATATAACTAAAACTATGGTTGACACTGGCCATGCTCTACTGTAGGGAAGCCTGCAGTAGTGTTGCATCCCATCATCTTCACTGAGTATCAATATGGGCCCTGGGCAGAGGAGGGCTAATAGGGAAATTGGGGGAGGGGAATTAGGAAATGCCCTTTGCCAGCAACACTTTCCTAACTCTTCTTTGATAGCACTGTCAAGTGTTTTTAAGAGTTTATTCAGCCATATGTATCTACAGTTGCTCTTTCTAATTATACACTTTTTACTGACCACAGAAGTCATTTTGAGATTTTTCACATTGGTCACTAGAGTGTACCATTAGTGACCAGGTTCAGAGAACGTACCTATGTATATTTCAGACAGTCAGAACATCTTAGCTGTAAAATAGTTTTTCAACAGTATTACTTATTAATTCATACAGCACCTTTCACCAGGAACCTTCTTTTCAGTTATATATAGGGATCACTTTAACCCACCATTGAAATGTAGCCAGCTCTGGAGAGATACACAGCAGTCAAAACAGTGTTAGCAATGCCAAACTCTTCAATGCCAGAAATTTAGATATGCAGTGTAGTCGTAGCTGTGTCAGTAGCTGTGACAGTCCCAGGATATTAGAGAGACAAGGTAGGTGAGGTAGTATCTTTTATTGGACCAACTTCTGTTTGTGAGAGACACATTTGGATAGACAAAAGTAATTAATCAAATTAAAACATGGCCAGGTGAGATGCCACCACTCTTACAAAAAGTTGTTAAACTACAAATGCAATCAGGACTAGGGCCGGTGCACCCACTAGGCGAACTAGGCGCTTGCCTAGGGCGCCAAAAAGCGCCCTGGCTCGGTAGGGAGGAGTCGCCTTCCGGAGGCACCGGAGAGCCAGAGCGTTGGCTTGCGGGGGTGGCGAGCCCCAGCCATGGAGGTGCCGGCGCGGCGCAGGGGGGCAGCAGCCCTGCAAAGGCGGCGGCGCCGCTAGCAGGGAGCAGCTGCACTCCCCGCCCCTCCTGCCCAGGCTGCGGTCCGCCCTCCCCCCGCCCCCCCTGGGGCTCCTGCAGGCTGCAGCAGATGCATGCAGGCAGCGGCCCTCGTGCGCCCCCCAGCTTCCCCCTCGCTGCGCTTGGGCTCTGCGGCTCCCGGCGGTGGCTCACACTCCCGGGAGCCGCAGAACCTGAGCGCAGCGAGGGGGGAGCTGGGGGACGCACGGGGGCCACCGCCCGCATGCGTCCAGTGCAGGAGCCCCCCGGGGGGGGGCGCCAGGCCGCAGCCCGGGGGGGCGCCCCCCGGATCCTCCCTCACCATGCTCGGGTTCTGCGGCTCCCGGGCATGTGAGCCGCCGCTGCCCCTCCCGGAGAAGGCTCAGGGCCCCGTGCTCCGGTGGCGGCTCACACGCCCTGGAGCCGCAGTGCCCAAGGACGGCGAGGGGGGAACCGGGGGGTGCATGGGGGCCGGCGCCCGCATGCAGCCGCTGCAGTCTGCAGGAACCCCCCAGGGAGGGGGGGGGGGGCGCGCCGGGCCGCAGCCTGGGCAGGAGGGGCAGGCACGGCTGCTCCCTGCTAGCGGCGCCGACACCTTTGCAGGGCTGCTGCCCCCCTGCGCCACGCCAGCTCCTCCATGGCTGGGGCTCGCCGCCGCCACAAGCGGGACGCTCTGGCTCTCCGGTGCCTCCAGAAGGGGGCTCCTCCCTGTCGAGCTGCTGCAGCGTCCCAAGCCTGGCAAAGCCAGTGAGTGGACTCAGGGCGGGGGGGGGAGGGGGGTCTGTGCACCCTCCAGGGGAGTTCAGGGGGCAGGGAGGGGGGAACCTGGTCTGGGAAGCAGCCCCTGGGCATGGCTGGCCCCTGGGATCTATAAAGGCTCATTGGGATTTGCCCCTCAATGAACCGATGTGCAAGGGAGGGGGAAGAGGCGCAAGATGGAAGTTTCGCCTAGGGCGTAAAATATCCTTGCACCGGTCCTGATCAGGACCTTGTTTTTTCTCTCACTCAAAAGATGGCAACTCCAACAACATTATGCCTGATAACCCCATAATGGGGTATCAGTTTAACTGTGATTCAGATCAAGATGTATTTAGCTGTGATACTCTGAGTAAGTTTCCCAGATGTGAAGAACAGATCTGTGTAAGCTTCTCTCGCTCACCAACAGAAGCTGGTCCAATAAAATATACTACCTCACCCACCTTGTCTCTCTAATACATACATGAGGACTTTTGAGTGCTTGATGATACAATTTCTGTTCAAATAGAGCTTATGCTTTCTTTTTTATTACAAGGAGTACTATTTACTCTGATTAGCACCTCTCCTTAGGCATACTTCTGTCCAAGAACTAATTTCACAATGGAATTAAAAACAAAAACTAGTCCCCCACAGAAACTATTAATTTAAAATAGATTATATTTATTTTGCTTATCGATGAGAATGAAAATACACCTCTTCTAGCATTTTATTTTTTGACTTATAAAGGAAAGAAAGTAAAGGAGGAGCTGCTGGATGTACTACAGGGGCTCTGAATCTATACTGGGGGGGAAGGGTCCTATTTGTAATTGAAGCTTTGCCTTATTTTACATAGAGCAAATTCTACAAAATCATCGTTTCTCTGGTTTATCCCCAACACTCAAGATTAACTAAAAGAAAACAATGCAAAGCAGCTCCTATCTGAAATATTCTTGATATCCCTCTTTGGCAAGAGCATATTAAAAATCACCCCATGACAACTAGTTCATGAGTGAAACATAACCCTAAAAAACTCATATCACAAACATACTGAATTACTATATTTGCGTAATGTGAGGGTATCATCAATCATACTTTAACAGAGTTTGGAAAGTTTTTACTTTGAACTCTCACTTTCTCTTTCTGTGACACTTTTCTTCATTTCTAAAGATAAATCGTGGCAGATTTGGAACCTACCCATTACATGATCCCATTTCCCTTTGGCACTCTCAGTTCCTCTCTTGTTCGCAGAACTTGGGTTCTTCTTGCATTTCTTAGAGCATCCCTCCCCTTTTCCCTGTAATTCCAAAATACATACAGAGTAGCTCCTCAGGTTAGGTGTTTGGCCAAACTGACAGAGGTGAGAGGCCTGTGCCAGTTCCTTTCCTTTTCTCAACTGTTTTTTCACAGCTGACATGCTCCATTAAAGGAACCTCTTTACTTTAAAAGGGATATCACTTCAGAAAGTATTGTCCTGTTTTGATCAACTGGACTCCAGAGAAGACTATTATTCCAAGAGTGGCCACATATCCTCTGCCATGATCCTCCATGTCCTAAAGCAATGCTGTATTTCCCCTGATGTGTCCATATCTTTGTAGCACTAGTGCAGGTTCTCAGAGTTCATTTTCTTGCATATCCTATCTACTGAGAGAGTGGCTGTGCATGCTTTGGAGGTTTTTTTGTTTTTGTTTTTTAGATATCCATTACCCTATTCATTTATTATATTCTAATGTTTACTTCTGTCCCCTTAATCAGACCAGGCTACTTCTCCACCAGCATAGTTGGATAAGTTGTGTGTAATCTTTCTCTAACTCATGGGTTCCCAGGGCTCCTTGCAGAATGAATTCTTCTTTGGGTCTCCTCCTAGTCAATTCCTTCTTGTTATAGAACTTGATGACAGACAGTGAGCTCTCTCTGTTCGGATCTATTCTCTCTCTCTCACACACCATGAGCACTCATGCCAGATGTACTGTATATCAGAGCTATGCTCAGGCTCTGTGGAGGGCAGGCTCCCTGGACCCCCTCCCTCACGGGTCTCACTGTCCGTCGTTTATCCCCCAGTTAGCAGCCTTTGCAGAATCTCTCTACGGGCTACCCACACAAGCCGGCGTTTGGCTCCTGTTCTTCCCTTCCCTTTGCAAGAGGGGAATGTCTGGCTGGAACAAGAACCAGCCTCTCAGGCAGCCCCTCGAGAATCAGTTCTAAGGGCTCAGTCTCACGTAGTCTATTGCCCCTTCATGGGGATCACCTTTTACCCCTCTTCCTGGGGCCACATATTGCTATCAGTCAGGGCAGCTTCAGCAGCGGTGCATCTCACGGTTGTCCCCTCCTCAACTGGACTCCCTCTGTTGCCAGCACTCCCTTCTTACTGTTCACTGCCCCTTCTGGTGGTAAGCTTCCCCCTTTTAAGTTCCTTCCCCTCCAGGCGAAGCAAGCTTTGCAGGTGTGTCTCGTTAGCATGGAACAGGCCCAGAGGAGCTTGTTAGCCTCTTTCATACCAGGATGAGGGAGTGTCCCTTCACAGGCTCCCATAAAGAAAGTCTTTTCTCACTGAAGATCTGCTTGCTCTTGTCTTTCTCATAGTGACTTTCTCTACTTAGCTGGAGGTAAACTAGGCTATCATTCAGACAGTTCACAAAAACGTTCCAAGCTCAGGCTTCCTGATTCTTAACTACTACTTATAGTACAGGTCTGCCACTGGGATATATCCCAGTTAAATTTGGACAGACTTGTTGACTATGTCCCACGCAATTCCTTACAATTCCTGGAAGAGAAAATTAATCAACTCCAAAATATTTAGCAAAAGAAATAGCTAGAAAAATTTGCTTTATAACTATTAGCCAGTATTACCACCCAAAAATGTTTGTCATAGAAAAATAAATCCAACTGTTAGCACGAGAAAATATTCATCTCTCTCTCCCATCTGTCAAAACTTAATTTTTCCAAGGCACATGGAAAGCAGAGAACATCTGCAAGAAACATTCTTTTAAACAGAGGTATGTAATATTACAGCCGGGAAGCCCCCTTGTAAAGTGATTACATGTGGGAATTCCACTTTCACTAAAGGAACACTGAAGAGATTGTTTTGGGGAAGCTATTGCTGTTGTTTTCCTCTTCCATCACACCCTCCAGACAAAGGCTTGGAAAGATTTCCCTCAGCCTAACTCAGCTTCTATCCAAGTGCCTTCTAACTACATTATGTTGGTAAAGAGTTTATATTGTAAATCAACTAAAGCCAGTCTTGACATTTTGTAAGCTACAATAGGGGTCTCACAGCAAATGGATGAGAAGCAAATCATACATGATAATTCACTGACTATTTGACTGAGGTGAAGAATTGAAGTCAGGTCTTCTGATAAATATTTGAATCTTACCTTGCACTTTATCTGAACATAGCTCTCTGGCCTTGTCTCTCATCATTTTTGGAATTAACACATCTTTTTCTACATGTCTCAGCTCAGGTTCCTCTGCAAGAGAGCAAAAACATTGCTATGTTTCAAGGAAAGCCAAATTTCTATTTGCAGAAACAACATAACACTGTTTATAGATGACACACTAAATCTGGCACAAACAATCAAAAGAATAGTGAGGTAGGAGAAGCACATGAAGCTATTAAAATCAAGAGGCAAGCAAGTCTGATTATCATAAAAGATACAAAGTTATATCAGATAGAAATATGAATATTATCTGAACTTTTTTTGTTTTGGTATTATTTACTGTACATAAGGAACCAGAAACAACTGCTGGTAAGGCTGGTGTCTATTTCTTATTAGCTAGCTTATCAATATGGTCTGGAGATAAACTGCATAGTAGTTCAGAAAAAAGTTAGTAAATTGAAACAGAACATTATTTTCTACATTTACTTCCATACTTCATCATTGTATATATTCTGTGGATTTTTCACTCAGGGTCATTGAGAGTGGAGAAATGTAACATACACACAACTTTAAACTGTGTTTCAATTTACTGTGTTTACTCTTCTAATGATATTAGTTTTCTAAAAAGATTGCTTAACCTAAAATCTCCTTTTTTGGATTAATTTAATCAACAGGAATAAATACGAATGACCGGAACTCAATGTTTAAAATACTGTCCCAATTCTCATTTGACTCTCTTTGATGATGAAATTCAGATCTCCAAGTAAAAATAGCATTTCGGACCATGATTAATTCAACATACACCATTTAGTAATACTATACTCCTTTTCATCCCCAAATTGAAAAAGACATTAGCACTCATCTAACAAGCAGAGATACACTTTTCAATCTTTGAGTGACTAAGTGAAAGAGATTTGTCAAGAAAAGCCTACTGTCCACCATGGTTCTACAGACCATCATAGTCTGTCTCCTTAAATGCACAGTTCTCAGTCTGCATAGATTATTTTTCAGAACACCAGAACAGTAAAACTCACATTACACTGTTATACTTCCCAGATGTGCTCATACTCCAAGTGAGTGTATCTGATTTAGAATATATAAGTGAAAAAGAAGTGAAATAATGAGGTATTCAAGAATAGGCATCCTTGATCAAATATTATATTATACAGATTTTCAAATATCAACTAATTTACTTCTCAGACAGAATCCTTGTAGATTAAAGGGCAATACAGAGATCAACATTTGTCAAAAGCTCCCCTCTCATTCCTATCTCACCATCTCTTGAAGTTTGCTAACACCATGCGGTTACAGAGTACTGAATCTGTGATATTACTGTGGGAATCTGGCAATGAAACAGAGGATTATAATATAGCAATATACAGAATCAAAGATAAAGACAGTTATCCTTTTGCTCACAAAGCACTCTTACCTTGGAGTTCTAGGGCAGGCATAAAAACAACCCCCAAAACAACCTTCTACAGAGGTGAAGAGGGAAGTGAAAACCCCTTATTTTGATTTGAGTTTATGTTCTAGTTTTCATGACAAAGATCATCATTACAGCTAATATTTTAGCTAAATCAATATTCTCAATTTTAACTTTGTTTCATATACCAGCCTTATTATTCTATATAGAGACTATTTATAATGTTACTCAGTACAAAAGTGATATTTAGGCACCATGAGAAATCATATTGGTCTTGTCTACATGGGAAGTTATTCTGGAATACCTATTGTTGATTAACTACTCCACTTTGGAAGTGGATTAAGCTAATTCAGTATAAGGCACTCTTATTCTGGAATAGGAGCATCCACTCATGGAATTAATCATGAATAGTTAATTTGCTATTAATTCACATGTCATATTATTCCAATTAACTTTCATGTGTAGACAAGGCTCAACCAATCAAAATCTATCAATGTAACATTTGGCTGCTGGATAAAGTGTACATGAAGCAACACAGCCCTGTTCAGCATCTTTTTCAAAAAAATATTACCAAGTCAGTTAGTGCTGAGAATGGTACTAACTCTGATTTGATAGTGTTTAATACTCGCTTTGTACAGTTGTAAATAACTATACAAATGCAAAGCAATGGAGAATCAAGGCCCAGTGTCTCAAATTTGAGTAAAATCTGTAACTTCAAGCACTATGGGAAAACTTCTACAGACATCAATAGCTCCAAGCTTTCACCCTAGGAGAACAAGTATTCCCTCTCAGCTTTCTAAGTCTTTTCTCTCTCTCCCTGTCCCTCCCCTTTAAAAAACCCAAACAAATAAAAAACTCCCTTTTTTCTATAGGCCATAGGAAAGCTAAATGGTCTAATTATGATTCCCCAAATTAAATTAAACACAGCAGCAAACATGGAGGAGATAATGACCACTAAGGGCCACTTATGTTACCTGGCTTTGCTCCACTTAGTATTTTTGAATTGCCAGCAATCAAATTAATTGTTACAAATTCTTGTTACGTACTACATTCAAACTCTATAACTTTAATACAGTGACCACAATTATACAGTGTATGCTGCATATGAATGAAAAGAGGAAAAGGAAAATCCTAAAATCATTATCACGTGAGATCAAAGAATCACTAAAAAACTATAGATTCAACCTTTAAATAGAACTACAGTAAACACACACACACACACACACAGACTTGAGTTATTAAGCCAAAGACATAGGACAAACCAATAAACATAGCTGCTGTATATTAACTGACTACGAAATGTACCAACTAAATGACGGATATGTTAGTGTTATTCGCCCTCCTTTTCAGGACATGATCCCTACATAACAGTCCTTCGTTCTGTTAGGGTTTGTCTCTTCTCGATTACACAACTTGTTCTCTTGGTGTCATTAATTTCAAAGTCAACCTGACGTTAAACTGCAGTTTCCATATTTTTAAGTTCCATCAACATTGCACAAAGACAGTTAAATCACTTGTCTGTGCTCTCTCCAATAAAAGCCTAAGGCCTTACCTATATACAATTTGAGCACTCATTTAAATAAATCTGTAGACCAGGCAGTCCCCTAGGCTACATCTACACTACAGCCGGGATCAACACTCCGAGATCGATCCACCGGTGATCAATTTAGCGGGTCAAGTGAAGACCTGCCAAATCAGTAGCAGATCGCTCTCCAGTCGACCCCTGTACTCTACCCCCCGACGAGAAGAGCAGAGTGGATAAAAATCAATGATTAAAAAAAAATTGTTTTTATTTTAAATCGGATTTTTTAAATAAAAAATGCTTTTTGAGGAAAAAACCTATCTGAAGATAGTTTTAAGTAAGACACATTATAGCTCAAAGATATCTCATCATGGAATAGGGGTTATAAATTCTAATTCTATAGTATGAGACAATATATTCATGTAATGTTTAAAAAAAGTTTTGTAAATGAGTTCCAATAGTTCATGGATTAGGGACCCAATCTTATGGGGTTCGAGGGGCTTCTGTATAGATTATTTAGGTCAATCTTTCTATCTACCCAATGGGACTCAGTGCTCAGTCTGGAAGATACCATCAGAGATGCTTTGTTTTGCAGTTCTCAAACTATGGATTTGTGTCTCCAGAGATATTATGCTTGTTAACAGCAAAAATGTTTTTAAATACATACATACATACAATAAAATATAGAGGTGAGAAATAACAGACCTCAACCCTATTGTCCCTCTGCAAATTTGTGTACACAGAGTCAATCCCTTACCTCTCTCTAAAACTGTAAAGTTTCAAAAAGTTCAATGAATAGAAGATTGTTGGGGGCTGAATAGATCTGGACAAGGAGAAGTGTGGAGATCAATGTGAGAAGGGAGGGACAGGCAGCAGAAACAAAAGTGAAACTGTTTGAGCAGCATATTCCAGAAGTCTTGAGGTCTTTCCGAGTGTAGCCTTCATTGATTTGAGATCTACCATACCATTCTCTCATTAGAAGGGAAAACTTATAATGGCAGCAGGCCGTAAGAGAGACCCAGTTTGGGAATATTTTAATGAAGTTCCTCTACCTGTGTGTAAGACAGGCATGCGTGCAAAACGCAAACAGTGCAACAAAGAAATGCAAGGCCTGGTTGCACGAATGAAACAGCATCATGAGAAGTGTTCCTTCTCAGGAGAAAGCTGCGCTGAAGATGATGAAAGGAACATGTCTGAACATGCAGGATCTTCAGGTTGGTAAACTTTTTTATTTCATACTTCTTTCTTAAGGACTGCCTGTCTTCCTTCTAGACTATTCTTGAATTCTCATGTTTGAGCAAAAAATATAGTTGTTACTCTATGGTACTATCATTTTAGATGCAGTTGTGATAAAAATAAATAGCTGAAATAGGCAGATCTTCCTCTTACAATTTCACCTTTAAAGTAGTACACTCAGTACACCTACTTTAAAGGTGAAATTGTAAGAGGAAGATCAGTGAGTGCAAAGAATGCAATGAGTAATATTCAATGAGCAGTATGGTAATAATAATTAAATAACTGCATTGACTTATTTTGTTTAGGAGAATCCATCCTCAACATACAGGACTCTGAAGACTATCCACCTTCAAGATCACCATCATTTTCTATAGTTTCAGAGTTATCTGCCAATGATAGTGTTTCAGTCACATCATGTATGTCACATAGCCACAGGATATCACCTGTAGCAAAAGGAGAAAAAAAATCTCCATCATCCAGAAACAACCATAGATAAGATTGTGATAAGAACCAGCCACTTACAAAAAATGATGAAAAAATTGCCCAGTTTGTTTATGCAACAAACTCTCCTTTCCGTATGATTGAGAACCCACACTTCATTAACATGGTTCAGTCATTAAGGCCAGGATACAGTTCATCCAACAGAGCAGATGTCGCAGGCAAACTGCTGGATAAAGTGTATGAAAGAGAAATTGAGCAGTGTGCAAAAGGTCTAGAGGGTGAAATTGTTAACCTGAGTCTTGCTGGGTGGAGCAATGTCCACAATGATCCTGTTGTATGTGCTTGTGTGACAACAGAAGAACGGAATGTCTTCCTTACAGAAACAATTGATACATTAGGAAATGCACACACAGGAGAATACTTACAAGAAGTAGCAGTAAAAGCTATAACAAACTGTGAAAAAAAA
The DNA here is from genome assembly GCF_028017835.1 of Emys orbicularis. NCBI lineage: Eukaryota > Metazoa > Chordata > Testudines > Emydidae > Emys > Emys orbicularis. The sequence continues at coordinate 222,888,912 of NC_088684.1, forward strand.
TTAAAACGTCTGACCAAGCTGCGTACTACAGACAATGCTGCAAATGTATCCAAGATGAGAAGAAATTATTTAGAAGAGAGTCCCAAGCTAATAACATATGGTTGCAGTGCTCATTTGATGCACCTCCTAGCCAAAGACTTCAGTGTTCCAGAAATAAAGGCCAATGTTGAAACTGCAAAATACTTCCATAACAACCACTTTGCAGCAGCTCCTCTGAAAATAGTGGGAGGAACCAAGTTAACTCTCCACAATGCAATGGAACTCAGTAGTGGACAGTTTTGAGCACTATATCAAGAACTGGCCTAATCTGATGACAGTTTGTGAACAAAATCGTGAAAAAATAGATGGCACTGTCACAGCCAAAGTCCTCAACATTGGGCTTAAGGGTACGTCTACACTTACCTCCAGGTCCGACGGCAGGCAATCTATGTTCTGGGATCGATTTATCGCGTCTTGTCTAGACGCGATAAATCGATCCCGGAAGTGCTCGCCGTCGACGCCGGTACTCCAGCTCGGCGAGAGGAGTACGCGGCATCGACGGGGGAGCCTGCCTGCAGCGTCTGGACCCGCGGTAAGTTCGGACTAAGGTACTTCGAATTCAGCTACGTTATTAACGTAGCTGAATTTGCGTACCTTAGTCCGAAGTGGGGGGGTAGTGTGGACCAGGCCTAAGAGAAATGTTGAACACGTGCTGAGTACCCTGAAGCCTATTTCTGTAGCCTTGAACAAAATGTAGGGAAATTGCTGTTTTATTGCTGATGCTGTTGAAATGTGGAAGGAACTGAGTGAGATCTTAAAAAGAGAAATATGCAATGATAGAGTTAAATTACAAGCATTAAAAAAACGAATGGGACAAGCACTATCTCCAGCTCATTTTCTTGCAAATATTCTCAATACTCGGTACCAGGATCAAACCTTAACTGCTGAAGAAGAGGAGTTGGCTATGACATGGACATCCAGCAATCATCCCTCCTTAATAAACTTCAGAGCTAAGGGTGAACCATTCAAGAAATATGTTTGCTGATGATGTTTTAAAGGAAGTCACACCAATGAACTGGTGGAAGTCACTTAAGCACTTAGATTCAGAGACTGTTGAAGTGATAATCTCACTTTTAACAGCAGTAGCTTCTTCTGCCGGTGTAGAAAGAATAATTTCTTCCTTTGGACTAATTCATTCCAAATTGAGAAATCGTTTGGGACCTGAAAAAGTAGGAAAGCTTGTTTTTCTTTTCCAGATTATGAACAAACAGGAAAATGAAGGTGAAGATGACTGAGTTAGCTGCAGAAGCCAATATTTTACATTTCTCATGTTGACCTGGCTGAACAGTCAATTTAATTTTTGGTTTTTTTTTTTTTAACTATTTCATTTAACTATTTTAGTTAAAAACAATTCTAACAAAAACAAACCTGATTTTAGAAAACTTGAATGTTTAACTAAATTCAAAAATTCATATGCTTATTTTGTTAAAATATTATATGTTTACTGTTAAAGAAAAACGTCCAGAATAAATAACGTTGTTTTAGTTAAATACAACAATTTAAATGTCTGTCTGGTGATGTTCTCCTCCTAATACAGCATGGCAAGAAAATCCTCCAAATATTAATAATTAACCTGTTCAATTGGAGATAGTTCACCTCCCAATGACCTCATAAATATCTGCTTCAATTAACTTTGGTAAATGAAATAACCAAACAATCATTCATTTTCTGATATAGCTGTAAAACTAATCTGAAAAGTTTTCAAAATAAATCACTTTAAAAATGGATAGTGTGTATCTTCTAAAAATGAAAGCTACATCTGAGTTGTGAAGAATATGTATTAAGATTATAACAACCAACAAGAATGCACTTTTATGTAGAAATCCATTATTAAATCGAGTCTTCCTGACTATTGATTTAAATCATGATTTAAATCAATTTGACTTAAATCAAATCCACCCCAGAGAAGAGTAAAATAAGTCGACAGGAGAGTTTCTCCTGTCAACCCCCTGCGGTATAGACCCCGCGGTAACTCGACCTACAGTACATCGACTCCAGCTATGTTATTCACATAGCTGGAGTTGCGTACCGTAGGTCGACTTACTGCGGTAGTGTAGACATAGCCTTAGATCTGGAGACTCTTAACCCATAATTAGAGTGTCTGCACCAAGGGGTTGCATTGATTTACCTAAACTAGTTTCTAAACCAATTTAGTTTTGGTGCTCAAATTGCGTGTATACCAAGGATGGCCTAAGTTAGAGTATAAAGGTAGAAAAGGTGGCAGTTTAAAGTATCTGAGAGAACACACCTAATTCATATTTTGTGACAGGGTCTAAGAGAAAAGATTGTCATAACTATTAAACTTGAAAAACTGTTTTTACTCAAAAGAATAAAATTTGTTCATGTTATGAACTCCAATCTTACTCACATTATGCCATAATACTTAGCTCTTTGTTCTATTAGAAAATGAAGTTGTTTTCTTTGAACAGGAAATGAAAGTTGGGACAACACTGATCAACAAGTCCTTCTCAGTAAATTGACATGTGCACAATTTTGACTATTTCCCCAGCTGTATCCCTTGTCACTCTGTATTGGAATTTTACGGTTACGTGACTCTAGTAAATAGACAGGGCTATATCCGCAAAAGGACCTACATGTGTAATTACCACTTTAGGCACCTAAATCCAACACTGAGATCCTCAAACCTCCACTCATCTGCCACCTAACCATAGAAGTGCCTAAAGTCCTGAGGTGTCCAAATTTCCACTGTTAAAAGTCCCCTAAGTGCCTATGTTTCTGACAGTGGGCATGGACACAGCTGCCTATCTCATTCCTAAGCCCCAGCAGCATCTTCAAACCAGGCATTCAGTAACTTTGCAAATGTCATGCAGCAAGTCAGTGGCAGAGCTAGACATACAACACAGACCGCTGTCTCCAGTTCTACCCCATTATACAGTACACCCTCCAACACAGTAAACCTATTGGGGCAGATCTTCAGCTGGTATAAGGTGTCCTAAATCAACTATGATAATTTACACCAGTTGAGGATCTGCCCCAATGTGTGATACAGTATGCACTTCTAGAGAAGTTAGTGACCAAAAGGCAACACTAACCACTTTAGTATCAAGTAAGATAGCAGTTAAGAAAATAAAAATCAGTTGAACAATGCTTGGAAAAAATATTCACTTGATATATAATGTAAATAGTTTTTCCACTTCGAGTCTGACAAATACAATAAAAAGATAACTTGTGACCAAGATCACAATCTACCACACAGAATAGCCAGCAATAACTACAGTGAGCTTTACCATCAAAAAGGTTATGCCCTCTGAGATTACTTCATTTCCACTCCTTTCACCTCTTCCCCCACACTGTAGCCTCTCTCTCTCTAAGCCTTGTCTACTCAGAAGACCATTAACATCCAGAAAGTCAGTAACAACTGCTGCCATGTATGAAATGCAGGACTTCATAAGGGGATACCTGAAAGTAGAGTCACAAGCCATGCTGTTAAGTCCGCAGTGCCTTTTGCCATTTCCAACAGTATTACACCTTCCCAAAGAAAACGCTCACTATTCTGCGAGTTTACTGTTCAGCACTGAGAGCCAGACATCACTTTTTATTCTAACAAGTTCATTACAGAACAGTCCGTTCATAACTATGTTATGACAACATATTATTGTTTTGTGTTATGTTTCCTTTGCAAAGGGACATGGGAAATCCCACAATAGTGTAAATGAAACAAACTGCAGCAATCTAACCATACGTACTCAGAAATTAAGAAAACTAATACCAGAGCTTCAAAAACAGGTGAGTGGCACCGTTCCCCTGAGGGAAACTGTGTTGGCTCCTTTCAACAGAGTAACCAAGTACTACTTCTTCACTGGAGAAGTAGAGAGATGGTAAGAGAAAGAGAGAGGAGAGAGCAAGGGCATAAAAGTAAAGAGGTAAACAAAAGAAGGGAGACAAAGAAAAATAAAGTGAATGTGTAGCGGGGAGAAAGGAGACACAGAAACTATAGCCTAGACTGGAAGAGAATACAATGTAAGGAATTAAAGGAAGGGATTCCCTTCCTTTAATTCTAGAGGGGGGAAGCAGATATACTGCTGAATCAGGGCCTAACTTTATTCAGCAAAACACCTAAGCAGGCACATAACTTTCTTCACAAAAGAAAAGCCGTCGGTTTTGTCAAATCTCATTGCTTGAAACGGTTCTCTTGTCATATGCACAAGACAACATTTATAATAATCTTCTGTGGTTGATTAAAAGCCTCAGCTGCAAAAATTATTTATTGCCTTGGATGGCAAAGAGCCATGGCCATTTGGTTTAACGATTTTCATTATTTTTATGAAGGGGGGGGAGAGACAGGAAATAGATACATCAACAAGAACCAGAGTATCAGGACTAAATTCTAGAGAAGAATAGAAACCACATGGAATTCACAAAACATGGAGTACTGGTAACATCTCCCATCCTCCCTCCTCACAGAAGCCAGGAAGCTACAAAGGAAAGAATACTGTAGAGGGGATCTTTGCAATAATCAGGAGGCTCTTGAGGGGGGAAGAAGAGACAAAAAAAGCTTCTTTTTGCTTCTAGCAGCTGAAGTAAAGGGGACTGTCACATTTAGTAGACAACTACTATTAGCCAAAGGCTGTTATGACAATGAAGACCCTATAAGAACAGCATCCTAATAAACATCAATACCCTCCCCCATTTCATGGCTGCTGTGGTTGCATTGGAGCAACTCACCAGGGTGTGGTCCCTGGACCTTGCTGATGGCCTCCCAACCTACCACTGCCTTTCTTATCAACCTCCAGCTGGCAGGGTTTTGGGGGTGAAAGAGGTGGTGTGTTATTGGAAATACATCCTGTTAATTGTCGTCTTCTTCCTGTTTAGTTAAAACTGGCTTCATGGGCTGCTGTTTAAGTAACCTCACATCTTTCTTTCCTTTGCTCCTATAAAGGACAAATGAGAAGAAAATATTGATCTGTCTATGCAAGTATTTATATGGTCCTCATTACTGGAGTATCAAAAAGTAAAAGTGGTGGGGGGGAGGAAGGAAGAAAGAAAGAGGGGGGAAATTCTAACAATACTGATTTCTCTCTCACTCACAATGAAACTTAGAGTTCACAGCATCAGCCAAAAATGGCTGACAAAGATAAACAGAATGGAGAAAACTAAGTCAATTAATCTCTAGGAGGAAACAAGAGGACCAGAGAGGTGTTTTGAATATTTTAGATAACTTTGTATCATGGTAAGAGGAACGAGGAAAGAGAATGCTAGTGTTGTCAACTCTCATGATTTTATCCTGAGTCTTAATATTTGAGGCTTTTCTTGAAGCCCCAGTTCCTGGACTCATTTGATGATGTACGAATTTCAGCTTTCATTTTTTAAAAATAAGTAAGTTTTTAATATTTGGGTTGCAGAGAAAAGCTTGATAACATGAACTCTAAAATGTTCAAAAAGCAATAAGGGCAATAAAGAAACCCACCGTTATTTGTATTAAAAAAATCTGTTTTTATGTCAATTTCATTATTTTTTTGGGACCTGGGTCAGGATCGCTGAATGCCTGGGCTTGGCAATACTGTAGCACAAAGGTAAGTGACACTGTTTCCACACCTTTCCATTCCCTGCTTCCTATCAGCTGGCATCCAAGATGTACATCTGCCAGTAGCTAGTTTTCCGGAGGACAAGCTGCACTTCAACCAATTCTTGCAGCCATCCAAGGATCAAAGCATGCTAAACAGGTTAATTACAAAGTGACAGACTTTAAAAACATCTGCATTAAAAGAAATAAGATTCATTTTCCTGCTTACTTGTATGTTACAAACAAAAATGGAAAAATTCCCCACAAACACGCATCACATTTTAAACTCGATTATAAAGCTGGGAGGAAGGGCTTGCCTTCATCTTCCTCCCATGCCATTTCCCTTAATTGACACGTGTGTGTGTGTGTGTGTGTGTGTGTGTGTGTCATATTTTATATATAAGAATACATATACCTCTATCCCGCTATAACGCGACCCGATATAACACGAATTCAGATATAACGCGGTAAAGTAGTACTCAGGGGGGCGGGCTGCACACTCCGGCGGATAAAAGCAAGTTCGATATAACGCGGTTTCACCTATAATGCAGTAAGATTTTTTAGCTCCCGAGGACAGCGTTATATCGGGGTAGAGGTGTAGTATATACATCATTTTAAATGATTAAATTATGAAATATAGTAATTACTTTAAGTTAAAATTATTCCATTTTTAGCTGATTTACACAAGCTTTTTAGATAAATTTTTGCTTTTACATAATTTGAAAATTGACTCAGTTAAAATAATTCCTGAATCATAAGACTCAATATTAAGTTTCAGCCCAGAGCTTTGTTTGTTGTTTTTTTAACCACTGCTATGTTCTAGTTAAAAATCTTTTAATACATGGTTTATTGTTAAATTGATAGTACGTTAAATACAGATGTACTAGTGGGTACTTCCTTCCTGTTCTATTTTTATTAAAACACATAATCTGCATTATTTAAATTTGGGGAAGGGGATTTTAAAGCTACCAAAGAACTCAGATTTCTTTTAATATTCTCATTACAGTGTTTTTGAATGTACAAGAATGAGTATCCCTCCAGGGAAATAATGCGTTCCTCCAAAATTTTTATCTCCTGCTTACTATTTTATGCCTATAGTCTTAAAATTACCAATTTGTGTGTCAGATCTTATGTTGGAGAATTTACCATGTTTAATTGTTTTAAAACATTGGAGGGGAACTGCACGATGGTGTTATGAAATTATAATTTTCATGTAATTTGTATATGTATGTATGTGTATATATACACACATGTATATATACACACACACACACACACACACACAAGTCATGATTTAAAAACATGTAAATTGTTGTATTAAAAAATCTCTGCTCCTGATAGTAATTAATATTGCGAAAAATGGGGTACAAGAGATTTTTTAAATGAATAATGTTGACTAGATTACACAGATTTCTTAAAGATACGGAATATGAAGATGACATTTCTAAAGTTAGGATTTTTTTCACCCCTACAATAGATAATGATTAAAAATCATTTATGTTTGAACACTAGTTCAATACACAATTGACACACCACGGTCCCAATCCTACAGCCTGTGGGAGGATTAGTGTACCCACAGAGAGCCACACTGAATTCAGAAGGGCTCCATGTGAGTGCAAAGGTCCTCCCAAGCGCTATTGGTTGCAAGGCTGGGGCCTTTAACCCCAATTCTGCAGTGAACTCTACCCGCAGTCCCTCTGAAGGTGGTGGGGCTCCATTGAGTACAGAGGTCTACCTGTGAAGAGGTCATTGCAGAACTGGGATCTTAGGATCTGAATCTGCAGACACTTACTAAGTGAGCAACTTTAGGCATGTGAGTAATCCTATGGAGTTCAGAGGGCCCACTTGTATATAAATGTTTGCAGGATTGGGCTCCTAAGTAGCTTGCTCTTTACTAATGAAATTTTGATGATTTCATTACCTAAAAATATAAAAACAAAACGAACAAAAATAACACCAACTATACATACAATATGATGGGGACTAATTTAGCTACAACTAATCAGGAAAGAGATCTTGGAGTCATCGTGGATAGTTCTCTGAAGACGTCTACGCAGTGTGCAGCAGCAGTCAAAAAAGCAAACAGGATGTTAGGAATCATTAAAAAAGGGATAGAGAATAAGACAGAGAATATCTTATTGCCCTTATATAAATCGATGGTACGCCCACATCTTGAACACTGCGTACAGACGAGGTCTCCTCATCTCAAAAAAGATATGCTGGCATTAAAAAAGGTTTAGAGAAGGGCAACTAAAATGATTAGGGGTTTGGAATGGGTCCCATAATGAGGAGAGATTAAAGAGGCTACGACTTTTTAGCTTGGAAAAGAGGAGACTAAGGGGGGAATATGATAGAGGTATATAAAATCATGAGTGGAGTGGAGAAAGTGAATAAGGAAAAGTTATTTACTTGTTCCCATAATACAAGAACTAGGGGCCATCAAATGAAATTAATGGGCAGCAGGTTTAAACAAATAAAAGGAAGTTCTTCTTCACACAGCACACAGTCAACCTTTGGAACTCCTTGCCTGAGGAGGTGGTGAAGGCTAGGACTATAACAGGGTTTAAAAGAGAACTAGATAAATTCATGGAGGTTAAGTCCATTAATGGCTATTAGCCAGAATGGTTAAGGAATGGTGTCCCTAGCCTCTGTTTGTCAGAGGGTGGAGATGGATGGCAGGAGATAGATCACTTGATCATTACCTGTTAGGTTCACTCCCTCCGGGGCACCTGGCATTGGCCACTGTCGGCAGACAGGATGCTGGGCTGGATGGACCCTTGGTCTCACCCAGTATGGCCATCCTTATGTTCTTAACAGTAAATCTGACATGAAAACCCTGAAATCCTAATTAAACAACAATTTTAAACAGTCTGGTTAGTGCAGTTGCTCTATACAGCAGTATATTTAGGATTTTCTTAAAGCCGATGGTAGTATATATCTTTGTATTTAAAAAGTTACAGATTTTGAGATTTCTCTATCCTATATTCACATCAATTCAAATTAAGATAGAGTACAAGGATGACAACACCAGGGAAAATTTCTGAAGCTCTAACTTCTCACCATTCTATCATCACCTCGAAGTCAATTTTCACCTTTTTCACTGGCTGAATTTGTTATCTTACATTTTGCTTTGGGGCTCATGTGTTCTTGCAATATGGCAGTACTGGATTATAAGAATACTGACAAGCATGTTTGCTAGTACAGTAATCCACAATGGCTATACTGCAGTAAGTCAGAAATCAGTTTCAGCAATACTATAACACTTGGAAAGAAAAGGAAAGGCAGACAAGGCAAAGTGCCATATTTTTGTTAATTATGGGGATTTTAAATACCCAGGTAGCTGCTTAATAACTAATACAGCCAAACATACTTCAAAGAAGATTCTAAGAAGACAACTTTATGATCCAGAGAGTAGAGAACTGCCAGAGCTGAAGCCATTCTCTATTTGCTTCTTATTAATAGTGAGGCAATAATTAAGGGCCTCATCCTGCAAACACTTACTACACAGCATAATGGTTACTACTGTGAGTAGTCCTATCTGATCAGGTTCATCAACAGCTGTCCTAGGCCAGTGGTTCCCAAACTGGGGTTCGTGAACCCCTGGGGGCTCGCAAAATGTTACAGGGGGTTCTCGGGAAAAAATTCCCTAATGGCGGACAGAGCTGTCCCTAGGGACCCCGGGCAGCACGGGGCCAGCAGCCTGGACCCCCTGGACTTCCAAGAGCTAAGCAGATCAAAGCAAGCATATCTATCACGCTGAGGAGATTTAAACTTCAAGACTCCTTATAAGAATTGGAAAGGGAGATGGATAGTTTTTGCTGTTTTTAAAATAGGCAGCTAGTATTGTTTTTAAAATAATTATGAAGAACAAGTTTAAGCTTTGTTGTAACGTGCGTTGTTTGCCTGGACTGCTCAAGACCTGAATGCTTGTGTAGGAGGAACTCTTTGAGTTGGCTTCTTAAATACCTTCATGCTGTTTCACATCTGATACTCTTTGATGAAACATAGGAGCCTTGTCTTATAACAGGCTTATTCAAAGTGATACAAGGATGTTAGGAATCATTAAAAAGGGGATAGAGAATAAGACTGAGAATATATTATTGCCCTTATATAAATCGATGGTACGCCCTCATCTCGAATACTGCGTACAGATGTGGTCTCCTCATCTCAAAAAAGATATACTGGCACTAGAAAAGGTTCAGAAAAGGGCAACTAAAATGATTAGGGGTTTGGAACGGGTCCCATATGAGGAGAGATTAAAGAGGCTAGGACTCTTCAGCTTGGAAAAGAGGAGACTAAGGGGGGATATGATAGAGGTATATAAAATCATGAGTGATATGGAGAAAGTGAATAAGGAAAAGTTATTTACTTATTCCCATAATACAAGAACTAGGGGTCATCAAATGAAATTAATAGGCAGCAGGTTTAAAACAAATAAAAGGAAGTTCTTCTTCATGCAGCGCACAGTCAACTTGTGGAACTCCTTATCTGAGGCGGTTGTGAAGGCTAGGACTATAACAGAGTTTAAAAGAGAACTGGATAAATTCATGGTGGTTAAGTCCATTAATGGCTATTAGCCAGGATGGGTAAGGAATGGTGTCCCTAGACTCTGTCAGAGGGTGGAGATGGATGGCAAGAGAGAGATTACTTGATCATTGCCTGTTGGTCCACTCCCTCTGGGGCCCCTGGCATTGGCCACTGTCGGTAGACAGGATACTGGGCTAGATGGACCTTTGGTCTGACCCAGTACGGCCTTTCTTATGTACAAAAGTGAGATCTTGGAAGAGTGTTGCCGTTTTCATAATGTAATAAAAATACTGTAATGATAAATAATCATTAATAATAGTGTGTAATAAGCATGTCATTAAAAACAAATTTTATATTTCCAAGATCACTGCTTTTATAATTTATACTCAGGTAAAGGAGACAATCCCTGGAAATATTCATTTTTAGGAGGGGATTTGCGAGACTTGACATTTTAGTGAAAGGGGTTCACAGGTTGTTAAAGTTTGGGAACCACTGTCCTAGGCTGATGGAGTTGCTCAGATCTGTCAGGTCAGGACTCCCTTCTGAAGGCTAAGTAGAGGTGATGAGGAGGATCAAGTGGCTGGCTGAAGTTTGCATGAGCAGCCTGGAAAAAGACTGCCCATCCAGCCTACCAGCCGCATATATGGCAGGGAACCTATAGGGAGTATGGCATTGGAACAGGTCTCCACCATGTAATTCCATTCTCACACTGCCTCCTTCGCCCCTCTGCTCTTCTTGCCTCCATGAGGAGCGGAGATAGGGAGCAGAGAGACAGGCTGGACAGCAGGACCATGGAGTACACTGGGACCAGAAGTAAATCTCAAATGCTAACAGACCCATGAAATGAGGCAGGTACCCTGTGGGGAAAAAAACAGTCTTTAATTACATGATCATTGTCATAACTATAAAGGGAAGGGTAACAGCTCTCCTGTGTACAGTACTATAAAATCCCTCCTGGCCAGAGACTCCAAAATCCTTTTACCTGTAAAGGGTTAAGAAGCTCGGGTAACCTGGCTGACACCTGACCCAAAGGACCAATAAGGGGACAAGATACTTTCAAATCTTGGGGGGAGAAAGGCTTTTGTTTGTGCTTTTTGTTTTGGGGGTTGTTCGCTCTTGGGACTGAGAGGGACCAGACATCAATCCAGGTTCTCCACATCTTTCTAAACAAGTCTCTCATATTTCAAACTTGTAAGTAAACAGCCAGGCAAGGCGTGTTAGTTTTCCTTTGTTTTCTCAACTTGTAAATGTACCTTTTACTAGAGTGTTTATCTTTGTTTGCTGTACTTTGAACCTGAGACTAGAGGGTGGTCCTCTGAGCTCTTTAAGTTTGATTACCCTGTAAAGTTATTTTCCATACTGATTTTACAGAGATGATTTTAATTAAAAGCCTTCTTTTTAAGAACCTGATTGATTTTTTCCTTGTGTTTAGATCCAAGGGGGTTGGATCTGTATTCACCAGGAGTTGGTGGAAGGAAGGAGGGGGGATGGTTAATTTCTCCTTGTCTTAAGATCCAAGAGGTTTGGATCTGTATTCACCAGGGAATTGGTGAAAGGTTTCTCAAGGCTTCCCAGGGAAGGGAATTAGCTTTGGGAATGGTGGCAGCGGACCAGATCTAAGCTGGTAGTTAAGCTTAGAAGTCTTCATGCAGGCCCCCACATTTGTACCCTAAAGTTCAAAGTGGGGAAGCAGCCTTAACAATCATATACTATCATAATGCATATTCACAAGGGGACAGAATTAAGGTAGCACGGGCAACTTAATTCTGACATTTGCTAACTTTTGTCTTTGTAACTTAAAATTCTTTTAACATATTTTGTGTTATATGTATGACACAGACACACTCTCTACATAGGTGATATTACAATCAAAAGATATACACAAATACGACAGCAAGAATAAAATGATAGCATCAGTGCAGATCAGGTCCCAGGTGCAACACTATTTAACATTCCTGAAATCAAACCTGAACACTTTAGCTTCTCTTGCCAGAACAGCAGTCCCAAGAGTAACATCCCTATTACCCATATACCCTCGATACACTTGCCACAGTTATTGTTACATTTATTAGCTCATCACCAGCCCCAGATGAGAAATTCTTGGCAGAACATGGCATTTAGAACTCCCCAAAGACAAGACAATGGTTTGATAGTGCAGCTGAAAATATGAACAAGATGCTCTACGTCCCAAGTATGACAGCATAATTGGAAAAAAAGGAGGTATGCAAGTCATATGAATTAATTGGTGTACATACAACATAAAGCCATTCTGCTCCTAACAGGCATAGAAACTAATGGACAACCTGGAATACAGTCTTTTAAATCAGTGACAAAATCTTCAAGAGAAATGCTATATGTTTATGAAAAACAAAGAAAACAGGAACAAAATGAGAATGTAGCATAAAATTAACATCCCAGTGAAAACCAAAAATAAACAGCATCTGGATAAACAGAAAAACTAACTTGCAGGAAACGGAAACCAAACTATTTAACGGCATCAGCACTAAATCAGAAATATAAATAAGATGGGGTACTGTTGGATTAGGTCTCACCACACAATAAATCCAATCAGTGACTGAGTGTAATGTTGTATGCACCTCATTCCTAACATACATAATTATTTATGATTTATGCCATTTATTTTATTGGTGGCTTTTATTGATGACTTTTTAATCCATATTCCAAATACTTTTTTGTACAAAGAAATCCTGTCTGAAGAACTATTTGAGTGCTAGACCCTTTAATTTAAGTCCAAAACCTCAAGGATACTTTCTTTTTTAAAATAGTTTTGTCACTAATATATTTCTTTCAAGATCCAGTAAGATGCTGCTTAATGAGAGAGCCCTCCTACAGCATATTCTTTCACAGCAGAGATAAGAGCGCAGTAATGCAACACCTCGTCCACACTAGTGCTCCAGCGGGGGCGCAGCAAACATTATTCCACTCGCCGAGGTGGAGTACCAACAGCGCTGTAGCCGCACAGTCAGAGCGCTCTATGTGCCTTGCCAGTGTGGATGGGTAGTGAGCTAGTGCACCCGGGGCTCCTTTATTGCACTGTAACTCACAAGTGTAGCCAAGGCCATAGTGTCCACACAGGGGAGTTCCACCGCAGCACTTTAATCCACATTGCTATTCACACCCCTATAGTCCAAACTGTAGAGGAGCGTAGACATAGCCTGAGTTTTATTTAAAAAAAATTGAAGCCGAGTTACTGGAAAACAAAATAGCAATATACTGAAAGGTAGCAATATGCGGTGACATTGCATAACAGCTGAATCCAGGGCCTGGCCTCATACGGCATAGCAATTCCCCAACTGCATCCTGAGGAATTCTAAAATGTGTTCCTTGCCATCCGATCTATGTAACTGTAGAATAAGGACAGATCAAATGCAGGTTTTTATTACTGATGAATGCAAAGAACAAACAATTTTATTAATCTAACAATGAAGATATAGTTGCATATCACCATTTTCATTGATTCTTCATTTTAAAAATTGTGTCTATGTATATAAATAGCAGTGGAGTGCTGCTGACTGCTAACTCCTGGGGCTGCCCTTGTTTCACATACATCGACCATACATACCATAGTTGAAACTGAGCCAGCAACAATGCTTAAACATGGGCGTTCCTACCAAGTTTCTAAAACATTTTCTATGATCAATGCGTGACAAAGGTTTTTTTTTTCTGAGCATTATGCTACCAAACACTACCACCACCTAGAAGAGTACAGCAATTTTTATAACATGTTCTTAAAACCCATTTACACTGTGTTTTCTGCTGAGTTTAAACTTGATTTATAGCTATGTGTTTACCAAAAGTAGGGTATAGGAAATCAGACTTCTAGCAAGAACTATGAACTCTGTTGCATGGACAAGGCCTTAGGGCTTTTCTACACAGGAAAATTTTGCCAATGAAGCTAGGTCTACATTACAGACTTCTCCCAACATAGCTATATCAGTCAGTCAAGGTGTGAAGAAGTGTGATTCCTGACCAACACAGCTGTGCTGATAGACATTCCTACTGAAAATACAGCTATACCAGCAATGCAACACTTTTATCAGTATTACTTATTTTACTTGTGGGGGGTGGCCTTACTATACCAGTACAAAGTGTAGATTTGCTGATTTAGCTGTGTCTACTCTAGGAGTGCTTTGCCAGTATAAGCCGGTATATACTACACACACACAATGCAGGTAAAGCACTCCTACTGTAGGCATGGCTTTATACTGATATAGTTAAACCAATATAGTTATGCCAAAATAAACCCATGTGGAAGTTATTATTCCAGTATAAGAAATGGCTTTTTGTTTGTTTAGCTTGAACCCCTTCCCAAGCAATATAAACTGAACTGGGAAAAGGCCCTCTTATGCCAGAATAAGAGCATCCACATGGGGACTTATTATGGTATAACTATATTGGTTTAAATATAACAATATAGGTTTAAATTCACACCTTAACTTGTATCAACATAATTTTCCTGTGTAGACAAGCACTTAGTCATCAACTGTGTTTACACTCGATATACCCCCACATTCCCCAGTATCCCTGCCTCTGGTGGAGCAATGGGAATGCTAATGTAGACCAGATGATGACATTTCAGCCATCTAGTCATCGAACCCAGCCCAAAGCTGGTTTACATAGCACAGTGGTTAAGAGGCAGACAGCTGCCAGCACCTTGTCTACGCTAAAACTTGACCCCAGTTGTTACTGTTGGCAGTGGCAAGTGAAAGTCCAGCAGGGGAGTCAGGAGGTCATACCAGAGCTGCCTTCCCCGCATTTCTAGGCTGGGGAGGGGGGCCCTGCTGTAGAACAGGTTGCGAATCACAGGTCTAGCATAACCAGGGTCAACGATAGCATCAAAATCCCAGGCAGGGAGAGGGCGCAAGCTCACACCAGCACCCAGCTTGGGCCACGTGGCCCCAAGGCGGGGCAAACACAGGGTTACTTTCACTCCCCAGGGCGCCCTTCAGCGTGACCTTTAACGTCAGCTGGCAACACCACAGGCCAGCCTACCGGTACGTTTCGCTCCCACCACCGACCCCCGAGGCGCGCGGGGCTTTCCCGGTGCCCTCAGCACAGCACACCTTGGGGCGGTGAGAGCGGAGCGGCACGGGCAGGCGGCGACGGAGGAGGAGGCGGCAGCGGCAGGCGCTTGCTGCTGCTGCTCCCCGCACGGGGAGGGGGGAGGGGTGCAGCCGCCCCTACCTGCTGTGCCCGGGGAAGGCTCCATGTGGGGCTTCTCACTACAGCAACCGCCGCCACAACATAACCACTCTCGAGAGCCCACGCTCTTTGCGCAGGCGCAGAAGACTACGAGAAGAAATCTGCAGGCCGCCGAGGGGGGCGGGCGGGTAGAAGAACCCAGAAGCGGGCGCGCGCCCGTGGGCCGAGTCGGCGGGCGGAAGACAACTGGCCTCCAGCGGGGGCGCGGACAGAGCGGAGCAGCCCGCGAGAGAAAGGCCGCGGGTAGACGCACGCGCCCTGACGGGTGAAGGGAGGCGGGGAAGGGGGCGTGTGTGCCGGCACCTAGCCAGCGAGACGAGCGCAAGCGCCGGCAGGCGACCGAGGCGCAGAAGGGGGGTGCGGGGGCGCGTGCTGTGAGGAGGCGGGCGGCGCCCACAGCTAGGTGGTTGCTGTGCTCGGCTTAGGGGGACGTAGCCCCTTAGGAAGCCCGCGCCCGCCCAGTCCGATTCAGTAAAGTGCAAGGGACTTGTGGCCTCGGTGGTGTCTTGGAGCGGCGTGTCTCTGAGTAGTGCCTGGGCGTTAGGGAGCTGATCCCACAACAGCCACCAATTCACTGTTTGACCCCCGGCAAGTCACTTATCCTTTCTTTGCCTCAGTACCGCATCTGTACCATGGGCATAATAACACAGCTACCGTGAGGGTGGCGATAGGGAGATGCCAGCTAGAGGGAGTTACTGAAGTGTGTTTAATTATTACCACTTATGACTAGTCAGTGGTTAAGGGATACCCTCAAGTGCATGCACCTGAGCAAAAAGGCCTGGGAGCACCCTCCCTGTTATTATTTAGTATCTGTACTATTAGGGGCTGGGGTCCCACTGTACTAAGCACTGGTCTCACAATGAAAAGAGAAAGGATCAGTGAGTTTACAGTTTAAGGATACGCTGAGCCGTGGATGCACAGATGGTAACAAGGAAATGGAGATGATCAAGATGTGTCTCAAGCAGTGGTCAGAACCATTTTTGTATGCATTATAACATAGGTGAGTTTTAAGGAGAGATTTGAGGTGGACCATGTGCATATTTGAAGGGAATTCTTCCATGCATATGGGAAGGCATATAAAAATAGTACTAAAATGCTTGTTGGAAAAAATCATTAATAGCCCTTACGAGAGCTCAAAAATTAGGTTATTTAAAAAGCATAGACAGTTCAAACTCTCTATGTACCTTGTGTGGGCTGAGTTTGGCCCCGTGTGCCTTTTAAAAGTATCTTTGGGATAGTCCATAGTTTTTTGAGATGAATGATATTGACACAGTGGGTAGCAAACAAAACAAAAGTGATGCTAGGCTGTCTTCATAGAATCAGAATATTAGAATTGTGGGACTGAAAGGGACCTCACTAGTGTCAAACCTGCTCTTTCTTTAGTTACTGTAAGCATGAGTTAGGATTGCCAACTTTTAGAGAATGAAATGTGGAACAATAAGCTGTTATAAAATATAACATTTAAGGGCAAGCATGGACCCGGACCCTAGAGTGTGCTGGAATAGCGAGCTATCATTTTCCCTGGTCCTGCTTGTAGGCTTCTTTACCTTCTATAGAGAAGCATGTGGTCAGAGTCTCAGCAGTCTAGAAAGTGCCAGCCTAAAACAAGGTGGGGTGATCTGTGCCCCTCGGCCTCAGGGAGAAGCCTGCTTTGTGTGTTTCTGTTTTGGGTTCTTGTGTGTTATCAGTCTGAATTCTACAAAACTTATTTTGCAACCTGCCAGCAAGAGTATTTTATGTTTTTATCCAACTTCTCTATGCATGGCATGAACATAACACCCACAACATTCAGAAAAAAGAGATATTAGGGATACAGGGCAAGAGTTGAAACTTCAGGAACTGTTGCAAGGTATAAAAAACAGGCCACTCTCCTTCCACCCCACATGACCACCCCTCCCCCCCAATAGCAAATTGACCAATTGGCAGGAAAAGATACTATACTTGGGGAGTGCTGCAAAAGTGGATTTTCACTTAGCAACTTTTCCATTATTTTGCATGCTTATATACTGCTCCACATAGAGAGTCCAAGCTGAAGAATTATATTTCTGAAGGCTTAACATTTTCAAGCAAGCAGGAAATCTAGGAGTCTTCTCAACAAATTTTTTCCAAAATAGATGCAGATGAAGGATCATTTTTGTGGCAACCTGTGTGTTCAGGGTTTTTGTTTTGTTTTATCTTTACTGTGGAGGATCCTCTCCATCCTTGTCACAGTTGGGAGAATCCAACCATTTCTATTTCTTTAAACACCCTAATTAGAGGCCCTGTGTGCTTCTGGAAGCAGATGATTGGGGAATCATGTGGAACAAATAGAACACAAGGTTAGGGTTATCTATTCTGAACATTAATGTTCATTAAGGAAAAAAAGATCTGAGGCTTGGAACAGCTTATTTTTTTCCAGACCCACTTCATTCTCCTTTTATGAGAAATCAAGTCCTTTTATTTGGAAGTAGATTGTTTCAACTTTTGTGGCCACATTGAGGATCAAATTCCTCATGCTTATGCATTCACAGTAATTAGCAGAGCATGAGGTAGACAGAATCTTCCAGCTGATCACTCATGGCCTTGATGGCCTAGAGCATTTATTTTAAGACTATTATGTGCCCTGACACTTCCTACATCCACAAATTTGAGCTTAGTCCTTTAAGTTGAGTAGAATGGACTTTGTTTCGTCTGTCTCTGTAAAATATGAATTTCACGCCAAAAATGGTACCACCACCACCTTGCACTCAGAACCCCCCCGATGAGCCCCACTTCCTCTGCACCTGGACCACCCTGATGAGCCATCCGGATCCCACCCCACTGAGCCCCAATCAGCTACACCTGGATCCCCACCCCATTGAGCGGCACTTCCACAGCATCTGAACCCCCCCACTGAGCCACACACACCCAGACCCCACCACCACCACTGAGCCCCAACCACCTTCACCTGGACCCCCCTGCAGAGCCCCATTTTTGTTGCACCCAGAAACCCCCAACAAGCCCGTGTTTATTCAGATCCCCCTGCACCTGGATTCCCCCACTGAGCTGCCCGCACCCTGATTGCCCCACATAGAACCCTCTCAACCCATACCTGGATCCCCCCACATTAAGCCCCTCCACACCTGGATCCTGCCTTGCTGAGCCTACCTGTCCACACAGAGTGGCAGGGCCCTGGGGTGTTTCTAGGATAGGGTCCTTGCACTGTGTCACGGTTGGGTGCAGCCTCACCGCTGAATCCATGTCCTGGGGGCAGTAAGGGGGAGAACTGCACAGTGATCTCCCACCTCTGCAGCTGGTGGCCTCTGCTCCCCAATGCCATGCTGGAGCCTCTACATTTATTTGACAAATAAAATTTGCAGAATTTTAAAATTTTTGGCACAGAATTTTAAAATTTTTGGTGCAAAATGCCCTCAGCAGTAAGCAGCTTTGCAAATATTTACCATGCGCTCCTTCCATGCATAAGGGACAATATGGGAGAAAGTGTAAAAAGGTGCTCAACAGAAAATTTGACAAATGAGCAGTCAAGATTGACATCACTTGTGGAGCAGAGTCATGGGGCTGACATCACAATAGTGTATATGAGACAATAGGTTGGGGATTGGCCAGAAAGGGCCTTACAAATGAAGACAAGTAGTTTGTTTTAGCTGTAGATGGGGCAGCCAGTGGAGTGCAGTGGTTGAAGCAATAAGCCAGGAACATGACAATTGCAGCAGCATTTTGAATGCATCTAGGTAAGGCATATGGCATTTCTCAAGGTCAGAGAGGAGGAGGTAGTTATAATCATGACACGAGAGGATGAGGGCCTAGACAAGCATTTTAGCTGCCTAGACAGAGAGGAAAGGCCAGTCCTTCGAGATATTTGAAGGGAGAAGCAGCAAGGTTCGGACATGGCCTGCATGCAGGGGTCTAGAGAGAGGTCTGAGACAAAGAGTATACCCAGGTTACAGGTCCAAGTGACCCAAAGGAGGGTGATGTTGTCCATAGTGACTGAGAAAAGCAAGATGGGGCAGGCTTAGGAGGAAAAGAATAAGAGCTCTGTTTTTAAGCATAAACGAATAAACTTGATATCTTCAGGTTGGTATCAGAAAGACAGACCAAAACGTTAATTTGGATTGGAGACAGGTGAATGTCCTACAGTTCAGTGGGTGGAAAGAAAACAGCCACATTATGTACCCAGGTATGATTAAATGGTCACATCTACACTGCAAAAAGTGAGTGTGCTCAACTGGTTGCGAGAATCAACCACATGCCAGCCAGTGTCACTAGCAAGGATGAAACACTATTAGGTGCTATAATTAATTGAATATTAACTATATTGTGTGTGGTCACAAACCCTGCTTAGGGATAATGAGATGTCACTAACAGGCTATGTACTGGTTAAGTTATAGCTTAGCCAAGGCTTTAGCAACATGTCACTTACCAGTTTGGGCTCAAATAGCAGTACAAAAACTGGAGCATGACAGGTGTATTATCCTCTAAGCTAAGTAGGTCAAATAACGGTTGCCAACTTCTGATGAACCAGATAAAGAACATGGTAAAAAGTTTCAGCACTACCCATGTTTGATAAAATCTGACTTGCAGTGAAACCTATGTGAGCACCGATGATGATTCACGTAATCAGGATTGGGGGAAGCTTTTAATTGAATCCATTGAGACAGCTCACTAAAACATGAAAGTTAACTAAACTGTGATTATTTTTTCAGCATTTACAATATTTCCTGGTAGACAAATTAATTACAAGAAATTTGCGTGATTGATTAAAACATGATTGCTTTAGTGAAGGTCTTTTTCTTTTTATCTTTTTAAGATAAGCACTGCTTAAAGACTACTTGCTGATAACATCCAACTAAATATTTTTAGAAATGACAATAGGCTATGGTTTAATAATTGCATTCTGAATTCAAATAATCACCTCAAGTATATGAAAGTTATAAGATAATATTGTAATACTCCATTTCAGAATTATCACATCTAAATTCCCTACAAATACCCAATAGGTCTTTTTGAATCATATGACAAGGTGGCTCACATTGGATTTCTCTTGTTAATTGTGATAATTGTCAACTGTACACCAGTGGTAACCCTAGCTGAAAATTTCCAACTGGTTCCTATTGTCTCCAGCTGGCACTTACATTTTGGATAAGTACATTGATCTATTGGTCCACTGATTGCTCATGTCTGTTGGAAGACTCATAGACCTCGGAGAGACCAGCAGAGACTAAAACAGCGGTTCTCAAACTGTGGGTCAGGAGCCCAAAGTGGATTGGGACCCTGTTTTAATGGGGTCACCAGGGCTGGTGTTTAGACTTGCTGGAGCCTTGGCCCAAAGCCCGAGTCTTGCTGCCTGGGGCTGAAGCCCGAGCCGCACCCCTCGGGGCCAAAGCCCAAAGACTTCAGCCCTGGGGGGTGGGAGGCTTGGGCTTTGGCTTCAGCCCTGGCTTGGACTTTGCCCCCCTCCCTCCCCACCCGCCCAGGGCAGCAGGGCTCCGGCGGGCTCAGGCTTCAGTCCCCCTTCCTGGGGTCGTGTAGTAATTTTTGTTGTCAAAAGGGGGTCATGGTGCAATGAAGCTTGAGAATCCCTCGACTAAAAGAAACCAAAAGAGTCCAGTTGAAAGGGCTAATGGGTTCTACTGGAATTTCCACTGTGGTAGGTTAAAGGGATGTTGTTAATTTGAAAAATCAGCTTTTGGTCTGAAAATGTTGGCTCAAAGTGTCTGGTTATTTTGGATTCCCTCATTCTTGTGCGCCCAATTTGAGACACCTTAGCAGAGATTGATTTTCAGAGTGTGTGTACTCAGCACTTTCTGAAACCAAGCCACTTTTGGAAGCCTTTGGGCACCCAAATTCACTCACCATTTTGAAAACTTATGCTGTTGTACACACTAGAGTTACAAGTAACACCTAAAATTACCATAAAGAATTTAGCAGGAAAAAATATTTTTCTACGGGTTTTGTACTGTTTGACAGCACCCCATGTGTATTACTTTTTACTGTTTCTCCTATATAGTGAGTCAGTTTCTCCTCTGTTAATGAGCTTTACAAAAAATAACAGGGGGACTGAAAAACACTTACAATTTTTATTGTAAGGATTAAAAATATCAATGCATCATATTTAAAGGATGATCTATTAGAAAATGGAATTTAAAAGAAATAAATTTGACAATGTCTCCTTAAATACTATAAATACAAAAAAATCTACATTAATGGGAGAGATTTTATATGCTCAGCAGATGCTTTCCACAGCAACTGTAACTTCTCCCCACCATCAGCATAATGTTTGTAATAGTGTGATCCTAGTGTTTCAATTATACCAGGTGCTTGGTTGCAGTCAGATGTAAAGTTGCAAAGCATTATGATCCCTTGCTTTCACAAAATCAAAAATTCACGCACAGTCACTTTCTGAAATGTAAATGTATGTAAAAGAAATAATTATGTATAAAAAGAAATAATTATCAAACAGCAAACTGCTATCTTGACAGTCTGATTATATAGCTTAACAACTGTTAACCAAAAAATATTTCTGAATAGTTGCAGAACTTATCTTAAAACAGTTTTGTAATTTTCTTGCTTTTAGCGTGCATCCAAATGGTGACCTGCATTTCCCGTGTTTCAAACTACCTCATCAGACCAGACTTCCTGCTGGAAATTATCAGTAAAATTGACAACTCTTGCTAAGAGAGATCAGCACTATTCATTTGTATGGAGCTACTGGAACAGTAGTAGGTAAGAAATTGTTTTGAAAATCATATTTGAAGTATATATTTTAAATGTAGTAAATAATTGAGTGTGAATCCGCCAACGAGCTCTGCACCCATGTGGAGCCCTGTTAAAAGCTGTAAGGTTCTAGCTGCATAGAACTCGTATGTAAAGGTATTACAGTATGCTCCACTTAACTGGAACATACTTTTCCAGGAAAGCCGCTTAATTGGGAAATCTCCCAGGGAAGCGATTTAAGATCAATGATACTTAGCACAACTGTTTTAACAGAGTCTCTATGGGGCAATGACTGCTGCTTAATAGCATCTGCCTGCTGGTGGTCTGATGGTGCTGAGGTCATCTGTCTCGTGGAACTCCTCTATGGTAGGAAAATGTTTGCTAACACTAGTTTAGCTCCTCTGGTGGAGCAATGTTAGGAGCACTAGTATAGATAGACAGCTGGCTGCTGCCCTGATTTTCAGCACTTTTGTGTGGATTACAGTGGGAAAAACCTGCTAATTTTCCCCATATGTTTGAGGAACAATGCTGTTCAAAAAGTTTGAGAAACTGCTTGAGATGACTGAAAAGTGCAGCTTTTAGGGTTTTTTCCTATATGTTACAATGAAAAATATAGTCATAAATAGCTCTAGCTTGCAGTCATTTCTGTGTTTCTGTCTGAGATTCATATTGTCATTTGATTAGTTAATCACCCATTTTCTAAGGTGTGAATGTGTTTTCACACTTCTACCAAGACAGTGTTAACTATGAAACTATAGATAGCAATAGAGATTAATTATCTGTTGCACAAGTCTCCACACCTTGTTCTTACCAGATAAAGGAAGAGAGAGTATATGTCTGTACACAGGTGTGATTTTTAAAAAACCCCAAATAACCCTGGTCAAATGAGTTCAAAGGAATATTTTCAAATGTCATCTCTTCAAAATGTAAACTATGTTTGACACCTTTGATCTTGTTTCATAAAATATTTGATTTCCAGTTAAAGGCTGTGATTCTTGACTAAGCCTGCTTGTGTGAAGTATATCCACTCATAGGTGACATGTGGGGGAGCAAAATGAGAATTAACATTTAGTGGAATCAAAGAAGAATAATGGCTTCTCTCTTTTAAGGGAGGAAAAACTGCTGTGAAGCCACTCTAAAATTGCTCATGGGGCTATTGCACTTTCCCTCTGAGACTTCTGGAGATGCCCTTTTCAAAAGAAGAAAAAAGAGTTAGTAGCTAGTCTCTTATGCTGTCCATGTCACTAAATATTTACCCACCCATATGAGCATAAATCCTAACCCAACTGCTTCTGGTTCTTGGAGGCCCACAAATTCAGGGTCTTTACAGGAGAAATTGTTGTTTGTGGTGGAAGAAGAAGTCAGGCTTGAAGAGCTGGGTCTCCCTCGTCTGATTAACCTGTAGTTAGGAGAAACAGGGTCACCAGACGGGAGAGCAGATGATCCATCGTCACTGCAAGAAGCTGCTATATGTGCCGAGGAGTGGGTAAAAATGCTTTGTGGTTCCCTGAAGCCACTGACCTCTGTGTCTACCTGCTGCCCTGAATTCCAAAAGCAGCCCCTGTACTAGCCAGCCTTGTAGGCAGCACATGGGGAAGCAGCCTTCTGCTCATTTAGGGAGGTAGCCCCAAATAACAGTCATTTGTGTCAACCACCAGCAGATGTGATAAATGGGAGGTGGGAGATCAGTAAAAAAAAATCCCAGGGGAAATAGGTGGTCTGCATCACCTGGGACATTGAGGATTATAAGGGGGTCAGAAGCTTAAGAAGAAGTGAGGAATGCAGAGCTACCAGGTACATCATATGGGGTAAAGGAGAGAATAAATTAGGATGTTGTGAATTAGGACATCTTAAGTGGGGGACAAAACAAGCATGGAGTGGAGTGGCTCTACAGAGTTATGTAGGGGGCCCATTTTGAATATGTTTTCAGAAGCCCACCTGAATATTGTGTATCGGGGCATAACCAATTTAAATGAAACATCTAGTATAATAGTTCTTAAATCATAGTCTGTGGTCCACCAGCACAGGCAATGTCACAGAGAAAATATGGAACTCATGGGGGCTTAACCCCCATCTCCTCCCATCCCCCCCACCCCAGCCTACACCTAAGGAACAATCTATCATCAGCTTTTGATTCCTTGACATTTCCCTCTTCATTTCAATATTTTCATATGTAACTTTAGCACCCTCATGGCCAAGATGGAATCTGCTCTGCAGGCAGCTCTGGCCAAGAGAAGGTGCACGCAGGAATGCAGCAGGGAAAGTCTCTTCCACCCCAGGGGCACCTGTTCCAGACCCCCCAGAGTGAACACACAAGCACCGGAAGACTACAGTGAATATAGGAAAGAGAAATATTCATTCACAGAGGGATGGGGGGAAAAACAACAAGGGAAATATAGGGGGAGCAGTAAAACAGGGTTGCATTCAAAACAAGGCCCCACAGGCCCAGTGGTACCACAGGCCCAGTGGTACCACAGGCCCAGTGGTACCACAGGGCAGGCACCGAGCAATGTGTCTGCACACAGAGATCAAGAATCCTGGGCAAAGTTCCAGTCCAGTGGTGAGTCTTGGGTGCTCCTGGTCATCTTTGGCGCCAGTAAACTTTCCCCAACAAACCCCTCCGGTGCCCTCTTCTGGTGCTCTCTGCAAAGCCACTCAGAGCAACAACCTCCCCACTTAATTACCTAATAGCGTCCCTCCTTATTCCCAATGCAAAGTCACAAGCCCTAGTACTCACAGCCCCATGCAGCTCTGGGCAGAAGTGATACTAGGTCTGTCCTTCTCGGGCAATTCTTCCCTGGCACAGTGCTCCTCCTGACTCCTGTCCTGGGGTGTCCACGATCAGTCGTTCTGTTCCTCCCAGGCTTCAGGCACGTTCTTGGCTGCTTCACTCTGCGATGGCCGGCTTGCTGCAGCCCTTCCGTCTGGAGCTCCCGACACACACCCTCTTGCTCTCCCCCCTCTCTCTCTTCTCCCCCTCACAGTTGCCAACTGTCACGTGGTAAATAAGCACCTCGTCTTTCACAATAAGCAAAAAATCAAGCTAATCCCATTTCAAAACAAGGCCAAAACAAGCCAATCCCTAAGAACCCCAACACTCTGTGACTAGATCCCCCTGGTGTGCAGTCTGGGACTGTGGTGGGCCCCCTGTGCACCCCGACACTCTCCCCCCCCTTGCCCCTGCTTGCCCCCCTTTGCCCCTGCTTGCTGGGAGCCGATCAAAAAAAAGAAGCAACAAGCTGCAACAAGCTACAAGTCAAACAAGCTACAAGCCAAAAACTAGCCAACAAGCAACTCACTAGCCAATTAAGCCAAAAACAAGCCCAATTTCTGCGTTTTTTCTGTGGGTTTGGCATATCTGTTCCCCAACAGCACTTCCTCCTTCTGGAACAATCAGAACTTCCCCCCTCAGGAAAAATATTGAAAGGGCCATGCTCTCTGAACCCCAACAGGGTTACACATATTTACCTCAATACTAGGGCATCCAGGAAAAAGGGGTAAAATTAAGATTTAAAAATTGTAGTAGTTCATTAATGCAAATGAGAGGAGGTCAGGTCACTACTAACCACACTCCCTCCCCCCTCTGAAAAGAAACAAACCCAACCACCAACAGTAATTTGATTTCCTCTGCTTACAAAAGAAATTGTTCTTCACATCATGGTGAGGACTCTTCCTTGTTATACAAGTAATTAGAGCAATGATGGGTGAACCTCACTTTGTTTGGAGGTTCGTTTTGGAAATGTATCTGAACCATTATTGGAACTCCAAACTTTTAGAATTTCCCTGCTTCCTGCCCCTTATGCAGTCCCCAAACTTCTCCCGTTTTACGACATGCTCTCATGTAGTAGACCCCCTAGCCATTCCTTTATTTTGTTCTTTCCCAGGTGACAACACAACCTTGAAAGGGGCCAGTTTCTGATAAATATTTGTAGGCTCTTTCCTACAAATATTTATTTCTATCTGTCTGGCTGATCCACACCCCCTCAGTGTGGGAGAATGACTGATGGAGCCACTTAAATGAGAATCCACTGGCATCATCCATACTATTTCCCTTGCCAAGCCACTCCTCAAAAATCTCCTTTGTACGGGGGCACAGGAAATCCCAATGGAGCATAGGTCTGAGGTACACACCATGGTCTCTTACCCCACCCTTTCTGCAGTGGAACTGCTCTAATTTCTCTGGGTCAAGAATCTCTGTAATCATAGAGGTCGGTGCAGGGTACCGTCCTGAATGACTAACACAGGATATAGTGATTCCTCCTTGAATGGAAAAAAACAGGCACAACAGAGTTCATCAGCAACAAAAAAAACACAGACTTTTTTAAAAGCAGTACATCCCTCTTTAGAGCTTTAAATTCTGTTTTATTGCTGAACGGTTTTCTGAGGATTATTTGCAGTTTATTTAGATCTATAATTAACATGGAGCCCCCCTTGTGTGGAATAGTTGCTGTCCCTTGATTTTAATAATATTATTAATAATCATTAATAATCTTTTCATGTGTAGATCTCTAAGTGCTTTACAAAGGAAGCAAGCACTGTTTTCCCTCATTTTACAGATGGGTAAACTAAGGAACAAAGAGTTTATAGTCAGTGACTTGTCCTAGGTCACACAGCATGTCAGTGGCAGAGGCAGAAATCAAATCTAGGTGTTCTGATTTATAGGCTGCTGCAATAGCAACTAGGCAACACCATCTCTCTATGTTTAAGACAGAAAAAGCCTAATTTAGTGTGATCTTGGCCATTGGATATGGTTCCGAAGAGTGGTTTACTATCCCTGGAAGAGATAAATGGTGGTGTAAGTATCAGCTATCAGTAACAGAAAATAAACATGATAAAACAGAAGCAACTCATTGGTTGATTGCAAGAGAATTTTGAGGAAACTATCACAGGTAAGTCCAGTGACTTGGTGATTTCAGTAATTGGATATTTCTCTGATATATTCCTCAAAAGTCTCTTTCCTTCCATTCCTTGTGACTTCTTTTACATCAAGTGAATTTTTGGATGGATGAATGAATACAAATTTACACCATATCTTTTCCTAGTGTGTAGAACTTCAGGAAGCCTTTTATCTAGCAAATCTCCACTGTTATCCACATCTGATCTTACAGTAGGTTAGTGGTTGTGGCATCATATAATTCATCCTATGCACATCTCAGTAGATTTAATATTTGAAAAAAAGATATTGCTGTTTCCTTCATTCTTATCATCAAAAGAACAATCTATGGTTTGGTTTCCCTTGTTCATTTATTTATTTATTTATTTATTTATTCATTTGATTAGATATACTCACTGCATCTTATGTGTTCCAAATTTAAACCTGACACCTAGATAGAAAAGTAACAAACAGGATGTGAGCAGGGGAAGACTCTTTTCCTACCGTGGCTGATCAAAACATGTTGTTTTTATAAAGCCTTCCCTCCCGCCTCTATTTTCTTTGGGTGTATAAAAAAGTGATACAACAATAACCTATTTTCTTCACATTCACCAGTCTGGAAAATTCAGTCTGACTTAAATTCAGCATCTTTCTGCCAATGACCCTTTGCTGACCAGCAATAATTTCTGCATGTTTGCTTACTAGAACATGAACCTCATCAAGAGACAGTACTGATAATCATAAAACCACATCATTTTAGTCACAGCTAGGCAAAATAATTTCTGCCTCTGTGTACTTCTCTGTTGGGCAGAACATTTCAACCATTGCTTTTGAAATGAACCTATTGGGGTTTCACTGACTAGGATGTTTTATATTCTGTATACCTAAGACCCCATTTTCAGTAAGGTACTGAAGCACTCTGACTTCAATAACATTACTCATGTGCTTAAAGCTAATGAGACTCCTCATGAGCCTAAAGCTAGCCAGGTGTTTAAGTACCTTGCTGAACTGGGGACTAAATCCCTCTGTATTTTCAGCTGAATATGCTTTGTATTTTTTCTCATCCCAACATTTTGTTTAGTGTTGCTGTGTGCTGTTAAAACTGCTGCTGTGTTCCACTCTAGCAGCTGCTGCATTTGAGTAATAGGTAAAGTGATCCACGATACAGATTCGCCTGAGCTGTTAAACTCAGATCTGAATCTGTATTTCCTCAGAGTACTGGGCCCATTTCTAATTGCTTACTTCATAAGGATGTTCTGAAAATTAATATAGGTGCTATGTAAGCCCAATTATTATTATTATTACTGTCTTTATTTTTTGTTGTTGTTGTTGTTACTCGTGTTGTAAACTATGGTACTGTTTGGAAAAACAG
This sequence comes from Emys orbicularis, assembly GCF_028017835.1. Lineage (NCBI taxonomy): Eukaryota > Metazoa > Chordata > Testudines > Emydidae > Emys > Emys orbicularis. The sequence continues at coordinate 222,917,163 of NC_088684.1, forward strand.
ATATCAAGATACTGTTCAGATTACATTTAACTGTATCTAAAAATTCAAAGCTTCTTTGCGGCCCGAGGACCTCTAGGTTATAAGCCTTTAGATTTATTTTATTAGTAGTGGTATTTATTACTTTATTTATTAATTTCTAAAGAAGCTCAGACAAATTAAGCTGTTTTGCCTTCTTACCTTCTTTGCCTTCTTATCTTAGCCCCAGGGGTGGCCAACCTGTGGCTCCGGAGCCACATGCAGCTCTTCAGAAGTTAATATGCGGCTCCCTGTATAGGCACCAACTCTGGGGCTGGAGCTACCGGCGCCAACTTTCCAGTGTGCCGGTGGGTGCTCACTGCTCAACCCCTGGCTCTGCCACAGGCCCTGCTTCCACTCTACCCCTTCCCGCCCCCTCCCCTGAGCCTGCTATGCCCTTGCTCCTCCCTCCCTCCCCCCCCAGAGTCTCCTGCATGCTGCGAAACAGCTGATCAGGAGGTGTGGGGAGGGAAGGGAAGGCGCTGATCGGCGGGGCTGCCGGGTGGGAGGCACTGGGAGCGGCGCGGGGGGAGGAGGAGGCTGATGGGTGCTGCTGGCTTATTACTGTGGCTCTTTGGCAATGTCCATTGGTAAATTCTGGCTCCTTCTCAGGCTGGCCACCCCTGCCGTAGCCCATTAAGTGCATATTACATTATTAAGAGCTTAATCCAAAGCCCAAAAGAACTCAATGGAAAAATTCCCATTGATTTCAGTGGGCTTTAAATAAGGTCCTAAGATCCCAGCTACTGTAATGCTTAAATCACAGTTACATTCTTTAATTCAGCAAGTGTTTTGCTTTAAATGGGTAAAGGGTAAATTCCACTTTTAATTCTACCCAGAACTGACCCGTCTATCAGGAAGCGTAGTTGAATGAATCTGATTAAAATCAATACAGTTTGGAAATCCTTGTAGGAATTATTGAAAGAATATTATGAGGTTTTAGAACTGCCCAAACAGTTTTGCATCTTGAGTCATGGTGGCAAAAACTTAATCTGTGACAAACTGAAATTAGGGGATAAGTAAAGATACCATTACTTTGTGTCTCCCAGTAAATAAACAGTACTTAAATCGGAGTGGAAAAGTGATGGTATGCTCAAAATGTTCTCCTTTTTAGCCAACTAGCAGCATTGTGAAGGTTGAAGATTTGACATAGACACTAATGCACTTTACCTTTCCTCAATTCAATCACTATATGTTATATTTAATGTATTTATTTATTTGTATTGTGGTATTGACTGCAGCGAGGGATCAAGGCCCCTTTTTGCTATGCACGAAAGAACATCTCTTTTCCAAAGATCTTACAGTTAATCATGTAACAAGACACAATAGAATTAAACAAATGGAAAGGAGGGCTAGGTAACACTAAAATGATCGTATTTGGTATAATAAGGAGCAGTCACAGTATACCCACTGCCTAGCTATTGTTCTATCATATACATGTTTGTGTATATATTTGAAGGTGTAATTAGCCCTCCTCTTTTCCCCTCCACACCACAGAATGGAAAAGAGCATAGGACCCAAAGTTCTGTAATTTAAAAGTGACGTGTACTGGAAAAAAACAATTGAGCATTTGCCCTTTTTTGCTCTTGATGTATAACTGAGGCTTTGCTTTTTTTGACATGTTTTTACATAATAGAGCTAAGAGAATGAAAATTAAGGGGGGGGAGAGAGATTTTTGGTTTAACTAAAACTATTGGACTATTTAAAATTTTTTGTTTCTTGTTTTTTTTAATTAATTACAATAACTAATTAATATTTTAGAGAAAGGAAAGCTCAACACCTTCACCCCTTCAGTGAAGATGTTAGAGCTGATAATAACATCTCCAAGACCTATCACAGGTTCTTCAGCAAAATTAGGGAAGACCAAACTTGATATTCCTGATAATTCGAAGGTAAAAAACAAGCAGGGGAGGGAAACAAAAAAAAATTACAACAAACCAAACAAACAATCCCCCTCTTAGTGTTTATCCTTTGTATGCAGCATAAAGAAGTAAAGAAGAGCATGAACTCAATTTTTAAAAACTCCTTCTCAATTCAACTTTAAGGGAAGTCTGTATTGTACTAAATCCACTGCACATGATAAATCAGTTTTTCCTGAGCGCTGTCTTCTACAACACAAACATGTAAATCTCTTTCAGTATCTTAATTTGTATTCAGATAAGTACCGAAAGGACTGATTGCAGTGTGATGAATCAATTCCCTTGATGAGACCTAAGCTGCAGAATGGGGAAGCTGATGCCTGAATTTCATCAGTGTCTGATATGTAACATCAGATTATGGGTAACATCTAGATTTTAACCCCTATGTTTTTTAAAAGTGACATTTGGCTTTGTAACCAAGTAACTCCCTTTCACTTTAGGGAGAGTCACCTAACTCATCACTGCTTTGAAACTTTAGGAGTAGGGGCTCTGTTCTGAGAATACTTTCTCTGTGTACATGCCAATAAACTAGAGGGTTAGGGATTGGAAAGTAGTTTTGGGGCATTGGTGTCCTAAGTCATAAAAAACATGGTAAAAATAATTGAAAAAACTCAGACCTTTTGGAGAAATCAAACTGCCTTTTCAGAATCACACTTCTAAATATATTTTTGAAGATGGTTTGGGGGTTCTTTTCAGCACCCAAGTGCTGTTTCCCACTTTTCTTTTGTGCTCAGGTTTCTAATTTTTCATTCCACAAATATTATATGACAATTTTGTGGAATACCTTGCCACTATATATTTTCTTTCACCAAAACTTCTGTAGTCTTATATTTGTCAGTGCTTTACCCTCCATTACAAGCCTCATAGTCTGGCCTTTTTTGTCCTTGCTTTTTACATTGTGTCAAATTCAAAGAAAGTGTAAACCTACACATCAGTAAGTCAGTGGTGTTCAGGCTCAATGCTTTATCTTATGCTTTATTACAGTCTCTTGGCAATTATTTTTCCTGCTATCACCCCATCTTTCCACCCTTGTCATGTTGATTACACTAATTTACACCCGCTGTTATTTACCAATGTAAAACTTACACCACAATTTACATCTTCTCTGAATTTGCCTTATTTGTTGGCCTCCTCGTCATCCTTTATAGCAGGAGTGGCCAAAATTACTGACCCTCCAAGCCACATACAATAATCTTCAGAAGTTCGAGAGCCGCAAGACTTGCACAACCTGTCCCACGGGGCAGCACCTGCCAGGGTGTGGGGCTTCTGCCCCGATGCCCACCCACAGGGCTAAAGTCCTTAGACCACCCCCCTCCCTGCAGGACAGAAGCCCCTAGTCCCACCCACTGCAGGGCAGAAGCCCCGAGTGCCCCCTGCCCTGTTTTATAGGCGGAGAATCAGGGGGAGGGTGTATGGGGGACTCCGGGAGCCACACTTTAACTGTAAGAGCCGCATGCGGCTCACGAGCCACAGTTTGGCCACGCCTGCTTTATAGGCTTGTAGATGTCATAAGATTTTAAACAAAGGAACAGATTTCCAAAAGTGCACATGCACAACCCCTGATCTGCATGGGTATATAAGGATGTATGCGTGCAAATAAGGTTGTATCAATGCATTGAAGTTTCTGCATGTGTACTTTTTCTCACTCGCTTTTGAAAATCTGGTCCAGTGCAGGGGCATAGACAACATTTTTTTTATGGGGAGAGGGGATAGAGTTAAAAAATAATAAAATGATAGCTGTTGAATATTCCTTTAGTGATGATTAAATTTGTCCACTTTCCATAAGATGAGATAAATGAGCTTCTATTCAACGATCAGTGTATTTTTTCTTTCTTAATGCAATCCCTACATTTTTGGGGGACTAAAGTCCCCGCCCAACCCCACTGTTGTCTACACCAATGCATTGTGCGTCCAACTCTTCACCTTCACATACACCTGCGTTCTCACTCACCCATTATGATGGAGTATATCAGGTCTTCATGGCCCCTTGCTTGAAGCCCCACTGTTCTGCTGCACCCCAGTCCAGGAAACAATTATCTGTGAAGAAAAGAGCAGCCGTTTTGAAAACTAGCAAGATATGGTTGTCCAGCAGCCAGAAGGGCTGGGGACCAGCAACAGCCAATCAAGCCCCAGCGCATACCGAAATAAAAGGAGCTGCATGCTGCCAGTGAGTCAGTTCTTAGCTGGAGCCAGAGGAGTAAGGAGGGAGCTCCCTACGCTGGAGCCAGAGGAACCAGGCTGAGCCAGCACCTATCACTGGCCACCTTCAGTGGCAGAGACTAAGAAGGGGAACCCCTGCTGTTTCTATCCCTGAGAGAAAATTTAACCCAGAAAGGGTAAGAGATTATTTTGTTTATAATTGACCCTGAAGGGCAAGGAACAGTTTCAGGTTTTGTTTGTTATACTCCGGAAAGGGTTTTGGATTGTGTGACTCGGTGGAAGGCTGAGTCACAGAAGACCCACAGAGGCTTGCTGACAGCCTGCAGGAGGTGTTGGTAGCCAAAGAGAATGACAGCACTGCAATTGGATGGCAAGGGTGTATTCAAGAGGTAAGTGAAACCCACCATGCCCATTTACTCACAACTTGCTTATTACGACACACACACACACACACAAAAAATCCTAATATGTCAAAAAGTCATTAACATGTAATAATTATACACATTAATACAAAGTTACCATAGACAATAAAGGGGAAGGGATGCAGATCAGGATAAGTAAAAAACACATCAGAGATCTTCTGACCAATATGAATGAATTCAGATCAGCAAGGCTGGATGCTATTCGCCCGAGGGTACTGGAAGAATTATCTGAAGAAATCTCGGAGCCACTGGCAATAATATTTACAAACTCAATGGATGACAGGAGAGGTCCCAGAAGACTGGAGAAGGACTAACATAGTGCCCATCTTAAAAAGGGGAAAAAGGAGAAGCTGTGGAACTACAAACCAGTCAACCTGACTTCAATACCTGGGAAGCTACTAGAGCAATGTATAAAATATTCAATTTGCGAATACCTGGAGGATGAAGGGGTAATCACTAGCAGCCAGCATGGATTTACCAAGAACAAATCATGCCAGACCAGCTTGATTTCCTTCTTTCACAGGGTAACTGATTTGGTGGATAAGGGGAATGCGGTGGACATAATATACCTGGACTACAGCAAGGCTTTTGACACAGTGCCACATGACATTCTGATAAGCTGGGGAAATGCAGGCTCATCAGAACTACCATTAAGTGGATACATAATTGGTTAAACAACTGCAAAGAAAGAGTAACTATTAATGGAATGATATCAAGTTGGAGGGAGGTCTCAAGTGGAGTTCCACGGGGATCTGTTCTGGGTCTGGTCTTGTTTAACATCTTCATTAATGAGCTGGATGTAGGTATAGACAGCATACTGATCAAGTTTGCAGATGACACAAAGCTAGGGGGATTGCCAATACTTTGGAGGATAGAGCTACAATTCAGAGGGATCTAGATAAATTGGAGAACTGGACTATAGACAACCAAATGAAATTCAACAAAGACAAATGTTAAAGGGAAGAAAAACCAAATGTACAAATACAGAATGGGAGAAAACTGGCTTGGCAGCAGCACTGCTAAGAAGGATCTGGGAGTTCTGGTGGATCACAACTTCCAGGTGAGTCAGCGGTGTGATACTGCTGCAAAAAAAGCAAATGCAATTTTAAGTTGCATTAACAGAGGCATAGCATGCAAGTCACGGGTGGTGATAGTACCACTCTACTCTGTGCTTGTAAGGCTGCAGCTGGAGTACTGTGTCCAATTTTGGTCACCAATGTATAGAAAGGATCCAGAGGCAAGCAACAAAGATGATCAAAGGGCTGGAATGTAAGCCATATGAGCAAAGGCTGAAAGAACTGGGTATCTTTAATTTGGAAAAGAGGAGATTAAGAGGGAAATAATAGCAGTCTTTAGATATTTGAAAGGCTGCCATAAAAAAGATGGAGAAAAGTTGTTCTCTTTTGTCACAGAGGGCATGACAAGAGGCAATGGGTTCAAACTGCGGCATAGCCGATTTAGTTTAAATCTCAGGAAAAGCTTCCTAACTGTAAGAACAGTAGGATAATGGAACAGACTGCTTCAGGAGGGTATGAAGGCTTCTTCATTGGAGGTTTTCAAAAGGAGACTGGATCGCCATCTGTCTTGAATGGCTTAGACACAACAAATCCTGCATCTTGGTAGGTATTTGGCTGGATGACTGTTGTGGCCCCTTCTAACCCTGTGATTCTATGAATATCACAGAATCTGGACACTCGTGACAGAGATGGCAAAATTTGTCCTTAGTTCTACCGCAAATAAAAATCCACATACTGCTATTCTTGTATTCCTTGAGCTGATTGAAAAATGTAAGATGTTTTGACAAAAAATGGAAAATATTTCCATGTAATTTTTTGAGGATTTTTCTTCATTTACATAAAAGAGAAATATACACTAGTTTAAAAAAATTCCCCATTTAGGGCCAGATTGTTATACCCTGAGGCACACTGAACAGCACCTGGCTCCACAAAGTGGCCCTCTGAATTCAGTTAGACTATTTGTGGAGTATAGTGCTTCTCAGTGGAAGTAAGGGAAATAGAATCTAGTTCTTAACTAGGACCAACTTAAATGAAGAGGAAGAGGTTTGTTGCATACTTTTTTTAATAAAGGTGCAACTAGCTGCTACAACATACCTCTAATTCAGGCCCCATTTATTCCCAAAATGTTTTCAACAAGAGTAGGCATATTAAAGATGTCCTAAAACCAAAAATCCTAGCTTCTTGTCCCTTCACATGTCACTTAAAACTAGAATAAACAATACTTAGCTGAATTTAAAATAACCTGGTTTTTTTAACAAACATGCATATCCGCACAAAGGAAAATACTTATAACATTAAACATTTACATTAAATTAGACCTTATGTAGCCTTAGTTCTGATTGCTTTAAACTCAACTAGAACATCATGAATTTCCAGACATAACTGTTTTTCTACCATTGGAACATAAACTAGCCATTTTATTGCTCAAGTTAAATACAGTAGACAAAGTTCAAAGTCCTTCTTTGAGCCCAGATATTTCACATGCGGAAAATAATGTCCATAGGTAATTCTTAAGGCATCACTATTAGTTGTAATTTAGCTCTCTGGGCGCAGCAGCAGTGCAGTGCACAGCCATCTGGAAGTCCTGAACACAAATCAGATTAGGCCACTGCAGGTTCCAGCCAGTGAGATCTGGTTCCATCGCGGAGGTGACATTCTCAGTCCCTGGAGAGGGGGGCCACAAATGGTACATTAAAGACACCTCCTAATGGCTACTCTGTGAACCAGCCCTAGAAAGCAGCTGTGGAGAATGCTGCTCGCCAACCTGCCAAGATGGAGGTGTGGTACTATGGCAGCAGAGAGCTTGGGAGACAGAAAGTGTGAGCTCTGATAAAAGGGGCAGAATCTCAGTGGCAGGGTCATTGGCAGGTTAGGGAATGTGTAACAGAGCAGCTGTTGGATATATAATGACAGTTACCACAACAGTGGCTTTGGTTGCTGGCAGCATGGCTACTAAAGGGGGGTAATATATGGGCTACTCTGATCAGATGTTCAGTGAAGGGGGAAAATGAACTTCCTGTCATTCAAGTCCTTGTGGGTCCTGCAAAGAGAACAAAAGGATACAGTCATTAAAAGAACTATCACTGGCTGCTGACTTGCCTAATAATTAGCATTAGATAAATATGGTACTATTAAGGTGAAACTATCACATTTGTTTTGATAAACCAATAGTGCCCAATAAAGCAGTTCAGTCTGTAGCAATGCTGATTTATGAGGAGTGTCAGGATGCTGAAAACAAAGAGGTGTTGACCATTCTTTTGTATGCTGAGCTTGGGGGTTCCCCAGGAGACATCATCCAAGATATAATTGCCCTGGAGATGGCAAGGAGCTGCTGCAGGAAGTGGGAGGGAACAAAGGGGAAAAAATTCTCCACTCCACTCTTTTGATCAGTACAGGTGAACGTGGATTGTGCTCCAAGAGCAACCACCTGGCCTGCTGACCACGCCCTGGTGCTGATCAATGTGTGGTTGGAGTAAATCATCCTCCATGACTTCTCCCAGGGCAGCAGGAACATACACCTCTACTGGGAAGTTTCATGGAGGCCAGAGTAGGTGGGGATTGAGCGGACTCCAGTCCTGTGCTGGGAATGTATAAAGCACTTGAGGCTCCTGTACCAGAGAGCAGAAAATCTAACAGTTGCTGCGGGAGGGCTCATCATACATGCATCTTCAACAGTGAGCAGGAACAGGTCATGTCAAGACATTCAGTGACATGGCTCACGAGTCATGACCTCCTCCTCAGCACCACTGGCTCATTGTCTATCAGGATGCCAATGAGGGCCAGGGCAAGGAGGCAGCAGGGACTGCAGAGGATGCACAACATGTGGTTTTGCATCTCTGCCTTGGGGAACTGGTTGATGAAACTCCCCAATTATCCTGAGGAGGCCCCTAAGCCGCAGCAGGAACCAAAACCCCAGGCTGGTAAGTATAAAAGGACCCCCACCCTCCCTGAAAATATTCCCTCTTGCTTTGGCGCTACATTCCTGATTTTAAGATCCCCAGGGCACTTAAAATACTGTGCACTGATTTTTCCTCCAGGGATAATGTGCCATGTATTGCTATGTCTCCTGAGTTTGAACTGCAATGCTGAATCCACACCGTTGTCATGCACCATCCCCTTACCAAGCTCCTCCAGTATTCCTTCCCCTCCATCCAGCCCCCACTCTGCTCCTCCCAAAAATGGTCCCTGAGCATGACACAGCTACAAATCACTGATTTTATTGCTTTCTGATGAAGCACTATTACTCATTTGGCAGAAGCTGTGGCTTAAAAACATTATTGATGAAAAATCATTGTATCCCTGTGTTTGTGCATTACTTAGCCAGCAGACAGGCAACAATGGTTACAGGACCACATAGACCAGGGGAAGGGAGGGTCCGGGTTTAAAAAGCTTCCAGCTGGGGATGGCACAGTTGTAAAAAAAGAAAAAGAAAAAAACCTTATAGTTGTTTGTTTAATGTTAGTAACAGCTGCCTTTTGTTCCTTGGAAGATTACACTGTTTCAGTGCTTCTACCACACACCTCTGATCTTATCATCCCCTTACAAATAGGAGCCACGCGGAATGGAGGAGGTTAGATCTGGGAAAGGAACACTTCGGTTGTCTGTCACAGCAGTCCTTTCTCCCTTGGAAGATTACAAAATTGTTACCATCTCTGTCCATGGTGTCTGGCCTGTTCCAGCACTGAGCCATGCTGCACAAGCTGGGTGGGAGAAGGATACAATCTGGTGGCTGGATAAACATAGTGCCACGTCCCTTTGCAGTGGAGAGGTGAGGGTTTTGTGGTGCTGATCTAAAACTTCAGGGAATTAAATAAGGTTGTAATGTCTCTTTCTTTCCCGGTCATTGCACTGTTGTTAGGCAGGCACAGGGGCAGGATTTTCTCATGATGCTGGGAGTGGATGGGTGATTTTTGTGGTTCGCATCTCCCTTTACATGGAAACTCTGTATGTGAGTTGAGAATGTAATAAATTTCCAGTCAAATTGCCTCGCAGTCCTGTAAGCATATTTCAGCAAATTTTTGGTGTAGCAGAAACTCCAGCTGGGTCTTGAGGTTCAATGGAAGTGCAAATTTGATTGGTCATAAGAACATAACAGGTGCCATACTGGGTCAGACCATGGTCCATCTTGCCTGGTATCCTGTCTCTGACAGTGGCCTCTATCAGAGCGTCAGTGGGAGTGTACAGAATGGGGCAATTATGGAGTGATCCACTCATGGCTTCTAATAGAGGTTTAGGGTCACCCTGAACCAAGGGGTTGCATCCCAGATCATCTTGGCTAATAGCCATTGATGGACCTATCCTCCATGAACTTTTCTAGTTCTTTTTTGAACCCAGTAATGCTGTTGGGCATCACAACATCCTATGACAATGAGTTCCACGGGTTAGTTGTGCATTGTGTGAAAAAGTACTTGTTTATATTAAACCTGCTGAGTGATCCCTCATTTTTGTATTGTGTGAAAGGGTAAATAACACTTCTCTATTGACTTTTTACAAACCATTCATGATTTTATAGTCCTCTAAGATGACCAGCCCTGATGTTTTTAGCCTCGCCTTGTATGGAAGCTTTTTTTTATACCTCTAATCATTTTCATTTCATTCAATCTTTTCCAATTCCACTATATCAGAGGTCCCAAACTGTGGGGCGCACCCCCCCCTAGGGGGGCATGGAGGAACATTTGGGGGGCGCAGCTGGGGTCTAGGCCAGCCCCAACGGGGTGGGGAGGAAGTGCCACCAAGCTCCACTCCTGGCCTCAGCCCTGGCTGCCGACCTCAGCCCCTGACCTTCACTTCATTCCCCTCCACCCTGCCCCAGCCTCGGGCCCCGGCCTTACTCCTGTCCACGTTCCTCCCCCCCCCCCCCCCACACACACACTCCAGGAGCCATGGACAGAGGTAAGGGGGGCACGAGGTAAAAAGTTTGGGGACCACAGCACTATATCCTTTTTGAGATCGGGTAACCAGAACGGGACACAGTATTTAAGTGTAAGTGCACCATGGATTTATATAGTGGGATTATATTTTCTCTTATATTCTATCCCTTTCCTATTAGTTCCTAATGCACTGTTAGCCTTTTAACCACTGCTTCTCATTTGAGCAGAAGTTTTCAGGGAATTATCCATGATGACTCCAAGATCTCTTTTTTTGGGTGGTAACAGCTAATGTATAACCCATCATTTATATATATAGTTGAGATTATTTTTTCCAGTATAACTTTGCACTTAACGTTGAATTTCATCTGCTTGTTGCCCCATTACAGAGTTTTGTGAGATCCCTCTGCAACTTCTTGTAGCCTGCTTTGGACTTAACTATCTAGAATAATTTTATATCATCTGCAAACTTTGCCACCTCACTGTTTACCCCCTTTTCCAGAGCATTAATGAACATGTTGGAACAGCAAAGGTCCCAGTACAGATCCTTGGGGGACCCTGCTGTTCACATCTCTCCATTGTGACAATTGACCATTTATTCCTACCCTTTGTTTACTATCTTTCAACCAGCTACTGATCCAAGAGAGGACCTTCCCTCTTATCCCATGGTCACATAGGGTACACATACACAGCATGGTAGCAAGTAGAGTCCAGGTCAGCTGTTTCGGTATAGGGCTAAAAATAGCAGTATAGACGTTCCCACTTGGGCAGGACTCAGTGAAGATGGTGTATACCATCTGGTCCTGATAACTTATTACTATTTAGTTTATCAGTTTATTCTAAAACCTGTTTTACTGACACATCAATCTGTGATGGTACTTCAGATTTGTCACCCAAAAACAATAGCTCTAAAGTGGGAATCTCTCCCACATCCTCTGCAGTGAAGACTGATGCAAAAAAATAATTTGGCTTCTCTGCAATGGCCTTGTCTTCCTTGAGTGCTCCTTTTAATGCCTTTATTATTTGGTATCCATGCTGCCTTGTGGCAGACTTCCAGCTTTTCATGTACTTAAAAAAAATTACTGTTAATTTATTTCTTGGCCTACCTTATTTTTACATGTTACTTTCCAGAGTTTGTGCTCCTTCCTATTTTCCTCATTAGGATTTGACTTCCTGATTTTAAAGGTTGCCTTTTTGCCTGTAATGATTCCCATTGCTCTGCTGTTTGGACATGGTGGCATTCTTTTGTCCTCCTATTGATTGTTTTGGTCCAAACCCCTCCATTCAGCAATATTAAGAGGGGTGACGATTAGCGGAAACATCTCTCTGGCATCGACCGCTGAATATCCTCCACTCTTTTCCATTCTGGTATCTTGAAAATATATGTTCTCCAAATGTTGGCCAGCCTTTAAAGAAGAAATTGCAAACTGGTATCATAGACCCTGGAAAGAACTGCCACCCCCTTTGTAATACAATGAACATTTAAAATTTTTAAAAACATGAGTACATTTATCATTAATAGCCTCTGGTCCTTCCCCATGGGCTGCAAAAGTTGTCCAAAAACCAAGTCTAGTCTAACAGTCACACTGTTGAAAAGCTGAAAAGTTTCAAAACTTTTACAGCAAAGTGGTTATCAGAGGGGATTTCTTGGCTTCTTCCAAAGGAAAAAAATATATATAAAGCTACCGTTGTCTTTGAATTGACAGGACCTTCAGCTCCTGAGAGGGAAACCTTTCCATTGGGAGGGCAGTAGCAACACCCCAGAGACAGCAGAGGCAGACAGAGAAGAATCCTGGAGGATCTGCTCATTGCATGGGGAAATCTGCTCATTGCGCAGGAGGAACCAGGATCAGTTTGAATTCCTCAGGGAAAGGGAGAATTCAGGAAGAGACACTGATGAAATGGTTCCTGAAGCAAGAGGTACGTCTCAGGGAATGGGAGCCTTCCCGAATGGAGAGGCTCATAGAACTGGTGGCCAAACAAGTTGGGAGTCTGCCTGCTGCCATGACAACTACACCTGTCAATGAACTGCCATCACTACCACCATCTGCTCCTCCTCCGTCTGCTGCCAAGGGCACTGCCGAGGTGAAGGAGCCAACACTCCCAACTGACTGGGAGGAGAACATGGAGCCTGCAGTACTCCCCAGACCAGACGTTCCACTGATGCCCAAAACCCTTCGCAGTGGGGCCTCCCTGAGCTCCCAGGCAGGGAACAGTGAGCCTGCAGAAGTCTCTGAATCCGACCAAGTGCCCTCCCTCCAAGCCCCATCTAGGAGACATCTTTCTTTGTCCTCAAGAACAATTTTACCATGTTAGTCCTCTTTATCAGGAGGTGGGCAAGGAGACGGGTGCAGAGACATTAACATTTGCCCTGGTTGATGGATTCAGACCCATTATATTTTAAATATTGTTGCTTTACATTTCTTTAAATAATATTTTACTTATGAGTTCCATGTAGTACTTTTAATAAACATTATAGTTTCCTTGACTTGTGCGATGAACATAAGTGCGATGAATATAAGATGCTTTTCAGGTTTGGGATTGGGCCCCACAATTCAGAGCACATGAATTGGAATGGTGCAACTGTCTGGTGCCATCTTACTGCAAACACTTTTTTTTGTCCTACACCCATAACCTCCTCCTCTCCGCCCCCCCCACTCCCCGAGGTTCAGAAATATTGAAATTCCCCACAATACGTGGGATGGATGGGGAAAGTGCAGTTAGTGATATGTGCAAACAGAAAACACTGCTAGTTTTAAATGCAGCAGAACTCACAAGATAAAAAATGGGCAGATAAACATCTTTATAGCTTAATTCTCATGCAGAAAATCAAAACACAATTCAAGTAGCAATACAGGCATCTGCCATTACCCTGGGATTAAACAGCCCGTCCTTCCCCCAAAAAACCTTGATCACTTTCAACAGTAGTAGCTATTAGTGCTTTGTAACAGCCACTAAGTGCAGCTAGCACTGCTGACAATAAACAATTTTAAAGAATGGCTGCATCCCCCTCACCCAATCAAATGTTGATAAGGTGGCTAAGAGAGAGTGAATGCTCCTGATAACATTGGTTTGTAAACAAATGTGAACAGTGAAGATTAAAACATTCCACAATGACCAAATCACAACTCGGCCACCACCTTCTACCACAAAAACCCAACCCTAAAATGATAACCCAGAGGAAGTGCCCTGTTATAATTGTCTGTAATGTGTCACTTATCACAGGAACAAATGGCTATAATGACCCTTGGCTACACAGGAAAAGAAACACTGACAAAGCTATGTAGATGCACAAGTTGGTACCAGTGTTCCCTCCTGTGCTTTTCCAACAGCTGCACAGTGTGAAGATGACTCAGCATAGGCAAATGTCATCGTCTGCCTCCTTACTGTGCCAGGATGTGCATGTATGTGTGAGGCTTTGGGGTTTAACCCAGACCGGTAAGGGGTTAATAAGGGATCTCTACCTGCCCTGAGTGTTTTAAATGCTATGCTGCTGTTGTTCACAGCCCTGACCAACAGCCAGCCTACAAACTGGGTTCCACTGCCTACTTAGTCTTTACAAGGTGACCCCAACACCCTCTGACTGCCAAATTTCCCAAAACCATCTTTTGGGGTTCCCAGAATTGTGAGTTACTGTGTCACCCCTCTCAGCCTCAACTGGTGAGAGTTTTGCTACTGCTACTCTGTGAGACAATTCACCAGTTTGTCTGCCTTGCCAGCAAACTCCTCAGGGCTTTGCCAGTCCAAACCTTGCCTTGCGGGTAGTAAACAGTAAACTCCAACTTCTGAGTTCCCCAGATACATCTCCCTGTAGCATCCAGCCCTCTCCTGGAACAGTCACAGAAGTTATTAAGTTTGCTGCTCCTTTAAAGAGACAAGACACTTCGGCTTATAATGTAACTGGGATATGACAAACGTTCTTATTTCAATCGCAGCATTGAATTGGTTTATAGTAAAAGTTAAACAAGTTTATTTAACAAAAGGACATAGGATTAAGTGATACCAAGTATAAGGGGAAATGATAGAAATCGTTATAAGGAAATAAAAATAAAAATAAGCTTCTAAGACTAAAAATTAATTTCAGCAAGCTACAATCTTTGTCTAAGTAGGTTTCTCACCTAAACTCCGTTCCCACAAACTTCAACCCCCTTGGTTTAAGGATCCAATATGCAGTGATCTCTGGCCCCTTGAATTCCCCAAGTCACAGACAGCTCAAATGTCTTTTTACCTCCCTTATATCACCCCAAACTTTATTGTGTCTGTTTCAAGAGCCAGGAAGGCTTCCTGCTGTTCTTCCCTTCCTGTGGATTTATCGTGCCCCTGCTGATTGGTATGTAAATTGAGCTTCCATTGTTTTGATTCCACACTGCTTAATTTACGTAAGAGGGAAGGCAGCTGTCTGTCTCTTATCTGGGAGAAAACTTGTTTCTCCTTTTGTTTGGTCACAAACTTTAAAGCATAATATCAATTAGTATCTATAATTTCTCATATAATTTTAATACATATATTTAACAATGATATTAATCACCAGTGTCACCTGCTTTCATAAAATACCTTATTAAATACACTTCTATAGTTGTATACAATCAGTTGATTCAGTTGCTTGTTCTTTGGGGTTCAGCTCCGCCTTGTTTTCCCTCTGGGGTGTCTGGACCCTGTGTATCACAATATGGCAACCCTGATTTCCCTTGCCTCCTAGGAACCAGGACCAGTGTGCACATGGGGGGTATATGGCTGTCTGCTCAGAGTGCCCACTCAGGATGGAAGCACTCCCCCTTTACCCTCATAAATGTTATGGAGTGCGCAGCAGGAGATGATTATATGAATGGCATTTGCCACATTGGCATCCAGACGAGTGCATAGGCAGCACCAACAAGAAATCTATCAAGTGCTCACTGCATAACAATTCTGCAGCCTTTGAATTCTCTTTTTTCCAGGGTCATTGATGTTGGGATACAGTTTCATGAGCCAAGTTAGGAGCAGGTATATGGGGTCTCCCAAAATAACAGTGGGCACAGACACAACAAACAGACCTGTATTGTTTCTGGGTATAAAGTCTCTTCTTCCCTCTTCAAGTACAATCAACAACCTGGCATCATGAATCTTTCCAGTGTTTCCCACATCTATAGTAATGAATCTCCCTCTGTGGTCCCCTAAGCCTTTCAGAATGAGTGAATAGTAAGTGACCTTTTTGGTTCGCATACTCACTTGGCCATTGCAGGGGGCAAAGTATTAAGATATGGAAGCCATCAGTGGTCCCTGCACAGTTTGGAAACCCCCCATCCTCTCAGATCCAGCTGTTACTTTTGGGACTTTTCTTATGACACCAGCTGCAGGTAGATCATAGTGTTAATTGCCTCACAAACCTGCACAACTGTGATTCCAGCTATGGACAATTCCAGTCCCAAAGTAGTTTGCAGTGGACCTGCAAATATCTGGAGCTTCCACAGCTTTCCAGCTTCCACAGGGCAATAACCACCTGCTTCTGCACCGGTATGGCTTCCCTGAATTGAATGTTCTGGGACTGGAAGTTTGGTGCAGGCTCCTCACGCAGCTCCATGAAGGTCTGTTTCCTCATTCAGAAGTTCTCAAGCCACTATGGTTTCCAAAACGATGTGATCCCACAACACCATACTGGCTCTCCTGCATGAAAATGACAGTCCACCGAAGGTTATATCATGGCAAAATTGGCATTCACCATACCTGTACCATGTGAGCTGAATGAATTGTCATTGACCCTCAAGGTCAGCTGTATTTGATGTGTCAGAAAGTTCTGCCCAAATTCCATCCAGCTTCTTGCTGATCACCTACTCCACAGCATAACCAGTTGTCCCACAATAAAGAGCAGGAGCAGAACCACATCATCTTCCCATTGCTCCATGTCTTCCACTCAGTTTGGTAGGGAATAACTGTGAGGGGAGATGTGATCAGAAACTGCCATCTGCAAATGGAACACCAACAGTGTGAACATAAGAATGGCCATATGAGGTCAAATCAGTGGTTCATCTAGCCCACTATCCTGTCTTCTGTCAGTGGCCAATGCCAAGTGCTTCAAAGGGAATGAACAGAACAGGCAATTATTGAGTGATCCATCCTCTGTCGTCCACTCCCAGCTTCTGGCAGTCAGGGGTTAGGGACATCAGAGCATGGAGTTGCATCCTTGCCCATCTTGACTAATAGCAAATGATGGACCTATCCTCCATGAACTCATCTAATTCTTTTTTGAACCCCATTATAATGTTGGCCTTCACAACATCTGGCAATCAGTTCTACAAGTTGACTGTGCATTGTATGAAGAAATACTTTCTTTTGATTGTTTGTTTTAAACATGCTGCCTATTAATTTCATTGGGTGGCCCCTGGTTCTTGCATTATGTGAAGGAGTAAATAACACTTCCTTATTTACTTTCTCCACACCAGTCATGATTTTATATACCTCTATCATATCCCCCCAAGTCACAGACAGCTCAAATGTCTTTTTACCTTGTCCCCCCTTAGGCATCTTTTTTCCAACCTGAAAATCCCAGTCTTTTTTCTCTCCTTATATGGAAGCTGTTCTGTATCTTTAATCATTTTTGTTGCCCATCTCTGTACCTTTTCCATTTCTAATGTATCTGTTTTGACATGGGGTGACCAAAATAGCACACAGTATTCAAGATGTGGGCAAACCATGGATTTATATAATGGAATTATGATACTTTCTGTCTTCTTATCTGTCCTTTTTCTAATGGTTACTAACATTCTGTTAGCTTTCTTGACTGCTGCTGCACATTGTTTTCAAAGAACTATCCACAATGACTCCAAAATCTTTCTTTGAGTGGTAACACCTAATTTAGTTTGTATGCATAGTTTGAATTATGTTTTCCAATGTGCATTACTTTACATATATCAACATTGAATTTCATCTGCCATTTTGTTGCCCAGTCACCCAATTGTATGAGATCCTTTTGTAACTCTTTGGAGTCTGCTTTGGACTTAACTATCTTGAATAATTTTGTATTGTCTGCAAGTTTTACCACCTCACTGTTTACCCCTTTTCCCAGATCATTTATGAATATGTTGAACAGCACTGGTCCCAGTACAGATTTCTGGGGGACACCACTATATACCTCTCTCCATTCTGAAAACTGACCATTTATTCCCACCCTTTGTTTCCCGTCTTTTAGCCAGTTACTGATTCATGAGAGGATCTTCCCTCTTATCCCATGACTGCTTACTTTGTTTAAAAGCCTTTGGTGACGGACCTTGTCAAAGGCCTTCTGCAAGTCCAAATATACTATATCAACAGGATCACTCTTGTCCACGTGTTTGTTACCCCAATCAAAGATTTCCCTTTACAAAAGCTGTGTTGTCTCTTCCCCAACAAATTGTGTTAATCTATGTGTCTGATAATTCTGTTCTTTACTATACTGAAGTTAGGAATATTGATTATGTAACAATTACAACTGTGTGTGTTTTTGGGGAACACCCACCAGACAGTATGCAATCAGTCTGGATAGACCATTAGGAAGGACAATAGGACTTTGAAGATACTAATCTCCCTCCTTCCTGAGAAGTTTCCTGGGATGCCGCTTTGATGCAGTAGGGTCATGTGATCATGTCACCTGGTACAGGATACCATCTTGAAATGCTGGTACTTTTCCACAGGAAGAGGGTGGGGGTCAAACTGGGAAACCAAGGATTCCCACCATATGCAAATCCTATTTAAGGCTGGGGAGTGAGTTAACCCAGGCTCTTCTCCACTGCCTCCCCACCCAAGAAGGAAGACTGCTGAAAACACCTGAAGAAACAAAGGAACTAAGTTGGGGAAGGCAGGAGCTGAGCCCAGGCGAGAAATGTCAGCCTGTGAAAGGTATACCTGGAGATATAAGCTGCAAGCAGTGCAGTTTACCTTCAAGAAACTCTGCAACCTGTATAAAACAACATTTAGGGTAAGAAATTACTATTTGTAGCCAATGTCTTAAGCCTAGTTTGTGTGCTTTGTTTTATTTGCTCAGTCATCTGCTTTGTTCTGTTTGCTATCCCTTATAATCACTTACAATTTACCTTTTGTAATTAATAAACTTGTTTTTTGTTTATTCTAAAACCCAGTTTGTTCAATTGATAACTGGGGGGGGAGGCAAAAAGCTGTGCATATCTCCCTCCATATTGAGGGAGGTGGTGAATTTCATGAGCTTGTGCTGTATAGATTTCTATACAACACAAGACAATATAATTTTGGGTTTACCCTCCAGAGGGTGTGTGCATCAGAGTGCTGGGCAATCCCTGAGCTAAGTCCTCCCACAGAGAGCTGATTGCAGACTCTGTGTGATTCTACAGCTAGGTGTGTCCCTACCTGTGTGTGTGCTGGAAAGGGGCTTGAGAGGCTGTCACAGCAGCACGAAGTAAGGGGAACCCAGGCTGGTGGTACAGGTGGGCTCAGTGGGACCCCAGCACATCAGGTGGCACCCCGGAAAGGGGCTCCAACCTGTCACACATTCCTTCTGATTCAGGGCAGGAGTTATAGTCTGCTAATGGGGAAAAAATAAGAAAGTGTTATGTTTTATTTTACAACTACATGTTTATCACAGTTCAAAATGGGTAAAGGTTGTGCTGTGGTAAAAGAACTTGAACTAGGAAAAGTGTCGTAAGACCCTTATCAGGGGAAGAGAGAGATGGTATAGTGGTTTTATTTCTTCAGACCTGAATTTCTGTCCTCATTAGGGTGATAAGAAAAAATGAGATTGGTGGTCTCTAGTTCTGACTGGCTTTTGTCCGCATCAGAAAACCTCCCTCTTCCCCCCCAAACTGTAGTCTCTTCTGATTAGAACTCCAGAATTATTGTAACTAGAGTGCTGCACTGCTCTGGAAATGTTGCCTTGGCATGAGCCCCCCTCCCGCCTAGCTTTTCTTACTGTTCTCAGCTTTTCCATCAACGATTTCAACAAATTTGATTTGATATCTGATCATGTGATAGTCTTGTGCTATATGTAAACATGCGCAGTACTTCTTTAAAATCAGTTTCTTTAGTTCTTTCCATTCTGTAGCATTCTTCTGCTGTTGTGATGATTAGTCAAGGGACCACATATGACTTTTGGGCCTCTGGGAGAAATTCTTCATGCATTTCATGTGAAAGCAGGTCACTGCTCTAATTGATTTCTGTGGGCCTATCACACATGCTCTGTTTGACTGTCCAGTTTTTGGTCTTTTCTTATGTTGGTATTGATAATGAATTGAGTTAAAGAGTACTCTTGTTATATAGGGACAAACTTAGGTAATTTTACCTATGCTTGTTTGAGTATCAAGTATCAGAGAGATCAGAAATGCCCTATTGCTTTAATTTTCCAATGTCATAATGGTGATAGAATATCTTAAGAAAGTTAATTCAAGGGTTTGGAGGTTTTTTTGTTTTTGTTGTTTGTTTTGTTTAGTATTTCTAATAGAAGCCCTATAAAGAAGGTATTTCTGGTACTATTTCGGTAAGAAACTGATCAGATGGACTCCTGGAATTTTACAATTGAGGTCACCAATGTCAGACATAAAAATAGAAGTAGACAGAGGCAGCAAAATATTCTTGTAGGAAACGCCATCACACAGAAATGATAAAAAATGGCCTTTGGATATGCACAAAACTATATAAATCTGAAACAAGAATACTCAGTAATAATACATTTTTGAGTAATCATCCAGTAATATGAGAATCTTCAAAGAACTGTCTCTTATTCCTGCCCAGCCTTGATTGCACAGGATTAACCCAATTTTGGAAAACATGTATTTTCAAAGAAGGAGCTTGATTTTTACTTACTAAAATTTTTGATATCTTAATATTACTATTGTA
Organism: Emys orbicularis; assembly: GCF_028017835.1. Classification (NCBI taxonomy): domain Eukaryota; kingdom Metazoa; phylum Chordata; order Testudines; family Emydidae; genus Emys; species Emys orbicularis. The sequence continues at coordinate 222,937,379 of NC_088684.1, forward strand.
AATCTTATACAATATTTTGGTTAGAAAAAATTATGGAGAATTCTAAGACACTCCAGATGGATTTAAAATTGCGTTAAGACAACTTGGTGGCAGTTCAACTTGACTAAGTTGCAAGTAATTACGTCACATTGTAAAAATAGGTTAATTATCTCCTGTACATTGGTGGGCACTGAACCTGCAGGATTCTTGTAAAAAAAGACTAAGGATGAAATCTCCTTGCCTCATTGAAGTCACTGGAAGTTTTGCCACTGACATCAGTGGAGCCAGGATTTCATCCTTAAGAGTTATGGGGTATGTCTAGAGTGCAATCTCAGGTGCTATTGCAGCATGCATAGACATACCTCAGCTAGTGTTAATCTAGCTAGTGTGAGTACCAATAGCAGTGAAGCTGCAGCAGCGCTGACTTTAGAGCAGGCTAGCCGCTTGAGTAAGTACCCAGAATGCTGGGTGGGCTTATAGAGCCTGCACTGAAACCTGTGTTGTTGCAGCTTTGCTGGTATTGCTACTTGTGCTAGCTAGATTAAAGCGCTTAGGTACGTCTACACATGCTGCAATCACACCTCCAATTGCAATGTAGACATACCTATAGTGGTTAGCTCACTGAAGAGATCTATCAGTGTACAGCAGCAGCTAAAGACTGGATGCATTTAAAAATGGAAAGAAAATTACATGAAAAATACTGTTATGACATTATTGTATATAGCTAGAATTTTCAAGGGAATTGTAATGGGCTTTGGCGACTAACTTCTTCAGCCTGTTTTAAAAATCCTAGCTTGTATCATAGGCGGAGATGGTAGTGTTGCTATGTTAAGGTTGCTCAACACTTTCCATTATAAGACCCTGATCTGAGTATCTTATATCTTTACAAAACTTTAGCTGGGCTAAAATTTCCCATGCCGGTTGTCTACCTCAGGCTGAATTGTTTTGGGGAAAGTTTCAGTGGAAGTGATTTAGCCACTTTTGAGAATAAGATTAGGGGAAAATACATTTTGCCCATGTAAAAAAAAAAAATTAAAACCATTTTCTTGAGAAAATGAGGCTCTAGCATCTCCATGCTCTGGAACAAAGACTTTACCTTTCACAGAAGTTCACCCTAGTGTAAGGCAACTGTGGTTTACCATCCCTGTGAAAATTTTCTCAAACTTGGCCAAATTTTGAGCAGCTGAAAAATCTCAGTTCACATGTGCTCAATAGAGACTTGTTAGAATTTGGCAGCTAAATTCTCCAGAGTCCATCTGCAATGAGCATGCATGCTTCTTCCTGGAGCTGCAGGGTCTGAATAGAAGTTTCCCAGTAATTTCTCTTCCAAGTTTCCAGTGGCTGCTGTGCTGACAGGCATACAAACTGAGAGCAGGATGGCTGTCTCCTCTTCTGTTTCAGTGACCCCACTGTAGGCACCCAGGCCTCATGGAGGAGGAGGAGGAGGAGGTGGAGAAGCAGTCTGATTTGAATATGGAAGGATGAGGAATAACATTAGCAGTACATGGGGAGAATAGAAGCAGGGGGAGAGGGGCCTACAGGGGCCAGAGGTGGGCAGCACAGGAGGAGAGGTTTGGGGGCAATATAGGTGCAGAGAGGGAGGGGGCTGGGTCCACGAGTTTAGAGGATTTAAAGGATTGGACACTTCTATGCGTAACGAGTATCCAGAGTTATAATAAAGATATTAAAACTAGAGATTTTGAAGTTCTATAAACCCCCATGATTCAGGGCAAAAAAATCAAGAGATTCTTACTAATGGGGGTTTGGAAGAAACTTTTTCTGTGGGCAGGTTATAACATAACTGCCTGCTGCAGGGTTTGTTGCATGCTCCTTTGAAGCAACTGGTATTGCTCCATCAGGATACTGGGCTAGATGGTCCGCTGATCTGATCCAGTATGGCAATTCCTGGGATCCTATACTGAGTGAAGGTACACCTTAGTTTAGAGTACCATGTAAAATTGATTTTCTTGCCTTAACAAAAAATATCTGAGCATTTGGCGCACTTACAGAGGGCCCCCATCTCCAGGGAAGTCCCCAACCACCAGAAAAGAAAAAAAAAACTGGGTGGTGGTGCAGTAACCCTGTGCAGCAGGTCACAATGTCACTAAAATTTGGTGTGGCTGCCCCTCTGTCTTGATAGATGGGTGGCTGAACCAAACCTGAGTGGTGCGGGGCTGTGTAAGTACAGGGTGGGTACTGGGAGAGACTGGAGCTGAGTGGCTGGGATAGGGAGGAGCTGACCTAGCCCAGGATGGGAGTGGAGCATTGGGCATGGGGGCGTCAGTGAGTAGCCAGGAAGATCCTGGGAGTAATGGGTGAGGGGGCTGAGGGTGCATTGTTGTGGACTATGGGGTGAGCAGGGAGCATTGGGGCTACAAGGGGAGGATATGAGGGTAAGTGGGAGATGGGGTGGGGTGAGTTGGAGGGGCTGTGGGGGGAATGGGGATCTTGGGGGCAGTGGGATTGGAGGCTGCAATGTTAGGGGTGAATGGGGGATGATGGGGGGCTGCAGTGAGTGGGACATATGTCAGGGCTGCTGGGATGTGTGTGGTGGCTGTCAGGGTGAGTGGTGGGGTTGTTGGGATATATGTGGGATGAGAAGGGCATTTGGGAGTCTGTGTGCAGTGGGGGTGATTTAAGGACAGTGGGGGGGCTGTAATTTCCATAGTGCACTGGGCCCCAAAATTCTTTAAGCTGGGCCTGTATCTGAGAATAAAAAGGTCCAGAGAAGGGCAATAAAATTTGTCAGAGATATGGCTGGGTTTAGCTATTATGAAAGATTCAAAAATTAGGATGATTTAACCTGGAAAAGAGAAGAGCGAGACGGCTCTTCCTTGAGGTATTCAGAATTATGAAGGATGTAGTGCGTGTGATCAGACCATTCTTTTTGCAATGTACTACATAATAATAATAATATTAATAATTAATAATATAATATAATTTTAATAAGTTGTATTGCTCAGCGTCATATGGCCAAAGGCATCCAAGCACCTTATAAAAATCTAATTAAATAATGTTGCAAAAAACTAACACAAAATTAATTAACAAGCAAAGCTTGTTGGAGGGACTTTTGGCAGGAGGGTTGTTTAGAATTTATTGTATGGACTTGTGTGCAGAGGTAGGATGTTTTGGATAAATACAATCAGGTTAATTAGGAAGATTATTAGTAAACCAGGCTCCTTATGTTGAAAACATCACAGGAGAAACAACACTCTCTTATGGGAGCACATACAGTTTTTCCTGATCGTAGAATATCAGGGTTGGAGGGGACCATCTAGTCCAACCCCCTGCTCAAAGCAGGACCAATCCCCAGACAGATTTTTGTCTCCGATCCCTAATGGCCCCCTCAAGGATTGAACTCACAACCCTGGGTTTAGCAGGCCAATGCTCAAACCACTGAGCTATCCCTCCCCCCTCACTACTCTTCTGAAGAGATGGGCCAGAAACAACCTGTACCTGCAGATAGCGCGGGGGCAGAGTGAGAACAGCAAATTCAGCAGATGTTACTGAGCATGCTCAGTCCTTGTGAGCATGCTCAGTACAAGCCAAGCAGCAAATCAGGGGTGGGGCGGGGTGGGGGGAAGGGGACGACATGATCCCGCATGCTCCTTTCACGCATTGCCTCTGGGCCTTTATCCTTGTGAAATATACCTTCCAAGTGGGTAACATTGAAGATACCGGTAACAGGGCAGGTTGCCCAGAGAGCTGAAGAGCCCAAGGCTAAGCCAACCTGATTACAGAATAAATCCCACCTGAGAGGCATCAGGTAATTCCCCATAAAGAGCAGAAGGTGTCTGCAGTGAAGCGGGAGAGCCTGGCTTAAGTGGTGAGAAAACCCAGCTGGGAAAAGAGCTGGAGAAAGAGCCTGGAAGGAAAGATCTCCAGGCAGTGGGGCCTGAGAGAGAGTCCCTGTCTAAGTGGAGAGGGGATTGAAAACCTCTGCAGGCAGAGAGGCCTGGGAGAGACCCTGTCTAATGCTGGGAAGAGATGGAGAGACCCTCAAGGAAACTTAAGAGGCTGGATAGGGCAGCCCAGGGAAAACTACAGCATAGCTGTTCAGAATGGGCCCTGGGCCAGAACTCAGAGTAGAGGGTGGGACAGGGTTTCCTTTCCGACCCCAAGGAAGGGGGCATACAAACCCACCATAAGGGTTATCGAGCCCAGCAAGGGAGGTAGAGGCTGAACCTAAGATAGGCTGAGGAAGAGCCCCAGAACGGGGGGAAGATTTTTATTTGTGTTAAAGATATTTTGGGGACTTTTAATTTAGATAATTGTGACCCTAGACGTGGTGGGTTTAAGATGGTGGGTTTAAAATGGTGACTCAGCTGGAGGGCTGAATCACTGGAAGAGGAACCTCCGGTGTGACCATCAACAGGGGGCACTAGCCCACCAAAAGAACTGATACACCAGGGGTAGGCAAACTTTTTGGGCTGAGGGCCACATCTGGGAATAGAAATTGTATGGCGGGCCATAAGTGCTCACAAAATTGGGGTTAGGGTGCAGAAGGGGGTGAGGGCTCTGGGTGAGGGCTCCGGGGCGGGAACAGAAATGTGGAGTTCAGGGTGCGGGAGGGGGCTCCGGGTGGGAGGGTGTGGGGGGGTGAGGACTCTGGCTGTGGGCTCTGGGGTGGGGCTGGGGATGAGGAGTTTGGAGTGTAGGAGGGTGCTCTGGACTGGGACTGAGGGGTTTGGAGGGCTGGAGGTGGGATCAGGGCTGGGGCAGCGGGTTGGGCTGCAGGAAGGGGTGCAGGCTCCGGGATGGGGCTGGGGATGAGGGGTTTGGGGTTCAGGAGGGTGCTCCAGGCTTGGATCGAGGAGTTTGGAGCGCGAGACGGGGATCAGGGCTGGAGCGTGGGGAGAGGCTCAGGGGTGCAGGCTCCGGGTGGCGCTTACCTCAAGCAGTTCCCGGAAGCAGTGGCATGTCCCTTCTCCAGCTCCTACACGGAGGCACGGCCAGGCGACTCTGCACACTGCTCCGTCCTCAGGCACTACCCCTGCAGCTCCCATTGGAGCACCAGGGGGGGGCCATGCTGTGGCTTCTTGGAGCTGTGTGGAGCGGCCCCTGACCCTGAGCCCCAGCTGGAGCGCAGGAGCAGGGCAAGCCCCAGATCCTGCTCCCCACCGGGGGCTTGAGGGCTGCCTTAAAACAGCTGGCGGGCCAGATGTGGCCCGCGGGCCGTAGTTTGCCCACCCTTGTGCTTCCCCATACCTGGCCACTAAGAGGTGGGGGCGGGGGGGCTAGGGTGCTGCATAGGGATGAGTGAATTCGTTTACAGTACCCAGGGCCGGCTCTAGGTTTTTTGCTGCCCCAAGCAAAAAAAATTTTGGCTGCCCCCCCCGTACCCTCCTGCTGCCCCAGCCCTGGGTCACTGGAGGGCGGGTCATTCAGCAGGAATTTTGGATGTGCACAGAACACAGACAGGATTGGTTCCCATATGGTTACAGAACTGCAGTAAAGTGGAACAATTTTCAGCTTGTGTGATTGAAGGCTATCTGGATGCATATTATAAGACTGTCCTACATAAATGAGGAAAAGTTGAGGTGCCTTTATTATTCTTTTGTTCCATTCTTTGTTTCTATGGGGAATTTGCCAATGCACTATCACTGTCTTCCTTTTAAACAAATAAAACTAAAACTTAAAAATAATAATAATAATTACAAAAAAGCAATGGCTGTTGAAAATAGCAATTCCAGTCCTAATAACCACTGGGAAGCATTTCTTGCTCAATTTATTCTACTTTTTCCTACAGCAAGTTACAGTGGATCAGTATATTTGATTTGGGAGAAATGAAGTAACAGCTGCCCAAATTGAGCTTGAGCACTCCTGAATTTTGAGGGTGTTCAAATCTGGAAGGCAGGTGCTAGATTCCCTTTCTGAATATTAGCTAAATCTGGAAAAGAAAAGTCAATTTCTGCTTCCATGGCTCAGAAGTGTAAATCCTCCTACGTGCCTGGTACTGTATCTAAAGCTGCCCAGTCTAGTAGAGCCTCCCCTCCCTTACTTTTCATTTTAAATTCTAGTGGGATCCACGTACCTGCCTTGCTAGGCTTCAGATAGAGAGGGGCAATGTCCATTTAGTCCACCCAATTCTTTCTTTGGGAGAGAGCCCAGGGCTGGGGCGGCAGGAGGTGCGGGTGCGGGGGGGGGAGCGGAAGAGCCCAGGCTGGGGCGGCAGGAGGTGCAGGTCGGGGCCAGAGCTGGGGCAGCAGGGAGTGCGGGTGCAGGGGCGGGGAGAAGAGCCCAGGGCTGGGGTGGCAGGAGATGCGGGTGGGGGGAAGAGCCCAGGGCTGGGGCGGCAGGAGGTGCGGGTGGGGGCCAGAGCTGGGGCGGCAGGGGGTGCGGGTGCAGGGGGGGGGAGAAGAGCCCAGGGCTGGGGTGGCAGGAGATGCAGGTGGGGGGTGGGGGGAAGAGCCCAGGGCTGGGGTGGCAGGAGATGCGGGTGGGGGGAAGAGCCCAGGGCTGGGGCGGCAGGAGGTGCGGGTGGGGGCCAGAGCCCAGGGCTGGGGCGGCAGGAGGTGCGGGTGGGGGCCAGAGCTGGGGCGGCAGGGGGTGCGGGTGCAGGGGGGGGAGAAGAGCCCAGGGCTGGGGTGGCAGCAGATGTAGGTGGGGGGTGGGGGGAAGAGCCCAGGGCTGGGGTGGCAGGGGGTGCGGGTGGGGGCCAGGGCTGGGGTGGCAGGAGATGCGGGTGGGGGGAGAACCCAGGGCTGGGGCAGCAGGGGGGTGCAGGTGGGGGCCAGAGCTGGGGCAGCAGGGGGTGTGGGTGGGGGAGAGTCCAGGGCTGGGGCAACACAGGGGTGTGGGGGGAGCCCAGGGCTGAGGTGGGGGGCGGCAAAAAACCTAGAGCTGGCTCTGTTCCTACCATTTACAGCAAGCTGTAGCATGAGGTTTCAGTTCTACACTCCTTCCCCCTCCCTTTCCTGTTAATTGCGGCCGAGGGAATGCTGGGAAATGTAGTTCTTTCCCTGCTCCAGGGCTGGCTCTATAGGCAGGGAGCTAACCAAGGAACTACAGCTCCCAGGGCTCCCTGTTGGTTCTCAGCTCTCATGCTGGATTCTTGCGCCCCTGAAAATTTGCCGCCCCAAGCACCTGCTTGCTTTGCTGGTGCCTAGAGCCGGCCCTGACAGTACCTTATTGTACCAGCCAAACTAATGGTGAAATTCAGACAGAAAACATCTTTTCATAGACTCTCAACCTGAGAAAAGTTTACTGGGAAAAATAAATGAGGAAGGACAATAAGTTTGTGAGGGTATACCACAAATAATGAAGGCATTGGAAACAGATAACATCTGACATGTTAAGACTGATAATATTTGTGACTCAATCTTGATAGGCACAAAATGTTGTTCTAGGTTTACAGTTGTTTGAAATATATGGCATTTAACAAGGATGACCTATGTGTATGTCATGTGGCTGTATTCATCCACAGTTCTTGATGTGAAATATAGTTTGTACTGTGCCCACATACTTTAAGTGTGGTCAAGATCAAAGGAGGTTCTACGATGCATGCGGAGCCTTATTGTAAATGCTGAACTGTTCTGGGACAAGTTGCTTTCTAAACTGTTCTTTGAATCATTAGCCTTATGTCCCAAAATGACAAACACACTGGGACAAATTCTGCTCTCCATAACAGCAGTAGAACCCCACTTTATTATTTCATTCCACATTTTTTATTATTTGTATTTTCAGAGCATAATATGAAGGCCATGATTGATGGCTCGTTTGTAATGAAAATGTGCTTTTGTTTGTTCAGTAAATAAATAACTTGCAATTATTTTAAGAACCTAATTGTTGAAGACTCATTTTATACACTAGTGTGAAGTGCAAAAAATCCAGACTATAGCTAAGTATCAAATTAGAAATAATTTTAAATGACAGGAAGGGTGGGGGGAATCAAAATAATTGAGACTCAAAACCAATTGGCAGGCTACAGTGTGTAAATAAAATGACCAGCTAATTGTATTCCCTGGTGAATCCAATCCAAATGGACCAGACGGGTTGAGTGCATAATAGAACACATGCACTATGGTTTGAAAATCTCTGGGAATACTGAGCTACCTTATGCCACCCCAATGGAGCTGAAATTGTAGTGAACAGAATGCTGGAACTATGTTGTATTATCAGAGGACATGGAACCACTTATTTGAACTAAACACTTAGTGCTGTCATGCTGGTGCGACAGAAAATGGCACTAAAGCACAGATGAGTGACTATTTTAGTCTGGATAAATATTCCAGTTTGTCAAGCCATGTCCTCAGATCTGCTAAAGTATATAGATATAGTTCAAAATCAGACGTTAACACTTCACTTTTTATAAGCTCAGGAAGAGGTATTGTCTCAAGTTTTCTTCTGGCTGCATGAAGCTATACTGGTTTTTCAGACTGTTACCCCCCAAAGTGGATAATTAAACTTGAATTTTGTTGTGTTTTAAAAAAACATTTTGAAATTTTGTTTAAATCTGCTGTAAGTCTGTCGGCTTTTTCAACTTCCGGACTTACCGTCTGGGAACATATGCCCTGATTCAAGAAAGAATCCCTGTTCAGGATACTGCTTAAGCATGTACTTAAGTACTATTATTATTATTTATCATTTACTTTTTGTGTTACCATAGTGCCTAGGACCCCATTGTGCTAGGTGCTATACAATCACAGAACAAAAAGATAGTCCCTGCCCTAAAGAGCTTACCAGCTAAGTATAAGACAGGATGCAACAAACGGATACAGAGTCAGACAGATGGGGGAGTGTACAACAAAATGAGACAGTATTGGTTTGCATGACAGGCAGTGGTCTCAGTACCCCAGCAGCCTGGTCAAAATTAAGCACAGGTATAAGTACTCCCTTGAATTGGTCCTAAAACTTGAGGTCTTTTCTCAGGTCTCAGCTCTCCCCTACGTGGGAATAACCCGAATAACACTGTAACTTTGACTCATAAAGTACGCTAGGAGGAATTCCAGATTTATAAAATGTGCATGGGTGTGTGCGCGTATGCTAACATTTAATCACTTTTGGCCTGATTCTTCTCTCTCACAAGTGTGAACCAGGAGTTATTCCACTGAAGTCAGTGGAGTTACGCTGGTATAAGTGAGCTCAGAATCAGGCTCATAGACTTAGCCCTGGTCTACACTACGAGTTTAGGTCGAATTTAGCAGTGTTAGATCAATTTAACCCTGCACCCATCCACACGACAAAGCCGTTTTTGTCGACTTAAAGGGCTCTTAAAATCGATTTCTGTACTCCTCCCCGACGAGGGGATTAGCACTGAAATCGACCCTGCTGGGTCAAATTTGGGGTAGTGTGGACGCAATTCGACGGTATTGGCCTCCGGGAGCTATCCCAGAGTGCTCCATTGTGACCGCTCTGAACAGCACTCTCAGCTCAGAAGCACTGGCCAGGTAGACAGGAAAAGCCCCACAAACTTTGGAATTTCATTTCCTGTTTGGTCAGCGTAGCGAGCTCATCAGCACAGGTGACCATGCAGAGCTCATCAGCACAGGTGACCATGGAGTCCCAGAATCGCAAAAGAGCTCAGCATGGACCGAACGGGAGGTACTGCATCTGATCGCTGTATGGGGAGATGAATCTGTGCTATCCGAACTCCGTTCCAAAAGACGAAATGCCAGAATATTTGAAAAAATCTCCAAGGGCATGAAGGACAGAGGTTATAACAGGGACCCGCAGCAGTGCCGCGTGAAGCCTACCAAAGAACCAGAGAGGCAAACGGCCACTCCAGGTCAGAGCCCCAGTTATGCCGCTTCTATGATGAGCTGCATGCCATTCTAGGGGGTGCCCCTACAACTACCCCACCCCTGTGCTTCCCTCCTCCCCCACCCCTCCCAGGCTACCTTGGCAGTTATCTCCCCATTTGTGTGACGAATTAATAAAGAATGCATGAATTTGAAACAACAATGACTTTATTGCCTCTGCAAGCGGAGATCAAAGGGAGGAGGGGAGGGCAGTTGGCTTACAGGGAAGTAGAGTGAACCAAGTGGGCAGGTTTTCATCAAGGAAAAACAAACAGAACTTTCACACCATAGCCTGGCCAGTCATAAAACTGGTTTTCAAAGCTTCTCTGATGCACAGCGCGCCCTGCTGTGCTCTTCTAACCGCCCTGGTGTCTGGCTGAGCGTAATCAGCGGCCAGGCGATTTGCCTCAACCTCCCACCCCGCCATAAACGTCTCCCACTTACTCACACAGATATTGTGGAGCACACAGCAAGTAGTAATAACGATGGGAATATTGGTTTTGCTGAGGTCTAACCGAGTCAGTAAACTGCGCCAGCGCGCTTTTAAACGTCCAAAGGCACATTCTATCACCATTCTGCACTTGCTCAGCCTATAGTTGAACTGCTCCTTACTACTGTCCAGGCTTCATGAGCCATGGGAGCAAGAGGTAGGCTGGGGTAGGCGCGACCACGCGGTGCTGCCGACTGGGAGAGCAGCCTGAGGCAGAAGCCTCCAGCTGGCATGATATTCCAGGCAGGACTGAATCTCCATTAGACAAAACTTAAAGAAGAGAATGACCTGGAGTCATTCCCATTTTTGTCCAGGTGGCCCCGACCGACCTCACCGAGGCTGGCCAGGAGCACCCATGTCTGCCCAGGCGCCCCCGACCAACCTAACCAAGGTTGGCCAGGAGCACCCACGGGATGACAACGATAGCTAGCAGTCGTATTGTACCGTCTGCCGTCCACAAGGCAAGGCAAGGGGATGCTGCTGTGTAGCACTGAAGTACCACGTCTGCCAGCAGCACCCAGGCGACATACGGTGACAGCAAGCTGAGCGGGCTCCATGCTTGCCGTGGTATGTCGTCTGCATGGGTTACCCAGGAAAAAAGGCGAGAAACGATTTTTTGCCATTACTTTCACGGAGGGAGGGAGGGGGGCCTGACGACATGTACCCGGAAACACCCGCAACAATGTTTTTGCCCCATCAGGCATTGGGAGTTCAACCCAGAATTCCAATGGGCGGCGGAGACTGCAGGAACTGTGGGATAGCTACCACAGTGCAACGCACCGAAAGTCGACGCTAGCCTCGGTACTGTGGACGCACACCACCGACTTAATGTGCTTAGTGGGGACACACACAATCGACTGTATCAAATCAATTTCTAAAACATCGACTTCTATTAAATCGACCTAATTTCGTAGTGTAGTCATACCCTTAAACCTGATGATGACTTAGACCTGATAATGACTTCAATTCACTTAACAGCAGGATACCAAGGGAGGAAAGATAACTTTTGAAATGGTAATGAGAGTGGTCCATTTCAGACAGTTGACAAGAAGGTGCGAGTAACAGTAGGGGGAAATTAGTATTGGGGGAAATAGGTTTAGGTTTTGTAATGACCCAACCACTCCCAGTCATTATTCAGGCCTAATCTGATGGTGTCCAGTTTGCAGATTAATTCCAGTTCTGCAGTTTCACGTTGGAGTCTGTTTTTGAAGTTTTTTTGTTGAAGAATTGCCACTTTTAGATCTGTTATTGAGTAACCAGAGAGATTGAAGTGTTTTCCTACTGGTTTTTGAATGTTATGATTCCTGATGTCAGATTTGTGTCCATTTATTCTTTTGCATAGAGACTGTCTGGTTTGGCAAATGTACATGGCAGAGGGGCATTGCTGGCACATGATGGCATAAATCACATTGGTAGATGTGCAGGTGAACGAGCCCCTGATAGTGTGGCTGATGTGATTAGGTCCGATGATGGTGTCCCTTTGTAACGATGCTGGTTCTGGCGGTACCCAACTGAGAGTGCCAATTCAGGACAAATTGCTTAAACAGGGCAGTTACAGCCCAAGGCTGGGGTTTTTCCACCTCTAAGGCAAACCAAACCAGCCAGACTAAGAGGACTTTGGTCTCATCCCACTGGTTAACCACAAGTCACACAAGCAATTCCCTTAGACACTCCAGTTTCCCAGTATCACCACCAGTGCCACTCATTATGGGGACAAATGGTTATGAAAACCAATACCCCAGTAAAAGGGAAAAAAAAGGTTCTCTCGATCCCAAAGGACCAAGCCCCAGACCCAGGTCAATATACAAATCAGATCTTGCCTACAAATCACACTGTTGCCAATCCTTTAGAATCTAAAATCTAAAGGTTTATTCATAAAAGGAAAAAGATATAGATGAGAGCTAGAATTGGTTAAATGGAATCAGTTACATACAGTAATGGCAAAGTTCTTGGTTCAGGCTTGTAGCAGTGATGAAATAAACTGCAGGTTCAAAATCAAGTCTCTGGAATACATCCCCAGCTGGGATGGGTCATTCAGTCCTTTGTGTAGAGCTTCAGTTTGTAGCAAAATCCCTCCAGAGGTAAGAAGCAGGATTGAAGACAAGATGTAGATGAGGCATCAGCCTTTTATAGTCTTTTCCAGGTGTAAGAACACCCCTTTGTTCTTACTGTGGAAAATTACAGCAAAATGGAGTCTGGAGTCACATGGGCCAGTCCCTGCATACTTTGCTGAGTTGCAAGGCGTATCTGCCTTCTCTCAATGGGTCAGTTGTATAGCTGATGGTCCTTAATGGGCCATCAAGCAGGCTAGGCAGAGCTAACACCAACTTGTCTGGGATGTCTCCCAGAAGCATAGCATAAGTTTGAAATACAGACAGTATAGAGCCAATATTCATAACTTCAACTACAAAATTGATACACACATATAGACAGCATAATTATAACCAGCAAACCATAACCTTGTCTTAGACACCTCATTTGACCCCTTTTATACAAGATTTGGTGCCACTACAGGACTTTGGTTGCAACCATGTTCTATATGGTCCCAGTTTATATCAATAACGTCACACCCTTGAATAGATATGTGGACAGAGTTGGCACCGGGGTTTGTTGCAGGATTTGGTTCCTGGGTTGGTATTTTTGTTGTGTGGTGTGTAGTTGCTGGTGAGTATTTGCTTCAGGTTGGGGGGGCTGTCTTTTCTGAATGAAGCATACTTTATACAGCCAGATTGCTGCATGAAGATCTATGGGGAAATTTTGACCTCTAGTCAGTTTTATGCTGAGTTCTGGGAAACCTCCTGCTCACTGCTAAGAAGCAGTCACAAAACGGGGGGAAACAAAAAGTAAAAGCTTAAAGTAAATAGATCAGGATAATGTATTCATAGAAGTAGAGTGGAAGGAATTTCATGGGTTATATTTCCCTGGCTTAATTTTAAAAATAGGGTGGCAAATAGAAGATGAAGCAGAAATCAGAATCTGGCCTAATATCTCTGCTACCGTAGCAGTCCAGTTAGAAAATCACATTGGGCCAAATCCTACAATCCTTACTCCTGAATCTGAAATGGACTTAGGGATCATGGTGGATAAACAACTGAATATGAGTTCACATGGGTTGGCTAACACAATCCTTCAATGATGTTTAAACAGGGAATATTTAGTAGGAGTAGGGAAGTGGTGTTCTTGGTATTGTTGAGAGCATTACTAGAATACTGTGTCCAGTTCTGGTGTCAGTGCTTTTAAAAGATTGTTGTAAAATTGGACAGAGTTAAAAAAAGAGTCACAGGAATGACTTGAGGTTAGGAAAACCTGCTTTACAATGAGAGTCTTAAGAATCTCAATCAGTTTAGTTTATCAAAAGAAGAGGTAACAAATGGTTTGGTCATGGCTTATACATGCCTATGTGGGGAGAAAGTATCTGATGTGAGAGAGCTTGTTAACTTAGCAGATACATGCAGAACAAGTTCCAGTGACTGGAAGTTGAAGCTGGACAAATTCAAACTGGAAATAAGGCTCACATTTTAATAGTAAGGGTAACTAATTACTGGACCAACTTACCAAGGAAAGTGGTCTTTTTCCCATCACTTAGGGCTGGTCTACACTTAAAAATTAGATTAATTTAAAAATGTTGTTCAGGACTGTGAAAAATGTTGTGCCTTGGTTAGGTTGAACTATCCCTGGGGTAGAAGGCCGCTTTCTTCCATTAACCTAGCTACTGCTTCTCGGAGAGATGGACTATCTACATCAGGGGTGGGCAAACGTTTTGGCCTGAAGGCAGGAGCGTAGCTGGGGGGGGGGGCAGAGGGAGCGGCCGCTCCCCCACTGACCACATTTTTCAAAAGTGGCGCCTTAGGCGCCGACTCTCTGGGTGCTCCGGGACTGCAGCACCCATGGGGAAAAATTGGGGGGTGCTGAGCACCCACCGGCAGCCCAGCTCCCTGGTCCCCGCCCAGCTCATCTCCGCCTCCGCTTCGCCTCCTCTCCTGAGCGCCACCGCGTTCTGCTTCTCCCCCTGGCTCCCAGCGCTTGCGCCGCAAAACAGCTGATTCGCGGCAAGCCTGGGAGGGAGGAGGGGGAACGCAGCGTGCTGGGGAAGAGGCGGGGCCAGGGCAGGAATTTGGGGAGGGGTCCAATAGGGGCAGGGAGGGGGCAGAGTCAGGGCGGGGCAGAGGGGCGGGGATTTGGGGAGGGGTCCAATAGGGGCAGGGAGGGGGTGGAGTCGGGGCGGGGCTGGGTGGAAACAAAACAGCGATCTGGTAGGAAAGAACATTGAATATTAGAAACATAAAGCCTTTTAAAAATCCATTTCACCTGTCACTATTTTTGTTGTTTGCTTTTTGCATTTCTCTCAATGCTGACAAGGGAAATAAATAAAGTCAGTTCCACCTTTGTTTACAGTCAGGTTCGCAGGGCTGTGAAGTTTGGGTTGCAAACACTGCAGGGGAACCTTTATTTGTTTGAAAACCAAACTGTTTCAATTAGAATGCTCAGAAAAATTCATCCCAAATCTCTCTTCTGGCCTTGTTTTTACAAATCTAATCTTGGGTCAAAATTTGAGTTGTGTGGTGGATCACTGTTCTCTCCCACAAACAACCTTTGTTCTGTGTCATAGCTTTCAGAAGTTGGCACGTATTCCATAGTAATAAAGTCTGCCCCTGCTACCAGAGGATCTGAACCTGCAAACACTTACACACAAGCTTAACTTTACACAGGTGAGGAGTCCCATTGAGTTCAAAGTTATGTATGTGTGTATTTGCAGAAACTGGGTCAGAGTTCCCTCTATCACAATTTAGATAACGTCAGGGCAAGCTACAAGACAATGATTTGCTACCAGTACTTCAAAACAGGGGCTCCCAAAAAACATCTCCTTAGCTTGTGTAAAAATTAGGTGTGTGGGTGGCTGCTGAAAGGACATTTATTTGCTTCCTTCCTTATGGAAAGGTCTCAGAATTTAATAGGGATTAAACCAATACAGGGAAGACATTAAATAGGTTTCTATAGAAATTGCTATAAAAACTTATAGCTAAGAATAAAAAACTAGAATGTTTTTTGTAGATGGTTCAAACCATTGTAGCCCACAGAGCTAGCTTTAGCATTTATTTTATTTAGCAATAATGCAAGTAACCTACAGGACTGTATCCTGTAAGACATTAGCTTAAGCAGTTAGGATGAGGCTTGAGGCCTATGAACTTCGTCCGCCACACTTAAGTTTTGGGGAACTGTGAATAGAGTGTTTATGGGGGAAGTTTATACATAACAACACCAGGCAACCACAGGAATATGAACTTACACAAGCTTTTGGATATTTAAAGGTTTATTTTTATTTTTATTTTTTTGACTAAATGGCACACTGGAGAGAGGTGATGGATTGATGGCTCTGGTACCTAGAGTCACCTCTGTTCCTGTAGAACAGGAGAGCAGCAGAGCCAGCCAGCCAGCCCCCCCATGATTCCCCAAGATAAATCTCTGATAATTTTCATATGACTTTACATTGTGCCTCTTCATATAACCTTGTAGTGGGTCTACCCACGTGTGACCTCTGTTTTCATGAAACTTTGTATCAAAGCCTCATATACAAACCTTTGTCGTGGAAAAAGTCACCCACGCATTGATTTTAGTTCACAGACTCAAGCCTGAGGCCAGTTTATTGCAATACGTACCAACGTGTTGGGGTAGCAGTCCAAAAACTACTACACTTAGCACAGCATGCAGGCTGCCTTTATTCCATCAAACCGCAAGCATATTCCAAATAATACGTCATTTATGCGAAATAAGAGTAGGGGTCTGTTCCTTTTTCCTGGTAGCTTCCTCATTATTTACGAGAACTGGGTGCCTATTGGGTGGGGGGTTTTCTTGGTGGTTTTGACATGGGTGGTACTTGGCACCAGCGGGGGTGTTGTTTTTCGTCAGGGTACATATTGTTTTCCGGGGGCGGGGGGTTTATTACAGGACGCCCAAAGATGATATATGATTGGCTGGTGGCAGGTAGCTGGACTTTACTAGAAGCAATTTCTTCATATAAGCCGTTACTATGTTTCATCAATGAGCAGTTATCATGTTTTTCCATCAACCAGTGGTTATCATGTTGCTACGGCCTTTCGCATGGCTTCCTTCCCCTCCCTCTTCTGGTCATGGCCCATGACCATATTTGGCAGGGGATTGCACAGCCTAGTTTAGTTCAGGTTCTGGC
This sequence comes from Emys orbicularis, assembly GCF_028017835.1. NCBI lineage: Eukaryota > Metazoa > Chordata > Testudines > Emydidae > Emys > Emys orbicularis. The sequence goes on from NC_088684.1 coordinate 222,953,775, forward strand.
CTGTACTGCCTTACGTAAAGGCCGTCTGTGTAGTCAGCTTCTGTCAGAGGGCCTGAATTTGGGCCTTCGGTGTTACTTTGGTTGTCATTAAGAAGGCTACCTAGTTCTTTTTCCCCACACCTTGTACTGATGAGCCTTGGTATATGAAAACTTTGTATCAAAGCCTCATGTAGAAACTTTGCATTGCCCTTTGTATAATGTTATAGCCCCTAAGGATAAAATAAGATAGAAGAAAAATGTCTCTTTGCTAAGAATAGACTAAGATTTCCCCCATCCCTTAATCAATTGCCCTGTTGAATGAATGAGGAAGGCGTGAAAGGCAAGCACCTCCAGACAGCTGCAACAGTTGGAGAGGGGATGGAAGCCAGACCCAAGGACAATAAAACTTGTCAAGTGGGCTCACATACTTGTAAAATAATATAATTCTTGTGTTTTTATTTTAAGTACAAAATAAATATGTATAACGAATTTAAAAGTATGTAATTAGTAATTTGATATGTCGGCTGGCGCCTTTTTTTATGTGTTCGCTCCCCCTGATATTAGAACCTGGCTATGCCACTGCCTGAGGACCACATCTGGGTGGGGAGATTGTATTCAGGGCCATGAATGTAGGGTTGGGGTGCGGGAGGGAGTGCGGTGTGCAGGAAGAGGCTCAGGGCAGGGGGTTGGGGTGCATGAGGGGGTTCAGAGTGTGGGAGGGGGCTCAGGGCAGGGGGTTAGGGCGCATGAGGAGTGTGGCAGGGGCTCAAGCCAGGGGATTGGGGGGCTCAGGGCAGGGGGTTGGGGTGCAGGAGAGGGTGCAGAGTGCGGGGGGGGCTCAGGGCAGGGGGTAGGGGTGCAGGAGGGGTGTGGCAGGGGGCTCAAGCCAGGGGATTAGGGGGCTCAGGGCAGGGGATTGGGGTGTGGGCTCCGGCCCGGTGCTGCTTACCTCAAGCAGCTCTGGGGTGGCTGTGGTGCGCAGCGGGGCTAAGGTAGGCTCCCTGCCTGCCCTGGCCCCGTGCCGCTCCTGGAAGTGGTCAGCATGTCCGGCAGTGGCTCCTGAGGGTAAGGGGGGGCAGGCAGCTCCGCCATGCGCTGCCCTCGCCTGTGGGTACCACCCCCCGAATCTCCATTGGCCGTGGTTCCCCGTTCCTGGCCAATGGGAGCTGCAGGGGGCAGTGCCTGCAAACAAGGGCAGTGCATGGAGCCTTCTGTCCCCCAGGGTCCGCAGGGACATGGTGCCGTCCGCTTCCGGGAGCGGTGCGGGGCCAGGGCAGGCAGGGAGCCTACCTTAGCCCTGCTGTACCATGGGGCTGGCTATTCTGCGGGCCCAATTGAAAGCCCTGATGGGCTGGATCCGGCCCGCGGGCCGTAGTTTGCTCTCTCCGATCTACATCTACAGAAACCCCCCTTCTGTGGATGTAGGAAGCATCTACGCTACAGCTCCACCGCTGTAGTGCTTGTAGTATAAACATTGCCTTGGTATTTAAATCAAAACTGTAGGTCTTTCTAGGCAATATTCTCCAGCTCAACCATAAGTTATGGCCTGTGTTATAGATCCATAGATTCTAAGGCCAGAAGGGACCACTGTGATCATCTAATCTGACCTGCTGTATAACACAGGCCATAGAATTTACCCCAAATAATTCCTGTTTGAACTAGAGCATACTTGGGGCACATATCATGCAGGAGGTCAGACTAGATGATCAAAATGGTGCCTTCTGACCTTAAAATCTATTTGAATCTATGCTAATAATGGAAGTTATATCCCCACTGGGAACAAATTAATGACACATCTACATTGGGAGACTGACCTTATTGAAAAAGGGTACAATGGATCTGATAGAATGCATTCACATGTTAAATGGCTACACTCTTGTCCCATGTGTATAACTGTATTTTTCCATATTGAATTTGAATTGTAGTATTCTCTATCCAGTCTTCGAAGTTCTCGTCATTGTTATTTATAATACAGTAGTGCCAAGAGGTTCCATTGTGGCTCTATTATGCTACGTGCTGTACCATACATAGATTACACTGATAGTGATGTCTATAGTTAAGGTTGCCTGACAGTTTGTATTATAAGACTTTGTTTTCAGTTGTTTATAACTTTGCCAAACTTAAATCATTCCTGCTGAAATTTTCTGTGCAGGGTGCCTGCCTCAGGCTGATTTTTATTTATTTATTTTTTAATTGTTAGCAAAACCAGTCCAGCTGTTCTAGAATGAAGTTAGAGGGAAAAAATGTTTTGTCCATGTTAAAAAAAATCTTTACTGCTGTTTCACTAAGAAGTTCCAGTGCCTCCATGTTTTGGAACAGGAACTTGAAATTTGGCAGGGGGGTCACCCTGTCACCAGGGATGTGTTGTGCCTGTAAAAATATTCACCCCAAATTGGTCACATTATAAGTCTCTGAAAATTGTAGTTCACACATGCTTATGAAAATTTCATTACAATATGCATGTAAATTGTGCCATGCTTCCATTCCTTTGCCTCTTCTATTCTTAAGAACCATGAGGTATTGAAATAGACAAGACTCTTGCTCTCTTTCGGCTAAATTCAACCCTCAGTTAGCAACTCCATGTTGCAGACATGTAACTGAAGGCTCTTTGAGTGCTTCAGAAAACTAGATCCCTCTCAGCTTGATCCCCATTGGCTCATAAGGTCAGAGCAGCAAGGGAGAATAGGATAATATGACATATGCATGTACTCAAAATAGAATAAAAACCTGAGTTTATGGTTTGTCCAGGTCTGCAACTGGAATAAAAACAGTGGTTAACCTGTTAATTCCTTTATCTGAAGAACAGATTCACAAATAATTTTTATGGGGATGGATGACTAAAATTTGGGCCCATCCACTTTGACAGCATCCCTTTTTAATTCAAATCTTCGTTCTTTCCTTAGAATAGGAGATGAAGTCATCAGTTACTTGGCTGCATACTCTGACTAGTAACATTGACAGATACAATAATTCTGAAAGGGTATCTTCCCCAGGACAAACCAAAAGCTAGTGTAATCTTCATTATGTGCTGTATCTTGTACACACAAACAGTTTTTCCACAGGCTATGTAGACATTTCAAAATGAATTCACTCTGATGGTGCACTCGAGACTAACATGATGCCATCCTAGAGGATTGACGGGGGCATATATTCAGATTCTATTAAATTTTTAATTTTTAAAGAACATTGTTATGTATTTCTCTACTAGGTAGGATAAAGCATCTTACTAGCAATACTGGAATGCCCTGAGGATCCCCAAAAGCCTTTTAAAGAATATTTTATTTACTGGGAAGAAGATTTGAGGTAAACCTTTTAGATGCCTACCAGGTTTGTAAAGTTGGGGTGAGCCCCAATTGGTAATGGCCATCTTGATCTCAAACTTCTTGCAAATGGTTTACTCCATTCCAGTTTCTTGATAATGACAATGCAGGTGGCATTAAGGATTTCTCAGTAATATATATAGTACTCAGAACCAATGGTACCTAACACCCAGGGCTGAAGTTGAAACTGATAGGCACTGACTATAATGGGCAATGAATAGCCCTCTGCCTCTTCTCAGTCAGCCCCACACCAATACTGAGGAGCAGAATTCTATCTTCCCTGCTGCTTTATGGTCCACATCTACATTTTTACACATTAAATACTAATAATGTTGGGCTAGCTTGATAAGTATTTGATTGTGCTGATGCTGGCTATGATTGCATTTTTTCTTTGAGATTTTAAATAGTTGATAGGGTGCGCAGAATGAGTGCTTTCTGTTTGTTCTAAATTGAAAAAAAGAAACAAAAAGATAACTTTGGTCTCTTGCTTCATCAAGAAGCAAATCCTATCTCCAGTGTCCAAACCTTGGCTGCTTGTGTGGGATCTCTGTGCACTGACACTAGTTTTTTAACATGGAATTATTATTAAATCCTACTAAATTTCAAACAGGGAATGTGTTGATCTTGTTTTTGTCAAATAGCTTCAATAGCTGCATGATTTCTTAATCCAAACTCCTTTAAATATGCTCAGCTCCAGAGAGTGTATAGTAGTGTGTGTTGATTCGTTGTACACTCAGGGCAATTTAGGTTATTTATGAAATCTATTCTGTTTCTTAGATGGTGTATAATATAAATTATATCTGAATGCTTTTATATAGCATATGAATATGATGTGCACAAATTAAAGTTGTGTGTGACTGAGCAAATGTCTTCAGATTCTGATTATAAAATGCTTTCACCTAAACCTTTCTCATGTAACTTTTGATTTTTATGGAGTACTTTGAAGTGTAGTAGTTTACCAAGCAATTGATTTTTGATACTGCTTTTTTACTTGCTCTCTCCAGTGTCCTAATTATATATCTGAAGGAAAACTAGAACTAGAGTTTTGAAAGGAGGAGAGTAAGAACGATGTGATAGTGGTATAAATATGTTGTTAAAAATGTCGATCTGGTGTTTCCCCTCTTCCATTATACAAAAGGCAACTCACCATTGAAAGAAATTAGAAGCAAGTCAATTAATAAAATGAATAAAAATACTTTTTATGCAACATATTAATTAGAGGAACAAATTAATTTCCACAGGATGTTTATTTGTGGCATATAATTGAAGTGACTTAAATTATACAGTCATAGGAATAAGTCCTATCCTGTTATGTTTCCAGGATAAATTTACAATGGCTAGCTAAACCTCATACTTCAGAATATAAGATAGTACAGTGCTAAGGTTATGGTTGCAGTCTCTCCTGAGTGCACCTTTTGGGGAAAGGTTTCACTATCTTTAACCTTCTCTGGATAGAACCATGTGGTCCTCCGACTGTTTGTCTGCATCTCTGGGCTGCAGCCCCCCAGTTTACCAACCATGCTAACACGACAGACCCAACCGGATTTGGCATCTGTAAACCCTTTTCCTGCAGGGATCTGTGACCAGTGAGATGATTGAAGTGGCTTAAACACAGCTTCTTCAAAACTAAGTGTTATTTATTCACACAAAGGTACATAGCACATAGAGCAACAGGTAAAAACAATAAAGGTCTGTACACATATTTCCTCTTCCTTTAAACCTTAATGTTTCTTTGCCAGCTTTATTGACTCCCACTCAGACCAGTTACCTCCATCTCCGAGCTGGGAGATGCAGACTGTTCTCCTGCAGAATGCTCTCTGTGTCCCTCTGAGTCTCTCTTTTTCCCATATGCCAGGGGACCCACCTTTTATCCAGTTCAAATATCTTTGTTCCTTATTTCCCCCAAGACTCCACCCTCCAAGTCCCATGGTTTGCTTTTGGTCTGGGCAGAACTGGTTTATTCCTCTGCATTAGAGAGATTTTCAACGGCCCCTGGGGTTGTTTGCCAGACTTCAGCTGGAGGTGAACTTCAAAAGAATTCATGTGTATTATATTTACAATATAATGATTGGGCTTATCTAAGATTCATTGTCTGCACTTCTTGCATATGGCCATACCCAGCTCAGGTCTGATTTAACTCTTTGAGTGTGGATAGATAGCTGTACAAAATTGAGCAGGTAAACTGAGGCACATATAATAGCTATAATATTTTTTATTATTAACTCCCTCATTCTCTACATAGGGCAAGGAAGGAAGTGTTTTACTTGCTATAGTATTGTGCAATCAGGTGTCTTAAGCATTCAGCATTAGCTAATGTCAGAATACACTGTTTGTTGACTTGTTCTGACATAGCCATTCCTATGGCTTTATATTCTTAAGCTGTCTTCCCAATGCAAATGTCTTTTCCATGATTCATCTGGCATATAAAAATCTTTGCACTCAATGTATTGGTTTTGAACATCCGTCTCTATTTAAATAATGTCCTTTCCCAATAAACAAATGAGATAAAATTGCCAAATATAAATAAATATCATATAGCCTTAATTCCTTTTTTCCCAAGGAAACCTGTCCTTCAAGAATTCATTCTAATTTAATTTTATCCAGACTTGAACTGTTCACATTAAACTTTCTGAGATCTGAACAGCTCTGCTCTCTACAATGCTCTTCCTTTCTTATGACTGAGGTTTTTGTTAATTTATGGTGCATTATTTTGTTTTAAAATAGCTTTAAAATGTCCTTGATTTTTGGATTATGCTGAAAAACATTTAATAAATATATATTTGATGTAACTAATGCACTGTAATGAACTTGTTTTCTTAAACAATAGAAGCCACAAACTTCTAAATCTGATAGTTCTCCTATGCGAATGGATTACATAATGTTTTTGCATAAACTGAAGCAAACAGTTTTGTAAATGAGCAGAGACCACAGGAAGATATCTGACTGTGTTACAGAGATAATGTGAGGTTTAGCCATCTTAGAATTTGTGTGTGAAACAGCACACACACTGATAAATCAGCCCGCATTACGTATGGAACTGCTCATCTTGAGGATGCATAAAATCAGTGGGTTGATTGGGTTTATGATATGAAGAGCAGGGAAGGATGAACCTATACAGATAACATGTCTGAAATCCTTGCCCAAAATTAAAAGTAAGCCTGAACCAAACATTTTTGAGGTTCAAAAAATATATGCCAATCTTTTAAAATTAAACTTTTAATTTCATATAACTCTTCTTAGATCTGGTCAGGATTGGAAGTGGAAGCAAGACTGCTCTTGTAATATGTCTGACTTGAACAGAAGCAGGAAGTACTTGCAGTCTTGCTAGAATGCCTGTTCCCATACGGATTTCAGTCCAGTTTTGTAGATCCAAGAGGTTTATGCAGTTTGAATGAAGTTTACAGAAACACCTTAGCTCCTTAGCTGCTGAACTGAACAGCAGAATTTTCTGAGAAGTATCTGTCACTATTATTTCCTAACTTTGGATAACATCATAAAAATTAGAAATGTAAACACAAAATAAATAATCTGGTCCACTCCATATCTCTGCAAGATTCTCCCTACAGTATATGTTTGAGAAGATTATAAAATATGGGGGAAATTCATTCTGATTTAATTCCACTCAGTTCAATTTAAACACTAAACTCAGTGACTTTACAGAAGGCATGAATTTGGTCCACAATCTTCAATCTCATCTTTCAATATGTAGAAGTTATCAAAACATACTTGTTGGTTGCAGTCAAAATATTTTTAATGCATTTAATTATAGTGACACTAGTAGTCAAATATCCTTTAAACATTTGACAGAAAAAGTTAAGAATTTCTGAAATCTAGACCGCGATTAGTAAGAAGACAGGATCTGTGTAAAATTATTTAAACCTATTTAGTTCAAGTGTCTGACAAATATTTGTCAGAAAAGTGCTGCCAAAGTACCAAACACCTTTCAGTTGATGGTAGAGAATTCTCCCCCTGCCTGTGCTCTCGTCCTCCAAGCAGTCCTTTAGCAAAAAGAGGAAAGCAAGACTGAGTAAGGTAAATAAAAAAGCCAGAAAAATGTAAAAACAAATAAACAAACTTCCATAATGAATAAAATATCAGCAAAGGAGGGCACAAAAGTATTTTTCTTCCTTTGTAATTCACCATTAAAGCAACTCCCTGAACCATCGCTGCTTCAGATACATGCTCTCTCCATAGAAGCTGCAGGTGTGCAGTAAAAACGTATAGGTTTTAGGATCATTTTCTGGGTATTTATCTTCATTTAAAATTAAATAACAGAAAATATAGACGTTAAACATTCTACCTACTATTTTTTGCCAAAAATTAACATTAGAGGGAATAATGATATTAGGAAGTTAAATTGTGTTGTTGCAATAATGCATAGCTTGGTGCCATCTCTGCCAGTTTTCCAGTCTGTCTTGTAAATTTCCATATTTATACACACATCAATTAATACTGTTAATATTTTTAGTGGCAGCTGTTCATAAAGTCTTTCACTTCAAGAAAAATACCACTATCAGAAATAATTCAAAATATTCTTTAATTAAAATTGTTAGCTATTACTATTTTGGAATTATTTAACAATTGTATAAAGTATTTCTCTCCCTTAGCTGTAAAATTTCCTCCATCCCCGTTTACATTTATGTGGCTTCTGTGAGACTCAGATTCTTTTAAAAATAATTTTAAAAGCAGATATGCAAGTTATCTGACCCAGGCTGTACAGCATATGGCTGAAGTGAAGAACATCTCCTTTGTTCAACAGATGATTTCCCTCCCCCTCTCCCCAAGTCTTCTACTTTCCTAGTCCTCAAATAAGGCTAATTACAAAAGAAAAAAAAAGTTGGAACTGCTAGAGAGATATCCTTTAAAGCCATTCCTTTTGCAGAATGGAACAAAGGAAAGTACCAAGGGCATGGATAGGCCTTGGAAAAAAAGAAAAGAGAAAAACCATCTAATGAGGATGTTGAGATAAGTGCTTGTGAAGAAAACTGGCAAAAAAGAGCTTTTAGTCTAAAATCCATAAATAAGTGGGCATCAGATGGGTACTAGAACATTTTTAACAAGAGAGGCCACCAAACTGTATCCTTCTATGCAAGCGCTACAACCCTAAAAAAAAATCTTTATCTTCGCAAGATTCTTTTTTAAAATTAATATCTGAAAGAAAAAAAGTAATACTTGAAAATTAAGGAGTTTTATTCATGTCTCTGAATCCTTTATAGAAGGGGACACCATCAGACCTGCTTTAGATATAATTATGAATGCTGTAGACTTTCTAAAGGTCAAAGATCTCAAGCAGTATGAAGAAATTGTATGCTAGCTCAGACAGGATTTGTCCTTTGATCTCTCTTTGGGTCTTAAAAGCTGGGGGAAAGAAGCAGCATGTACAGCATCAGCCAGATAGGAGTTCAAGAGTCAAATCATTTGCTCCTCCTCCCACCCTTTCCCTTAATACTCCTGGGTAATTGGGTACTCTGGTCTGGTTGGTATCCAAAGATGTGCAGGGCAGGTGTTTGAGACTCAGTCTAATTATCTGAGAACGACTGTCAGCTAAGCATTGTCTGATTCAGCAGTCACTACTGCTCTTGTAAGAAATAAAGGAGAAAAAAAAACAAACCTGAAAGGGAGAGAAGATAAAAGGATAGACAGAAGAAAAACATAGGGCCTGATCCAAAGCCTACAGAAATCAATGAAAATAGTCTTGTTAACTTTCACAGAATCATAGAAGTTTAGGGTTGGAAGAGACCTTAGGAGGTCATCTAGTCCAATCCACTGCTCAAAGCAGGACCAACCCCAACTAAATCATCCCAGCCAGGGCTTTGTCAAGCCAGGCCTTAAAAACCTCTAAGGATGGAAAGTCCACCACCTCCCTAGGTAACCCATTCCAGTGCTTCACCACCCTCCTAGTGAAAATTTTTTCCTAATATCCAACCTAGACCTCCCCCACTGCAACGAAACCATTGCTTCTTGTTCTGTCAAACTTTGATAAGCTTTGAATCAAGTTCCTAGTTTTTAACCATGTGAATTTTCTCTCCTACCATAGTTTGGATCCCCTACCTCACCCACTATTTGTCAAGCAATTGACATGTAGTACAGATGACTCTGTTATGGGACTTATGTACAGATAACTTAGTTCACATGTCAAATATGTGATGCCTAGACTCTAGTTCAACTTCTTCTGTGACAGAGAAATTGAGTTTCATAAAGTTTACTGTATGTGGATGCTTTGGGATGAAACCTTAAAAGCCTGAGTTCAGTATGACTGGTGTAGACATTAAAGGTCAAAAGTACATTTTTCCCCCCCTGTGCTAGATGCAGCCCACTTGTCAATCCTTAACACAGTACAGGGGCTTTTCTTATACCTGTAGACCTTCCAACTTGGAATAGTCTTCGACTAATGTGAATACAGACTGACATCGATGATATAATGCCATTGTGCCCTGGAGAGATGACAAAAAGCAGTATATGTAGCTATGTTATTGATATGAAGATTTTTTGCATACGATGCTTTCAAATTTATAGGAGTCTGCTAGAGGAAGCTGCCATTTTGTATTCTGTTCGGATACACTCTGTTATAGAGTGTTTTCTCATTTACCATTGTTTGTTTTCGGCTTGTTTCCTCTGAGTCTAAAAGAAATCATTCAGACTGAAAGTTTGTGGTGTCCTCCTTTCATATGAATCAACATTTCAGCCTACATAATTGCACCATCATATTGTTATGCTTTCATTCAACACCAGTGTCTTGTTCTGATTCTGATGTCGCCCTTCTGTGAGTAGTTTGACGGGTGTCTGGGGCCTTTCAGGTCAGCTTCCCAGGTCAGTTAGGGTTGCCATGTGTCTGGTTTTCGACCGGAACACACGGTTGAAAAGGGATCCGGGCGGCTCCAGTCAGCACCACTGACCGGGTCATTAAAAGTCTGGTTGGCGCGGAGCTGGCTGGCTCCCTACGTGGCTCCGCATGGCTCCCGGGAAGCGGTAACATGTCCCTCAGCTCCTAGGCATAGGTGTGGCCGGGGGTCTCCATGCACTGTCCCCGCCCCGAGCACCAGCTCCGCAGCTCCTATTGGCCGGGAACCGTGGCAAATGGGAGCTGTGGGGGCACCGCCTGAGGGTGGAGGCAGTGCACAGAGTTGCTTAGCGGCCCCTACCCCTAGAAGCCAAGGGACATGTTGCCGCTTCCAGGGAGCTGCCCGAGGTAAGTGCCATCCAGAGCCTGCAACCCGAACCCCCTCCTGCACCTCAACCCTCTGCTCCAGCCCTGAGCCCCCTTCCACACCTAAACTCCCTCCTGGAGCCTACACTCCAAACCCCCTCCTGCATCCCACCCCCTGCCCCAGCCCTGAGCCCCCTCCTACACTCCGAACTCCTCAGCCCCAGCCCAACCCCAGAGCCTGCACCCCCAGCCAGAGCCCTCCCCCTTCCCCCCTGCACCCCAATCCCCTGCCCCAGCCTGGAGCCCCCTCCACCCCGAACCCCTCATTTCTGGACCCACCCTGGAGCCCACACCCCCAGCCGGATCCCTCACCCCTTCCCATACCTCAACCCCCTGCCCCAGCCTGATGAAAATGAGCAAGTGACTGACGGTGGGGGAGAGTGAGCACAGAGGGAAGGGGGATGCAATGAGTGTGTGGGGGGGTGAAGCCTTAGGGAAGAGGCAGGGCAAGGGTGTTCAGTTTTGTGCCATTAGAAAGTTGGCAACCCTGTAATCCCAGTGGAGGAGAAATCAAAGTTGTAGAGTCTGGGTATATTCTAAATGTAACTTGCTTTATTTACACACATACACCAGTCCTGGAACAAGGTGTTCAAACAGCATGCAAGGCAATCCCTTCTTTCAGGAATCTCAGCTCAACACAAGTGTTAGACTCCCAGAGAAAAACTCTGCCTCAGGAACTAATCAGAGACCAAGGCAGAGAACAAACTCTCCTGCTCCTCACACAGCTCCTCCTACATAGAATCTTGAATAACCAAAAAGTAATATCAACAGCATGTCTTCCAAGTCTAAAAATATGTTCACATGCTAAGAACTTGAAACGCTCTGTGTAACATCAGGACTTGGTGCTGCTTGCCTAACAATATTTTTGCTGCTTGCGCTGCTTTTGCTAGCGGTGTGGTGGCTGAGTGATTAAAGTGTTTGATTATAATAATCAAGGTTGTGGGTTTGAGTGTTGTATGATTTCACACTAAAAATCACCTCTAGTTTACCACACTGCACAATGGGTACCTGAACCATTGGGTTAGGGCAGTCAAAGGTGGTCAGACTTAATGCTGGGTACAGCACTCCCTTGTGCACTATTGGCTATGAAACTGATGTCCTTAACTGTGTCAGCCAGATGAGCCATTAGCTTTGGCGAACTTTGATGCTATTACTGCTTCTTTTGCTGTTGTAGCTGCAACTGATTGCAGGCAAACAACCAACAATAAAATAACATCAAGGGCCTATGAGAAATATATGATGCTTTATGTATTTGCCTGACCTGCTCTCTGGAGCTGGACAAAAGAAGGTAGTGAATGGTATTAAGAACTACATTGTCATGACCCACAGGTCTCAAACATTTAGCTTTAGGGTTTATAGGAGCAGCCATACTCCAGCTCTCTATTTGGTAGCCTGCTGATGCTGGCTCACCTAGTACCCATGAAGCCCAGCCTCAGTTTGAGGCTCTGCCCCTCCAGTCTAATTGGTTGTCTCCTGACTCTGACCCCCTGGTATCCTGACCTGGCCTGACTCGTGGTTCTTTTCTACAGTTTGTCTCCTGCTTCTATCCTGCTAGTATGCTGACTCCTGACTGTGACTCTGACTACTAGGTCAGGCTGCTCACAACCTGGTTGTGATATACACGAGCTACATCATTTCACTAATGAAGAATCTTTGTAGTGCTACTGTGTATGCCCAGAATTAGCCATATTCAGTGAATTTTCAATATCCCTGTTCTCTTGAGGTATGTCATGTGTAAGTGAATTTAATCAGTGTATCATCAGTGCTGTGTATAATAATGGTGCTTTTCCTCTCTATGTATGATATATTGGCATCATTGTCTGATTCAAATAAAACAGAGGACTCAGAGAAATGGCTCTAAGCCACTCTCCACTGTAACTGTTTCCACATCAGATGGAGATCCTTTTCCACAAAGTACTGTATGTATCCTGATTTTAGAGCTAGGCAAGGTAGGAATATCAAACTGGCAGATAATCCAGCAGGCTGTAATGGACATGTAATTTACTACTGACTGCTAATTCTTATGTATGGTACTTTGAAGACCTCTTCTTCCCTTACATGAGACTGTATGATCTTTCATAGATTTTTAAATCTCCCTGCCATAATTTGACTCTATCTAGGATGCAGTTCATTTTGGCTGGAATAAGACAAGTAACAAAATGCTCAGTACTTCTCTTTGAAAACATGTTTCCTAAATGTAGTGTACACTTAGCTTCTTTTCTATTCACCTTAAGTAAAGAAGCTGGCATATGATGCATACTGCAGATGGACCAGCAAAATACACACATCTAGTGCTCAGATGTTTCAGCTTGACTGCCAACTAGCCAGCAGCTTTCATTGTGTTGGAAGATTCGTCCACAGGTGTCCCACACACAGGAGAGTAGTCTCTTGGCACTAATTTTTCATAACTGTCTCCATGCTTGGTCTGCAGCCACTACTCTAGTTTCCTTGGCCCTTTTATCTCACTGACTACAAGATTTTCCACCTTTATCGTCGCTAAGATGACCCAATATGGTACCACAACACTGAATGGCTTAATATAGCTCTTCCAAGTAATTCAGTTGTTTCTTCTCTATGTCACAGGGTGTACTCACCGCTTGCAGCACCTCCTGCTGGTCATCCTGGGGATTAGTACTGCCAGCTTACACTCTCCCTCTAGTGATGTCTTTCCCCAACCTTTCTGACTCTGCAGCCCCGCTCACTCCCTGATCTGCAGTTTCCTCTTCATGGCTTGGCTCTCCAGCCAGGTCACTAAAGTCCTCCCCTTCCAGGGACTGCTGTATGTCTGGTGTCTCCAACGCCTTTTGCCATTCTCCAGTGGCTGGTAGGGGAACCCAGGCCCGCCCGCTACACTCCAGCTCAGGGACCCTATAACAAGCAGCCATACAACATTGCTGCTGTTTCTGTGGGCTTCTTTCTATATCACTGTCCCCCAACCTCTCCGGGTTTGCCAGTGTCCAACTCCCTCCACTCAGGGAATGACTGCAGCCTACCTCCTTGCAGCCTTTCCCAGCAGCAGCCCTTAAACACTCCTCCCCCTTCCCAGGGAGTGACTTTCCTATTTCAGCAACAGCCACCCTTATCTGTAGCCAGCTACCTGACCTTATACAGGCCCTGCCAATTCCTGTACAGGTGACCCTGTGCCTCTAAGTAGGCCTTTCTTTCTAGCCTCCAATCTGCTAGGTTAATTGGCCCATCTGGCCTCCATTTACCTGTTCTACTCCTGTGTGGCATGGACACTCCATCACACTCTACAATAATTCTTCGTTCTTTAACTGTACAATCAGTGAATTTGGAGGATTAAGGTCATTGGTGGTTTTCAAAAATATCACTGGTTTTCTCAGCCTGGGCCATCAGCGCTGACATTTTCAAAGATTCCAAGGCCAGAATGGACCTGTGATCATCTAATCTGACCTCTTGTATAACAGAAGCCATATAACTTCCCCAAAATAATTCCTGCTTGAACTACAGCATATCTCTCTTTAAAAAAGAATCCAATCTTGATTTAAAAATTGGCAGTGATGGAGAATCCACTACAACCCTTGGTAAATTATCCCACTGGTTAATTACCCTCACTGTAACTAGATAAATTCATGGAGGATAGGTCCATCAATGGCTATTAGCCAGGATGGGCAGGGATGGTGTCCCTAGCCTCTGTTTGCCAGAAGCTGGGAAGGGCAACAGGGGATGGATCACTTGATGATTACTTGTTCTGTTCATTCCCTCTGAAGCACCTGGCATTGGCCATTGTTGGAAGACAGGATACTGGGCTAGATGGACCTTTAGTCTGACCCAGTATGGCCATTCTTATGTTATTTCTACTTGTTTCCTTTTGCTTCCTTTATCAATTTTCTACAATTCCTAGCTTCTGATTTATAAGCATTTTACTGGTTTTCAAGTGCATTTTATTTTATTGACAATTGCTGGACACAGTTGAAATCATCTCCAGTTGCAGCAAGGGTTAGAGTAATCTCTATCATACCTATCTAACTCAGGTTTGGCTTGATGTTACACAATCTGCCTTTCCTGTGAGTCAGACAGTTTTTTTGCTCAATGTAATACATACAATATTAATGAGGCATCAGTTGTAACCTAAGTTCCCTCTAAGCTGCGCAGCTGTGCAGCTGCATATTAAGCCGCGGCAGATCCCTCCTGGGGCTGGCGGGGAGGGGTGCCTCTCCCCCCACATGGACTTGCTGCACTGGGGAGAGGCACCCCTCCCCGCCAGCCCCAGGAGGGATCTGCCGCGGCCAGGGGAGAGGCGCCTCTCCCCCCACCCCAGCCCAGGTGCTGCAGCAGGGAGAGAGAGTTGGGGGGGGGAGTCCTCTCTCCCCACCATAGCCCCCGGGCAGCCTGAACCCCAAACCCCTCATCCTCGGCCCTGCCCCAGAGCCTGCACCCTCAGCCAGAACCCTCGCCCCCTTGTACCCCAACCATCTGCCCCAGCCCTGAGCCCTCATTCCCAGCCCCACCCCGGAGCCCTCACCCACCCACCCCACACCCCAATTCTCTGCCCCAGCCTTAAGGCCCCTCCCACACTCCAAATCCCTTGGCCCCACCCCACCACATGAATTTTGTTATGTGCACCAATATGGAGGTGATGTGTCACATCACCTCCATATTGGTGCACATAACAAAATTCATTCCGCACATGCGTGGGAAAAATTAGAGGGAACACTGAATTCATAACTCCTTGAAGCTGTGTTGAGATTTACACTTAAAGCAGGATTATAATCCCCATTTAATAATTGAGTTTAGTCTCCAGATTTGGCACAATAACTCATCAGATGCTGACTGAATTTTCTTTGTAATTTAAGAAAAATATTTACCAACTCTAGCAGAGAAAATGTGTAAAAATACTCCTTTTTTGATTTGTTGCCCATTTTCCTCACATATCTTTGAGTTTCTCTAGCTAAACAATCACAGTCTGCACAGACTTTGCACACTTACCTAAACTCTAAGAACATTTTGGCCATAGGACACTTTTTTTATAAACACTGTTATCTCCCTTATCCATCATAACCTAATCAAGTTTTGCCAAGATTAGCAAATGAAACTGCTCAGCTCTATTAGCTACTTCTGTTTTCTGTGAAAAATGCAGTTTCCATTTTTCATGATAATTTTGTATTCATAGAAGCTTAATGACCAGCTCTGTTCCCCACTCATCAGTGGAGAACAGTATGTGTATGTGTACTGGCGTATTATATTTAGCTGCATGTTGGTTATTCAGGATGAGGGAGAAGATATCTGTGCTGTAGGTAGTGGAAAGGAGGTGGTTGAGTAGTGAAACTGATGAGAAGAGTATAGATGGCATGTTAAATATATTAAAAGCTTATTCCTTTGCTTTTTATGTTTTGTGTTGGCCAGACAACCTTAAATCAAAGTTAGCAAAAAAAAGTTTGCAAAGTATACTACAACTTTTCTTTTGTTGAAATGATATGCTCTTTGTCCTAGTCACATTTCTTGGAGTAAAGATTGGCAAATATTACAGGAGGCTGTGCTGGAATCATTTTTCAATCCCTTTTCTCCTCACTGAGAGAAAAATAATTCATTTTATATTATTCTATTCCCTTTTCTACTTTTGCCAGTGCATAGTCTCTTAATCAGGGATATATTTTAGTGAATCAATAATATGGAACACAACCATTATGTACAGGTAGAAGCTGTCTTGTGAGTCATGCAGTAAAAAAATTCTAAAATACAAGCATAGTCTGTTACTGATATAATCCTCAGTCAATTTGAAACATGTTTTTTCAGCAGCTACATCTTTGTTAAAGCTGGGTATTTAATTGTGATGTATCCCATTGCAAGCTGTGTTCTACGTTTTATGCTACATTGTAGTATGTTTTCTGTCACATCATGTCTTGTTCCCTTCCTTCATCTTAGCTGACATGGTGGCATTACCTGGTGTAATGCAGCATGCTAACGCACACATCAAAGGAATAATGATTCACTCCATCTTTAGAGTGACTTTTTAAGGTCTGACTTGACAAAGCCCTGGCTGAGATGATGTTGGTTCGTCTTTGAGCAGGGGGTTGGACTAGATGACCTCATGAGGTCTCTTCCAACCCTAATCTTCTATAATTCTATGATTTCAGCTCAGATACCTGCTGTCAATAAAGAGATGAGAATCCATTCTGATGTGGAAAGTGAAACTGTATTAATGGAGGAAACTGATAAACTTGGTTCTCAAGACTGTTTAACTTATTTGCTGTTTCTGTTGTAAGCTAAAAAAGAACAATCAGTCCAATGATCATTTTCATCCTGGACTCTGATCATTTGTTTCTGTAAAAATAAATGAAAATGAGTGATAGTTATAGAAACATCCAATTGTTTCTGCTTGGGTTTTATTTGAACTTGGACTGGAATAAATGCAAGTCAAGAATTACTAACTTTGCTCTGATTTTGAAGAATGGGCTTTTTTTTTCTTTTTTGCTTAATTTTTCATTTAATTAAAATTCCATTGAGAGTGTATAATTAGATGACTATTTTAATTCTTTCCCCAGTTTAGCAATTTATCTAAGACAGTAACATTTTGCAAAAAAAAAAAAGAATAGGTTGCCACTGTATAGTGTGGCTACAGCCCTGCTGAGCTTGGGAGGCCCTTCCAGTAAAGCCCTTCCCTATGTCGACCATAGAAGAGAATTCCCAAAACAGTTAGAAATTGCCTACCTTTTTCCAGTGAAACAATGGCATTAATATTCTGTACTATTAAAATTCAGCTACTATTGCGTATTCATTTGGAATTTCACCCAAAGAAGACAAAACGCAGAGATAGAATGTGATTTCTAACTGTGTGTGGACAGCAGAGACACTGTGTGAACACCTTAGATAGTGCTTCTCCTTTTCCTTCTAACTGGAATCAGTTTCCTTTAAGGTCTCTTGTTGGAGACTAGGCTCCTTTTGGTCTGTCGGCTGGTGTTCTGCTGTCTAATACAGAATCCAGAGAAGCACTATCAGCTTCCACCATTGCTGGGAGTGTCTCTTGGAAATGCTGAACTTCTGTCTCAGGCTTCACTCTCCCTAGGTTTGTTCAACGATGAGTCCACTGCATTGGCAAATCCAGTTTCACTTATTAAAAATAATCTAAACTGTGTAGCACACAGTGTCACCTGTAAGATATCTGCAGCTAGTTACCTAGCTGGTGCTCAAAGTATGAACTGGGTTTTCACTTCCTGAATTCAGACTCTTCGAATGGTGCTAAGGGATTTCAATAAGCTTTGTTTCATCAGTGTTCAGAACCAGAGGTAAAGTATCAGTAAGGTAACAAAAATGAAGAAACAAAAACAAAAGAGAAGGGAGCAGAAAAATGATTCTGAGATCTCTCTAATGGATTTATCTCCCAACACACATGAGAGGTAGCAACTGGGAAACAATTGAGCTTTATTTTCTAACTAGTCATCAAGTAGACAGATTTATCCTTGTAGTAGAAGGAGATGGTCACCAACAGTTACTTCACAAAGAGAGGGAGACTTTTCCATGTCGTTAGCATTAATTATAATCGACCTGTATAACAGACTCAGTGCTTGAGCTTGAATCATAATTTTCACCCCTCTCCCCATGCTTTTGAATCAGATTCTGTTCTCCACTGCTGGATGGAAAATTATTTTTGCATTGGTATTAGATAGGCACACGTAGTACCAGCTGCTGCAAGGTCCGTTGTTAGTAGTTCTACAGTATCTCTAGGTCCTGATCTTTTAACCCAGGGGTGGCCAACCAGTGGGTCCAGAGCCACATGCGGCTCTTCAGAAGTTAATATGCGGCTCCTTGTACAGGCACCGACTCCGGGGCTGGAGCTACAGGCGCCAACTTTCCAATGTGCCGGGGGGTGCTCACTGCTCAACCCCTGGCTGTGCCACAGGCCCTGCCCCCTCTACACCCCTTCCCACCCCCTCCCCTGAGCCTGCCATGCCCTTGCTTCTCCCCCTCCCTCCCCCCAGCCTCCTGCATGCCACGAAACAGCTGATCGGGAGGTGTGGGACAGTAGGAGGAGGCGCTGATTGGCGGGGCAGCTGGTGGGTGGAAGGCGCTGGGAGCAGGGGGAGTTGATGGGGGGGCTGCTGACGTATTACTGTGGCTCTTTGGCAATATACATTGGTCAATTCTGGCTCCTTCTCAGGCTCAGGTTGGCCACCCCTGTTTTAACCATTAGTTAAGTGGAGGAGGAAGGGGCAGTGGGCCTGTGATGGAATGAAAACCTATCACAGGTTGGAAAAGGGTTAATTACCTAATTACAGCACTGGTGCAAAAGAGGTACTTAATCAGGTGCTTCTCAGCCGGAAGGGCCGGACAGCGAGGCATAAGGGGATAACTTAATGGACACCTTGACCTCATGAAAGGGCAGGAGACTCCAGGCTGAAAGGGAGAACCATAGGAAGCAGAGGGACTCCTGTGAAGGAGCCTGAGCTAGAGTGTGAAAGAGAGCAGACACCTCAGACAGACTCATGCTGAGGGGCTAGTGCTCAACGCCCTGGGGGGGGGGGGGGAGGGGAAGAGAGAGAAGACTCCAGAGTAGCCGATGAAGGAGATTAAAGACAGAGCCCAGAGACGGGTAGATTTGTTGAGAGACTCTGATTACTAGTTTTGAGCTTTTGTTGCCCTGAAAGAGGTTGGACTCTAGGCCTGGCCTTCACTTACATCTTAAATTGACATAGCTATGGCTCTAAGGGGAGTGAAAAATCCACACCCCTGAGTGCCATAACTATCAGGGCTGGCTCTGGCTTTTTGGCCGCCCCAAGCAAAAAAAAACAAAAAAAACGGGGCGGCCAGAACGGCAAAGCAAAAAAAAAAACCTGCGGCGCGGCTGGAGCGCGGGTGCAGGGGGACCAGCTGGGGGGGGAGGGGAAGGGAGCGGGCGGGAGAGAGAGAGAAGGGGGCGGCCAGGGCTACAGTGGGGCGCTGCCACACGGCCCCTCCCGCTGCGCCGCTGCCTGCCGCGAGGGCTCCGCTCCGGTCGGTGGGGAGGGAAGGAAGAGGACTGCCCTGCAGGGCGCTCTGGTTCTCTGCGCCACCACCCCCTACAGGGCGGCCGGAGCGGAAAAAATAAATAAATAAATAAATAAAAAAAGCGGCCGTGCCAACCTAGGATTGGGCGGAATGCCGCCTCCAACAATCTGCCGCCCCAAGCACCAGCTTGCTCAGCTGGTGCCTGGAGCCGGCCCTGATAACTATGCTGACCTAATCCCTGTTGTAGATGCAGCTAGATCAACATAATAATACTTCCATCGTCCCAGCTACTGTTGCTTGGAAAGATGGAGTTCCTACAGCAATAGAAAAACCCTTTCCATTCCTGTAGTCTGTGTTGACACTACAGGTTTACAGTGATATGTCTATGGCACTGTAGCTATGACATTCTATTCCCCATAGTATAGATGTGGCCTGAAACACATCTCCGCTGGAGGGCTGAATTGCACACAGACACAGACTACTTGCAGGTGGTGCTAGAGACACTGATTCCTGCAACATCACACCCCAATGCAAGGTGGAGCTCTAATGGTGTTCAAGCAAACTATGGGCCCAATTCTGAAAATAGTCAAGTATGTGTGTTAATCTCACTTGCAAGAGTAGCCCGTAGCCCCATATATTAAACACAATGCTGCTGAACAGAAAGTGTTATTCTGAGAGGCTGTTTTCTCCAACTTAGGTTTGGTTGATGACTCTATCTGACCTAGCTCTTATGAAAATAGAAGCATTAAATTAATAATAACAATAAAGTATCTTAGGTGCTTATTGTGCCATCCCTGCCTAGTGATTTACAGAAATGAGACAGATTTTCAGACTGTTCCATGAACAAATTTGCAAAAAAGTGCATGCATTTGAATGCTTTAAATGAGTATGTATTTACTGCAAATACTTGTTCAATTGATGGTGTAGGTGGGTAATTGTCAATTGCACATCCACCTGACTAAATATATTTGCAATTTATCCAAGCAAATTCAACTGCATTTCACATTAATATTTGCGTGTCTAATAGTTTGAAAATCTCACTTTCTATGTACAAGAAACATTTCAGCTGTCACTGAAATGCAGCTACTTTTGGGATGACACAATTCACATCAACATTACAAAACAGAGTAGGATAGGAAGCAAAGGAGAATGGCCTGTCCAATGGCTATGGAGAGCTTTCTTTTCTGTAATTTTCCATGTTTTAATTATGTATGACATATCCGGGAGTGAGATTTGTTTGTAGCCTATGGCAATGAGTTGGTAAGATGAGACATAGCTGAAATACAAAACAAAAATGTGTCAGCATATCAAATTACACAGATATTGGTAGTTATTTTAGCTTAGGTGTATATGCTAGTTCAGAGAGGTAGGTTTGGTGTAATGAACTTAAATAGTTGTCCACTGACTTTAGACAGCAACACCATGTTTAAAAATAACAATGAAGAAAGAGCTGGGATAAGGATAAAATCTGGTCTTGTAGAATTGCTACAAAAAGTAGTGAAATATATAAAACAAATTTCCTTGTCTTAAGCTATCCTCTGCACAGAGCTAACACAATGCCATGAAATGCTACACTACTGATTACACTGTAGTGAATCTCAAAAAGCCAGAAATCTTAGAACTTTCCTTCTCATTCAATAACAAAATGAGCCCATTGTGGTTTTAAGCTGCTGTTAATGTGTTTTCATTTTTCACACCCTTTTCCCTCTTTTGGAAGAGCTTCTCTCCAACCAGACGGCTAACTGCAGAATTTGGAAAAACTCTTTACTCACACAATCCCCAACCCCTTTATCAAAATTAATTGGTTAATTTCACGATATGGTTTTACCAACTGTTTGTTGTTGTGATGTGTTGGTGGTTCTTTTTCTACCCGATACCTTATTAGAAAAGTTGCCTTTCTCACAGCCAGAGACAATCTGAAATGGCTGCCAGCAGAGTTGTGAGATATTTTTAACACCACAACGCTGGAAGTGGTTAAGCCAGTGGGAAATCTTTAACATTCCTACTCTGTCAGTTTGGGTGCTAGCCTCACTCCTCCTGAGGTGTGAGGTTTCCGAATATTAAGATACCCACCTTACCAATAACCCAATTCCTTCTATCACCACTAATACTCAGAGGACTTAATATTTCCCCCACACCCTCTTCAAGGGTTCACATTGCTGTGATCTTTGTCTATTGAGGGCTGCATGGAACTCACATCAGAACCCATCAGTGCCTCTGCTTAGCTCAGCCGAGCGCACTGCAAAGTAATGCAAGATGATCCCTCCCATCAGGGGCTGTGCAGGCCTCCTCTGAAATACTCCCAGTCCCTGCCTGAGTGGTGCTCCTATTTTAGGGGTTATGCAATCCAACAGATCATCTCAAAATGAAATTCTCTGAGGACTGTTTCATTTTTAATGTAGTCAGCATTCCAATCCACACAATACACAAGAAACAATCCAGTTAGATTAACAAGGCAAAGGATTAGGGTAGGTATCATAGTTCTTAGAATACACATGAAGTGTGATTACCAACCTGAAGTCATGTCTGTGCATAATCTGCATGTTTTACAGTTTCTGCTTTCATTGGTACTTCTGTCTGGAGTACCCTAAACTGTGTCTTCTCACATTCAGTGTTGCTTTCAGGAGACCTGCTTAAAGTTTACATAGTCTGTTCTTTTAGTAAGAGTCCTTGAAATCCATGGGGTGACACTAATAACTTCCTCCTTATTGCCTCAGTTTTGTAGCTTTTTTCTAATTAGGCTCCACCTTTGCAGAATCTTCTCCAGGTTGACATTCCTCTTTCATTTTTAAATGTAAATTGGGAAAACTCATCATTACTGCTGATTTTAATTTTTTTTTTACATTTCTAA
The DNA here is from genome assembly GCF_028017835.1 of Emys orbicularis. Taxonomy (NCBI): domain Eukaryota; kingdom Metazoa; phylum Chordata; order Testudines; family Emydidae; genus Emys; species Emys orbicularis. The sequence goes on from NC_088684.1 coordinate 222,976,078, forward strand.
AGTGCTTCACCTCTTTTTCAAATGCAGTGTATGTTATGGAGATATACCTATCTCATAGAACTGGAAGGGACCCCGAAAGGTCATCGAGCCCAGCCCCCTGCCTTCAGTAACAGGACCAAGTACTGATTTTGCCCCAGATCCCTAAGTGGCCCCCCTCAAGGATTGAACTCACCACCCTGGATTTAGTAGGCCAATGCTCAATTGCATTGTATTGCTTTTAATGGTTATGTGAAAAGTTCACAAGTATTACAGGAACTATCACCACTTTCTATTTCAGTGACTGACTTGCTTTACATTAATCTGTTCTCTACTGTGCACAACACTGAGGGTTTGAATTTATCTTTTCCTCTGTCTTCACCTTACACAGTATTAACCCACTTCCAGCTCATTCATAGTGAAAATCTATACTGAAGTATTATATTCTGTTCTATTCTGTTCTGCTGAGGTTTTTGTACTGCACTCATCATCACAGTATCTGAGCATCTTCCAGTAGGGCATTAAGCAATGTGACTAACATCTGTCACATGTTTGTTCTGTCATCCTTTCCCCAGGGAAAGAAATGTGTGCAGTGGAATGTTTTATGTATATAATTAACATGTCTGTGTACATATTTGTTAGAGAAGGCAAGGTCAAAGAAACGCACCTTGCACTTAGAGCAGAAGATGGTGAGGTTTGTGGTGGTCCTTTGTTCCTTAGATACTTGACTTCATTCCACAGTTTTAGGCTGACCCCTGAGACAGATCCATCTCCTGCACAGACTAACTTTAGCTTTATGGTAGAAAGTCCCATTGTGCCAGAAGAGCAAAGTAGTTGACCTGGAGCTTTATTACATTTTCAGATACCTTGAATCCAGGCTGTTTGAGTGCCTTGAAGATCAGAACCAAGATTCTGAACTTGATTCAAAGTCAGTGTAGGGAGCGGAGGACAGGTTTGATGTGCTCACAGTTAGGGACGTATTAATCTTTTGTGGGCCCTGGTGCCCAGACTGTGGCCCCACCCCGCCTGCACCCTCCCCCAATGCCATGCCCCCGCTCGGCCTCTTCCCCCACAAGGCCCCACCTGCCACTCACATGGGAGGGAGAAGGTGGAGAATAGGGTTACCATATTTTAAAAAAACAAAAAGAGGACACTCCACGGGGCCCCGGCCCCGCCCCAACTCCGCCCCTTCCCCAAAGTCCCCGCCCCAACTCCGTCCCCTCCCCGAACGCTCCGCCCCCTGCTCCTCCCCCTCCCCTGATTCCCACGAATCAAATGTTCGCGGGAAGCCTGAAACCGGCAGGCAGCAGGTAAGCTGGGGCGGTGGCGGTGGTGGTGGCGGTGGCGGGGGGGCGCGAGGAAGCGCGGCCCAGTCCGGCCCCCCCGGCCGAGCGGCTCTGGCCCCGGCATCTCCGGCCTGGCTCGGCTTGGGCCCTGGGGCGCCGGCCCTGGTTCCGGCCGAGCGGCTCCGGCCCACCCCGGCCCCGGCGGCTCCAGCTCGGCTCGCGCCCCGGGGCTCTGGCCCCGGCCGAGCGGCGCCGGCCAGCGGCCGAGCACCCCCAACCCCGGTCCCAGCGGCTCCTGCCCGGCTCAGCTCGGGCCCCGGTTCCAGCCAAGCGGCTCTGGCCCGGCCCTGGCCGAGCAGTGCTGGCCGGCGGCCGAGCACCGCCGGCCCCAGCGGCTCCGGCCCCAGTGGCTCCTGCCCGGATCCAAGCCCCACGACCCCTCCCTATTTTCCCGGACATGCCCGGCTTTTTGGAATTTTCCTCCCGAACGGGCATTTGAGGACCAAAAAGCCGGACATGTCCGGGAAAATCCGGACGTATGGTAACCCTAGTGGAGAAGAGCGAGTGGTAGGGCCTTAGAGAAAAGAGGCTGAGCGGAGGTGGGGCTTTGGGGTGGAGTAGAGGCAGAGTGGGGGGCGGGGCCACAGTCCTGGTGCTGGGGCCATTGGCGCCATTGTAAACCCGGTACGGCTTACAGTAGCCAGCGTTACTGAAGAGACATGCTGCAGTATTATGTACTAGTTGGAGTTCCTTAAGTGTTGAAGACTTCATGCCTAGGTATATTGCATTGCTATAAACCAGCCAGAGGTAATAAAGACATGAATAACTGAAGCCAGGTCATTGTTCATCAGAATGGGATGGAGTCTCCTAGCTAACCTGAGATGATAGAAAGCATTACTCACGGATAGTGCTGTGTGAGAGCTTACTGTCATGAGGAATCCAGAAGCATACCTAGCTATGATCTGAATTGACCAATTGTGGATGTGTACCTTCAACCAAAGCAGCCTGCACCATGACTGCAAACACTTCAACAAGTAGAATGAAATTCCTGAATGGTTTAATTGTGCAAATTGCAATTCCCATTATTGTGGAACTCTGCTTATGAGTAATATTTTCTCAGGAAAAAATTAATTCAATATATGAGTTCCACAGGATTAATCAAATGTATCTATTTTAACAGGAGGAACTGTGTTCATGGAGGAAGGTACTACTCAACAGGAGCAAGAGTGGCAGAATCTGATCCTTAATTATGAAATCTAGCAAAGGAGCTAGGTGAGGTAAGAACAACTTTTAAGCATCTTGCTAAAACTGCAAGAATTTAGGAGTATGGTAAAAATTTTCTGTTAAAAATTCAAACAGTTGCAAATACTGTATGTGCTTTATAATTGTTTTAAAAGACCTATGTATCTTTAAATTAATGTGAAATGAAAGAAAAATTGGGAAAGTATGGCAAGCATCAAGGCATTTGGCAAGCGGATATGATCTCTCACTCTCTCTCTCTCTCTCTGAATTTATACTGTGGTCTGTATTCCACATAACAAATTCCAAAATGGAGCATGTTTTTGTCACAGGCATGTGGGATACAAAGACTATGCTTCTCCATTGCAGAGCTGGGAAAGTGGTTCTTGCTTACTCAGTCTTTCTCGTCCTTTGTGCCCCCAGGAGACACACACTATTTCACTCTTGTTCTCGTGTAGTCTTCCTCCTCTATTACTGTAAATGTCTTCTTGTGGTCTTATCCTGCTATGACTGAGCATTGCAAGATGTTTCATCTCTCCATGCGTAAGTCCATGAACCAATTAGCGCTCAGAGTCAATGATACGTTTAGTTTGCAGAGCACTGGGTTCAGACTCAGGTCAGCATGCTCAGAGCTTTCAGTCAATACGAAAAAAATATAGGCCTGCATTATCAGCCATATTGATTGGGAGAGAGGGTTTTTCATTGTTATTTCATTTTTAAACTTACTTCCTGCTGTGATCACCATTGTCACTAACTTGGTATCACTGTTCACTGCAGAGTTTCTCAATAAAACAAAGGCTGGTTTTAAATAAGCACTTGAAATGTTTAAAAACCGGCATCTCCTATTGACTCTTTATGGAATGTTTTTTTCCTATACATATGTGCATATCTGTTTTTAAAGAACTTGAGTAACGTATTCAGTAGATGAATCTAGTCAGCTTCTATTTTCTCCTAAAGTAATTGCAGTACTTATTTGTAATTTTCTGTTGTTGACCAACCCTTTTCCCCAGGTGATAAGCTTCAAAGACATGTCTAACAAACAAAATTTGTTAAAAATAAAGACAACCAATTAACTTTGTATACGCTATAAAAATTACTTGAAAGCTGGAAAAATAAAATAGGACATTTGAAGTATAAATTACTCTACACCCAAATGGATGTAAATGGGAATCAATTAAATGTATTTAATTTGAAATATGACATTGTTGGCCAAATTATGCCCTTGCTGACATCCAGTGAAGGCTGTGAGGCTATGCAAATTTACTGAGGGTAGTGTGGGTGAGTGTGTATGTGTAGGTGTATCTATATCTATTTATACTGGTTGAAAAAAATTGAATTACTTTTCTCCAAAAATGTGTGTCCTTTTTTCCTCCCTGTTTTCTGTTCAAACAATTTTTGATTCCCCCCCCCCTTTTTTTTTTGATTGCTGTAATCTATATTGTGCAGTATGCAAACAACTCACTTGGTCATGTTTCTGCCTTCTCAATACCCAAATAATCCAATTGAAACCAATGTTAGGGTGGCAGAATGTGGCTCTGTACAAAGGGTGGGTCACATTCATCTCTGTTGCACTGGCTCAACCGTATTGACTTGGAAAATGAGACTAGCCATAAGAATAAGTCATATGATGGATATTTGAACATGTAGTGGGATTAAAAGGTCAGCACTCTTTGTTAAAATCCTATGAATTCCCATTTGTTTTATATGATGATGTTTTACATTATACTGTTCATTATTTGTGAGCCCTCCCTCCCTCTCTTTCTCTCTCTCTCTCTCTCACACACACACACACATTACCTTGATATTTTCTTTTTCTCACATGCAATCTCAGTTTTATTCTTTGTTTATGACCACAGTTAAAACATGGCACAAATGTAAGTGAAAGGAGAATTTATCCCAGTACTTATGATATATAACTATTTTAATTTTTAAGTGTTAAAATCAGCAAACAGGACTCCATTTGCTACTATTATAACAGTGCAAATCCTAAATAGCTCCAGTGGCTTCACTGGAACTATGCCAGATTTACGCTGTTGTTTTCTTGTCTCATGATAATCCTATCAGGCCATGGAGTTCAAGAATGAATTCGGCAATTCGTACTTGGGCCTCTGCGAGAGCTTGATACAAGGTGTCCAATCTGAAAAGCTTCCCTTTCCTTACAATATTACATTCAAAAGCATGGGGAAGTGTTAAAGCCTGCTCCTGACACATCTTGCAGAGTGGATATATCTTGGTCTTATCTCTGTTGATTTTAATTCCTGCAGTGTGCCCCATTCATAATCTCACAATAGCGGATATTATTTTCTGAGATGCTTTGATATCAATCAAAGTCTGTTTCATCTTTTGACCATTTATTTCAGCTAATATTTCTCTTCATAGGGTGTCAATATCCTCAATTGTTGTCATTCCAACCTGAGGGTTTCGATCTTCTGATTTGGCCAAGTCATCAGCTACCTCACTCTTACATACACCACCATGGAATTCAATGAAAAGTCAGTTTATTTGTCCAATTTACTTATTACTTCAGATTTATACTGGTATATATGAGAGCACAATCTGACCTATAATTCCTGAAAGAAAACAATTGCACATAGCTGAAACATATTAATATGAAGACTGTTCCAATGTATGTGACAGTATGCTATTATTTATAATACTAGTGTTTTAATATTATGAGTATAATAAAGATCCACAAGGGGTGAAATCTTAGCCCCATTGAAGCACTGCAGTGACACCAGGATTTTACCTTAGGATGGGAAACTCTTTAAAAATCTGTGATATTTTATTATTACAGTGGTTAGTGTTGTTGTTGTTTGTTTGTTCAGACTGAGAGTGACTTATCTTTTAAATTTTCAGCCAGTGTACCCAAGGAAAATATTTCCTCTTTAAACTGCATGAAATATCTGGGAGCAGAAGTATTACACAGTGTCTAAAATTAATTAATCTAATGTAATAATACCCGTCTGCCACAAGCTGCCAACATTTTACATGGAAGTTAAAATCCTCCATCGTGTGTCCCAAATCTGTGTAATATTGTTGATTGCAAATGTTTGCAATGGGATATCTCCATTAAGAGAGAGAGAGAGGCTTACACATATATTTATTTGTTGCTTTTCATAGTTAACTTTAAAAACATGAGTAGTTCCCCTGGTTTCAATGGGTCTATAGAGGGACTTCAGTGATGCTTGGTTTCAATGGGACTATTCGTGTGCTTCAGATGAGGCACATATCTAAGTACTCTACTGAATCAGAAACTTACTTTGGACTAGGCTTAGAAAGTGTCATCAGAAGACTGGCCAGATGTGATGTTTTCCTCATGTTACAGCCCCTGCCCTTGTTACTCCTTCCTTCAACTTAGCCTTGGTCTACACTACGAGTTTAGGTCGAATTTAGCAGCGTTAGATCGATTTAACCCTGCACCCGTCCACACGACGAAGCAATTTTTGTCGACTTAAAGGGCTCTTAAAATCGATTTCTGTACTCCTCCCCGACGAGGGGATTAGCGCTGTAATCGACATTGCCGGGTCAAATTTGGGGTAGTGTAGACGCAATTCGATGGTCTTGGCCTCCGGGAGCAGTCCCAGAGTGCTCCATTGTGACCACTCTGGACAGCACTCTCAACTCAGATGCACTGACCAGGTAGACAGGAAAAGCCCCGCGAACTTTTGAATTTCATTTCCTGTTTGGCCAGTGTGGCAAGCTGATCAGCACAGGTGACCGTGCAGAGCTCATCAGCACAGGTGACCATGGAGTCCCAGAATCGCAAAAGAGCTCCAGCGTGGACCGAACAGGAGGTACTGGATCTGATCGCTGTATGGGGAGATGAATCTGTGCTATCAGAACTCCGTTCCAAAAGATTAAATGCCAAAATATTTGCAAAAATCTCCAAGGGCATGAAGGACAGAGGCTATAACAGGGACCCGCAGCAGTGCCGCGTGAAACTTAAGGAGCTCAGGCAAGCCTACCAAAAAAACAAAGAGGCAAACGGCCGCTCCGGATCAGACCCCCAGACATGCCGCTTCTATGATGAGCTGCATGCAATTCTAGGGGGTGCCCCCACCACTACCCCACCCCTGTTCGTGGACTCCTGCAAGGGGGGAGTCTCACGCAACAGGGATGAGGATTTGGGGGATGAGGAAGATGAGGAGGAGGAGGGTAGCGCACAGCAGGCAAGCGGAGAAACCATTCTCCCCGACAGCCAGGAACTGTTTATCACCCTGGAGACAATACCCTCCCAACCCTGCCAAGGCGGGCTCCCGGACCTTGAAGGCGGAGAAGGCACCTCTGGTGAGTGTACCTTTGTAAATATAAAACATGGTTTAAAAGCAAGCGTGTTTAATGATTAATTTTCCCTGAAGACTTGGGATGCATTCGCGGCCAGTAAAGCTACTGGGATGCATTCAAGCAACATCCGTTCTTTATCTCTCTGTGTTATCCTCAGGAGAGTGATATCATTCATGGTCACCTGGTTGAAATAGGGGAATTTTATTAACGGGACATTCATTCCCACATGTTATGAAGGTTAAAGAAGCCAAACGACTGTGGCTTACCATGGCTGCCTGCAAGCCAAATTCTGTTGCCCGGCCCTGCGTGTGTCTCTCACACCAAACCGGCAGGCCCTCAATATAAGAGGCAAAATGCGACCTTGTACCGAAAGCACATGTCCTATGTAATGTTAACAGCTTGGTTCACCACCGTGAAAGAGTCTACCCATTGTTCTCTAAAATGTGTCTTTTTAAATACTACTCTCCCTTTTTTTTCCTCCCACAGCTGCAAATGTTTCAACACTCCCCCATCATCTCCATCCCAGAGGCTAGCGCAGATAAGAAGGCGAAAAAAACGCACTCGCGATGAAATGTTCTCTGAGCTCATGCAATTCTCCCGCACTGAAAGAGGTCAGCAAAAGGCGTGGAGGCAGACAATGTCAGAGTACAGGAAAGCACAAAATGAACGCGAGGACAGGAGGGACGTGTGACGGGTTGGATCACAGAAACCCCCTTGGGAGCTGCCACCCAATGTGCAAAGACTACCCCTGCTTCTGTTTTCCCTGCCAGCTCAGGACTCCAGCACCCTGTCTTACTGAGCCAGACACTCCAGTCTGCTCTAACAAAGACTCAGGGTCTGAATCACTTGCCCCAAAGCTGCAAGTTTACCTGAAAACAGCGTACAGTAGTGTGCTTGTCTTTAGCACTCAGATGCCCAACTCCCAATGGGGTCTAAACCCAAATAAATCCGTTTTACCCTGCATAAAGCTTATGCAGAGTAAACTCATAAATTGTTCGCCCTCTATAACACTGATAGAGAGATATGCACAGTTGTTTGCTCCCCCAGGTATTAATACATACTCTGAGTAAATTACTAAATAAAAAGTGATTTTATTAAATACAGACAGTAGGATTTAAGTGGTTCCAAGTAGTAACAGACAGAACAAAGTAAGTCACAAGCAAAATAAAATAAAATGCGCAAATCTATGCCTAATCAAACTGAATACAGACAATCTCACCCTCAGAGATGCTTCAGTAAGTTTTTCTCAGAGTGGACACCTTCCAGGCCTGGGCACAATTCTTTCCCCTGGTACAGCTCTTGTTGCAGCTCAGGTGATAGCTAGGGGATTCTTCATGATGGCTCCTCTCCCTCTCTGTTCTCTTCCACCCCTTTATATATCTTTTGCATAAGGCGGGAACCCTTTGTCCCTCTGGGTTTCCAACCCCCCCTCACTGGAAAAGCACCAGGTTAAAGATGGATTCCAGTTCAGGTGACATGATCACATGTCACTGCAAGACTTCATTACTCACTTGCCAGCACACACATATACAGGGAGACTCACAGGTAAACAGCCATCTGCAGATAACGGGAGTCATCAAGATTCCAAACCATCATTAATGGCCCACACTTTACATAATTACAATAGGCCCTCAGAGTTACATTTTATATTTCTAGTTTTAGATACAAGAGTGGTACATTTCTACAAATAGGATGATCACACTCAGTAGATTATGAGCTTTGTAATGATACCTTACAAGAGACCTTTTGCACAAAGCATATCCCATTTGCATTATAGTCACTTATTATCAAATTTTTTATAAAACTATCCCAGTTACATTATATTCACTTATTATCATGTTTTTATAAAACCATGTAGACTGCACAACGTCACAGGACATGCGAGAGGACAGGTGGCGGAAGCAAGAGAAGAGGTGGCGGGAGCAAGATGATAGGTGGCGGCTGCGTGATGAGAGGAGGCAGGATGCAATGCTGAGGCTACTGGAGGATCAAACTGATATGCTCCGGCGTATGGTTGAGCTGCAGGAAAGCCAGAAGGAGCACAGGCCGCCACTGCAGCCCCTGTGTAACCGACCACCCTCCTCCCCAAGTTCCATAGCCTCCTCACCCAGATGCCCAAGATCGCGGGGAGTGGGGGCCTCCGGGCACCCAACCACTCCACCCCAGAGGACTGCCCAAGCAACAGAAAGCTGGCATTCAATAAGTTTTGAAGTGCAGTGTGGCCTTGTCCTTCCCTCCTCCCGCACCCCACCTGGTGCTTCCCTCATCCCCGACCCCTCCCAGGCTACCTTGGCAGTTATCCCCCTATTTGTGTGATGAATTAATAAAGAATGCATGAATTTGAAACAACAATGACTTTATTGCCTCTGCAAGTGGTGATTGAAGGGGGGGAGGTCGGCTGGGTTACAGGGAAGTAGAGTGAACCAAGGGGGTGGGTTTTCATCAAGGAGAAACAAACAAAACTTTCACACCATAGCCTGGCCAGTCATGAAACTGGTTTTCAAAGCTTCTCTGATGCGCAGCATGCCCTGCTGTGCTCTTCTAATTGCCCTGGTGTCTGGCTGTGCATAATCAATGGCCAGGCAATTTGCCTCAACCTCCCATCCCGCCATAAACATCTCCCCCTTACTCTCACAGATATTGTGGAGCACACAGCAAGCAGTAATAACAATGGGAATATTGGTTTCGCTGAGGTCTAACTGAGTCAGTAAACTGCGTCAGCGCACTTTTAAACATCCAAATGCACATTCTACCACCATTCTGCACTTGCTCAGCCTATAGTTGAACAGCTCCTGACTACTGTCCAGGGTGCCTGTGTATGGCTTCATGAGCCATGGCATTAAGGGTCCCCAAGGATAACTATAGGCATTTCAACATCCCCAGCGGTTATTTTCTGGTCTGGAAAGTAAGTCCCTTGCTGCAGCTGTTCAGACAGACCAGAGTTCCTGAAGATGCGAGCGTCATGTACCTTTCCCGGCCATCCCATGTTGACGTTGGTGAAACGTCCCTTGTGATCCACCTGTGCTTGCAGCACCATTGAAAAGTACCCCTTTCGGATTATGTACTGGCTGCCAAGGTGGTCCGGTCCCAAGATAGGGATATGCGTTCTGTCTATCGCCACACCACAGTTAGGGAATCCCATTGCAGCAAAGCCATCCACTATGACCTGCACATTTCCCAGAGTCACTACCCTTGATAGCAGCAGCTCAGTGATTGCGTTGGCTACTTGGATCACAGCAGCCCCCACAGTAAATTTGCCTACTCCAAACTGATTCCCAACTGACCGGTAGCTGTCTGGCGTTGCAAGCTTCCAGAGGGCTATCGCCACTCGCTTGTGAACTTTGAGGGCTGCTCTCATCTTGGTATTCTTGCATTTCAGGGCAGGGGAAAGCAAGTCACAAAGTTCCATGAAAGTGCCCTTACGCATGCAAAAGTTTCGCAGCCACTGGGAATCATCCCAGACCTCCAGCACTATGCGGTCCCACCAGTCTGTGCTTGTTTCCCGGGCCCAGAATCGGTGTTTCATGGCATGAGCCTGCCCCATTGCCATCAGGATGTCCACATTGCTGGGGCCCATACTTTGAGAGAAGTCTGTGTCCATGTCCTCATCACCGTGCTGCCATTGCCTCCATGCCTGCTTTTGCAGGTTCTGGTTCTGAACATACTGCAGGATAATGCGCAAGGTGTTTACAATGCTCATAACTGCCGTGGTGATCTGAGCAGGAGAGCAGAGTTGCAGCAGAAGCGGTGGCTGATGACGGATGCCACGAGAATAGATATTTATAGAGAATGACGAGAGGACCTGCGAGGTGGATTCATGAGAGCAGGAGAGCAGAGTTGCAGCAGAAGCGGGAGCCCATGACAGCCAACATGGAGAAATTCGCTATCGATCGAGACAAGAGCAGGAGAGCAGAGTGGCAGCAGAAGTGGTGGTTGGAAGACCAGTTTCACAGACCTATTGCACCGTCTGCTGCCAGCAGCACCAGGACACAACAGCGGCGGTGTCCATTAGCTGAGCTGAGTGGGCTGCACACTTGCCGTGGTATGGCGAGACAAGATCAGGAGAGCAGAGTTGCAGCGGAAGCGGTGCATGATGACGGTCATATAGAGGACCTGCAAGGTGGATTCATGGCACCAGGAGAGCAGGAGAGCAGAGTTGCAGCGGATGCCATGAGAATAGATATTTATTCAGAACGATGAGAGGACCTGCGAGGTGGATTCATGGCACCAGGAGAGCAGGAGAGCAGAATTGCAGCAGAAGCACTCATTTGATGACGACGGTTAGCAGTCCTACTGCACCATCTGCTGAAAGCAGTATGGCGTCCGCACGGAAAAAAGGTGCAAAACGATTGTCTGCCGTTGCTTTCACAGAGGGAGGGGCGACTGACTACATGTACCCAAAACCACCCGTGACAATGTTTTTGCCCCATCAGGCTTTGGGAGCTTAACCCAGAATTCCAATGGGCGGCAGAGACTGCGGGAACTGTGGGATAGCTACCTACAGTGCAACGCTCCGAAAGTTGACGCTAGCCACGGTACTGTGGATGCACTCCACTGACTTAATGCGCTTAGTGGGGACACATACAATCGACTGTATAAAATTGCTTCCTAAAAAATCTACTTCTATAAATTCAATCTAATTTCTTAGTGTAGACATACCCTTAAGCTTCTACCGGCTTGAGAGCCAGAGTATACTACTCCCACATCTGGACATCTGTGATGGCACTGTACTAGGCCTTAATCATCCAAGGAGCTCTGTACAGTGGACTCCTGCATGCATGCACAGCCCCACTGATGTTAATGCCTACAAACTGCTCCTGGAAGGACTGGGGTAATCAGTAATTTAAAAGACCAATTTATATATAATATACTTAAGTCTATCCGTTTTTTATAATAGTCTGAGAACAATTATTTAAAAATGAAGATCTTGCCTACATACGTAAATAGGCATTAAATTCAGTTCTTCCTGGTTTATCAAATCATCAGAGCATTTTGATGGTTTTAATCTATTTTGAAATTATTAAAGAAGTTATCAATAAGGTTTTTTTGAGAGTGAAGAATGATATGAATGTGTTAAAATAGTGTAAATGATATTTACTGTGTGTGGATTGCCTGCCCTCCTCTAGGCCCATCAAGGAAGTGAGGTGTTATATCTCGTGAGATTCTCTTGCTGAGCCAAAGTTTTAAATAAATAAAATCTGAATAGAATCCAGCACATCATTTCAAAAGAACCTCAGGCCTCATGCACAACTATACTTTTATAGCAGCCAAGTGGTAAAGATGCCTTTAGAGAAAAAAAGCCCAGACAGTAGTAAATCATAGCATAGCATAAATCAGGGGACAGCTTGTCTAGTTAGAATTAAAAGTGAGCATCACGGTCAGATAAACAGCTAACAAGTCAAAATATTTCTGGAAAGACTTTTTCAATTGCAATTGTATCCACTCATCATCAAATATTAGACTGTTACTGTATTAATGAGTAACTGCAGTGCAAACAGATAAGAGCTGGGAAAAATATAGCATATAAATAAATCATAGACTTTCAGGCTATACACAAGAAGCCCAAATAAGGGCTACATCCATAAATCTTAAAGAAAAATACATCCCACAACTTCCCAAGCCCAGAGCAACATTATCCAGATCATAAGTCCACCAACCTCTCCAACCAGAAGCCCTCTCTCCTTTCCACCTTCTTTGAAGGAGACTGAGATGTTATAAATGAATATAATAAGCCCAGTGAATGTCCTGAAATAGAGATTACCCTGTTTAAATACCTCTGATACTACCTGAAAAATCCATAATTTCCTTTAGTTTATTTTAGTTTAATAAGGATCATCACTAGTTTGGGAGGATGAAGGTTAGTAAAATGCATTCTTTCTTTAAACCTTTTTGGCCAAGATTTTCAAAAAATGGATGCCTAGGTTTAGGGTCATAAATCAATATTTAGGCACCTAAATAAATTACCTGATTTTCAGAAGTGCTGACCACCCAACAGCCTCTACTGAAGTAAATGGTAGCTGCTGGTTGCTCAGTACTTTTGAAAATCAGACCACTTACTTACGTGTCTGCAGACAAACTTAGAAGTTTACCTTTAGACACCTCTTTTTAAATAATGACCGCTATCCCACAAATCTCCCTTGATTTCCAATTCCAGTAAAGTAGGTTGTTGTAACTAGCTTCTCTCCCACCCCTTTGAATATAAAAAACCTTTTCATTCTGTGTGTATCTTCGTTGATTTCAGTGGAATGACACCAGGCCCAGTCTCTTTAAAATCATGCCTATAATTTTGAGCTGGTGAGGGCAGCTTTATGGGAAAGGTGGGCTACAAAAGGTTGGGGAGGGTTTTGTATTTCTTCTTTTTTCTTGGTTTACTTTAATTGAACTATTGACCTCAGAAAAACATCCAGCTTTACATGAGTTAAAGAGTGGCTCTTGGTGACTGAGCTTCGAAACATATATGGTAGAACCCCAGTTTATCTTGGAGGCTGTTCGGTTTTTTTTAACTCACTGTGCTGGAAAACACACCAATCTTGGGAAATCAAGCTAATGTCTCCCAGCTGTGCAGAGAAAGTGTGAACAGCTCTGTCAAATGAGCTACCCCCATCTTTTTTTTCAGACAGCATCTTATACTAGAGCAGTCACTTCACATTTGCCATTTGAGCAGTTGCGATATAACTGCTGTTTTATTGCCTATAGGAGAGTTTCTGTGAGGAATCAGACACTGGTCTTTCAGCTACCCTGGCCAAAAAAGGTTTTAGTCACAGGACTCTATTACTGGTGAATGAGTAAGGAATGCTGACAGGATAACAACAGAATATGCACATATATTTGTTGCCTAAAGGTTGCTAATTGACCAAGTGGTAATACGAGGGGAAGTATTTTCCAGCCTTGAAACTCTTTACCCAGATAAGTACATTAAATGCCATCAGTTAACCCTTTGAGTCCAATGACCCAGTGCTGCCAGGGACATGTCTGGTAATATAGACCCTCATGCTTCCTAATCGGTGGTGATATTTAGAGTACAGTCATAGGTGCAGACAAGTGTTCCTTTGTTGGATGCAAAAGATGTCTCTGGGTATTTAAAAGGTTAAACACAACATTTTAAGTGCATAACTATAGCCACTTAAAACACTTGAAAAATAAGACCTTTTATAATACAAAAGCAAAAGAGCAGTCAAGGAAGAGATTAGAACAATTTAAACTGAAATAAGTACATATTTATGGAGATATACCTATCTCATAGAGCTGGAAGGGACCTTGAAAGGTCATTGAGTCCAGTCCCTTGCCTTCACTAGCAGGACCAAGTACTGTCCCTGACAGGTATTTGGGGGGTTTTTTTTGGGGGGAGGGGTTGTTTGCCCTAGAACCCTAAATGGCCCCCTGAAAGATTGAACTCACAACCCTGGGTTTAGCAGGCCAATGCTCAAACCACTGAGCTATCCCTCCCCCATGTGTTTTAATATCAGTGACATCATAGCAGAATTTTTGGAAGTCTTTGCCATAGATTGCTAACTTTGAGCACTCAGCAGTGACATTCCAGTAGTCTGCCACATACCATCCATCCATCTCTTTTGTGGTTGTCCCCTATTACAATGACTCCCTACCATTCCCTCCATAATAACATTCTCAAGATTATGTCCATCTCTACACTTATGGAACCAAAGTATGTAAATTAGCATCTTTTGATTTCGGACATCAAGGTCTGTTTCTCTCCAATAATACTTCCAACATAAGCATGTCTTTTTTTCCATCCTGGAGATGCACAAAGGTCTTTGACAGCACCACATTTCAGAAGCTTAAATTTTCTTCTTGTCAGCAGCTTTAACTTCCCACAAACAGAGGAATAAAATTCCAGAAGATTAGAGAAATGTACTTTAACAGTAAATATTTCTCATGTTCTATCTAATTCTTTTCACATTGTCACAAAACCACAAAATATATATTCTGAGGCAACTCCTACATAGTATGTAATCCTATACCTACTCTCAGATCATAGCACTTACCAGGTTTAAAAGAAAGATCTCAAAACCATGATACCAAGTAAGGATACATATTTAAATAATAAGATAGGAAAGGTGAAGAAATGCAAGCTATCATCAGACTTTAAGCATTTTCTGTACTTTTTTCTGCAGTATCCATTAGTTCAGTTTGTTTTGTGATACCTGGTATCTTACATTTTAACTTGCAGGCAGGATATTTCTGCTATTGGGATTCTATTTTTTGTTAGGGTTCCCCGAAAACCTCTTCCACTTGATTCCCCAAGAACTCAGTTCAACTCCAAACTCATCATTTAGGTTCCTTTATTTGGCATACAGCAAAGCTATTCTGAGTTGATCAAAGTCAAACATCAGCAGTGGCAGGGCCGGCCCACAACATTTTGGCACCTGAGGCTGGGAGCTCAAATGACGCCCCCATACCCCCTCGCTTGGGCCAAAACTTTGAAAGGTCTCAGTTCTGCCTTCTTCCTGTTCTATTCCTCTCATGGTACTGCTCTGCCACATACCCCAATAAAGGAGAACTAACAACTTAAAATGCCTTATTCAAACATTTTAAGTAACACTTAACTTTCAAATGCCTGAACAGCAAATGTAACTTTTTTTGTCTGCATAGTAAACACTGGCATTTTTATCTGTTTGGTGCTTTCCGTGCCTTCTTGGTTGCAAAGTTTTGAACTGCTTCCTGAAGGTCCACAGTCTGGGCCAGCACATGCTCTATGGAGATGGTTGCAAGGCCGACCAGCCTCTCCTGTGTCATTGTGGAGCATAGATGTGTTTTTATTAACTTCAGCTTGGAGAAGCTGCATTCTCCACTGGCAACTGTTACAGGAAGTGTTAGAAGTAAGCACAGAGCAACAAAAGCATTTGGAAAGAGGGTGGTCATCTTATTTGTGCACATATATTCCAGAACAGCCTTTGGAGTTGATCCTGCTGAAATGTATCTTGAAAGGGCTTTCAGTTCATCACCTAAATCACTCGCATCAATATCGCGCATGTCATCATGTGTCAACACTGTCTCTAGTGCCGTGCATTGCTAGTGTAGGTTTTCTTCAGGTATAGTGAGGAGTTTTGGAATATCATACAACATCCCAAATATACTGCTGTGTTCCTTGAGCTGCATGAAACGTTCTTTAACTGACTGTATTGCACAATCTAGCACCTGGTTAAAGAATTCAACTTTGAATTGTTGTTTGGGGTCTCTTATGGGATTATCCCATGCCTTGTAATCAAAATGTCATCTTCTTCGGTGACTCTTGTATTCTTGAATGGGTGGGAAAATAGCTTCAGTGTGAAGTTCCTCTGCCAACTTCTGTGCACGCTTCAGAACGTTTTGAAATCCCTCATCTGACCGGTAAGACTGTAGGTATGACTTTGCTTTGTCCAGTTGTTCCATTGCTGCAGATATATCAAGGTCAACACCTTGGAGTCTCTTGCTTACAACATTTATTTCAAACAGTATGTCATGCCACAACACTTAAGCCACACAGAAATTTGAAGTTATGTATGTTTCTGGTGATTCCATTTCCCTTTGTCACTGTTCTCCCACAAACAGTTCCTATCACAGCATTATCCTCCTAATGGCAACTATGACATCATCTATCTTCCCAATTTGGTGTTTGATAGGCTTTATCGCCTCCACTCGACTTTCCCATCGTGTGGCACTCAGTGGTTTCAGTGTCAGAGAGGATGCTCCCAAATGTTGCTTCAAAATTTGCCATCATTGAGTTGATGAGAGAAAAATACATAGATGCTTTGAATTACATTAAAAAATTCAGCACCCTCACTAGAAGCTGATGCTGCATCACTGACCACCAAGTTCAATGAATGAGAACTGTATGGGACAAAAAAAGCTCAAGGGTTTAACTCTCAGATCCGTGTCTGCACTCCTCTGTTCTTTCCTCTCACGTTGGCACCATTATCGTAGCCCTGATCTCTCATGTCAGCTATCGCAATTCCCATATCTTCCAGCTTTTTAAGAACCACATTTGTCATACCAGCTCCTGTAGTATCATCAATGTCAATAAATTCTAGAAAATGCTCTCTGACAGTCACCATTGCAGGGACATTTTCACTAGGTTCTGTTGTTGTTACAAAACGCACCATTAAAGTCATTTGTTCCGTATGGCTGATGTCAGGTGTGCAGTCCAGAATAACAGAGTAATATCTTGCTGACTTCAGATCTGCCACAATCTTCTGTTTGACTTTTGTTGCCAGTAACTGTATGATCTCATTTTGAATTGTTTTTCCAAGGTAGTGGTGTGTGTACATTTCTTGGGTGGTGACTCTTCTTAGATGCTCTTGGAGTACAGCATCAAACTCAGCCATCAGCTCCACAATTTTAAGGAAGTTTCCACTGTTTGGCACATACAGCTGATCTGAAGTGCCATGCAGTGCTAGGTTTTGGGTAGCAAGCATTTTCACAATGGCAATGAGCCTTTTCAGAACATTTTGCCAGTAAAGAGACTCTGATGCAATCTTCTCTTGATGCTGATCATCTATGGTGGCCTTTAACCTTAGTCTCATCTCAAGCTCTTTCCACCTATCGAATGCTCTCTGGTGATTTGCTGCCTTCTCATGGCATCCCAGATTTCTAGCCAGATTTTTCCAGTCCTTTGTTCCTGTAGAACCCAATGTGGCTGGAACATTAGACTGGAAGAGTTTGCAACAAAAACAGTATGCAGCATTCTGGGTTTTTGAGTACATAAGCCATGGCCTCTCCACTTTGACAGCATTGGGGATTTCACACCAGTAATGTGTTAGATGGAAACTTCTATTTTCATTGTCTTTGGGGAACATGAAGTTTTTCACTTGCTGTGGCCCATGCAGTATAAGGAAGTCCCTCAGGCTACTGCTCAAGTGGGTCCAGTCCTGGATCATCTAGACTTAAGGAACTAAACTCAGCAGCAGCTGTTTCTTGCGCCTCCACCACACTCTTCTCTGATCTACACTTTTCTTCAGGAATGTACATGGTTATATCCATTTGAGATGGAGATATGGATGCTGCAGTAGCTGCCAGGTCACCTGCACTCTGACTAACTGGAAGATCAGGCATCTCCTCCTAACCACTCACATCCTCACTGGGGCCGGAAGGCTCACCGTGAACATTTGTGTCTATGTATCTCATGAGAGCTCCTTCCTGCTTAGATAGAAAAGCTTCCTTTGCTTTCTTTCTTTTTCTGAATGCTGCCCCAGAGGGGCGTTTTCTTCTTTCACTCATGACTGCTGTTCTGTGCCAGCTATAGTGGCTCTCAACACTCAGTTGAAGGGGACAAATAAGCAGGCTGGTAGCAGGGCCTGAGTGAGGGAAGATATCAGCGTCTTAAGGGCCTAACTGGCTCCTACTACTTCAGTTGACTGCCTGTTCTCCTCAAGTGGGTTCAGGGAAGCAGCAGGAAACAGGAAGCTCCCTGAGAAGCTGGTATTAATCAGTCCAGGCTCCTGGGGGTGCTAGAGAGGTACATAAGAGGCTCCTCCTCCTCTCTCTCCCTGCAGCTCCTGCTGCTTTCTGTTATTCCCTCTCACCTTTTCTTCTGCCTGCCTGTTATGTCTCTTGTGCCCTCCTTCCTCCAGCACAGCACTCCACCATCTCTGTGCATCTAGAGCAGAGAGAATACCTATGCACCAGCAGCAGACACAATTTTCTACACTCTGGGTCCTAGTGGTGCCCCCCCCACAGTCTGGCGCCTGAGGCAGCCGCCTCAGTTCGCCCCATGGTAAGGGGCATATGGCTATAGGGTGTACCACACATCCAAAGTCACATGGCAAAACTTTTCCTTGCATACATTTCTACCAATACTAAGAATATATGCATTCCTAACTATGCATTATATCACACACTTCATTATTGGCTTGGTTATTTTTCAGGAATCAATCCTGTACAGCATGCTCAGTCTATGCGCTGTTCATATTTCAAGTTTATTTTTTTCATTGTCCCTAATACCAGGGTGTTCCCCCTTATCTCAGCTAGTACAGACATTCTGTCTCTAGCCTACTGATTCATGTACCTTCCTAAACATGCCCACTAAAACATGAGGCATGTCACTTATGGCAAGTTACTTATGCCCAGGCCTACATCGCTAACTTTCTAAATCTAAGAAATAAGAAATCTGCACCAATGTGTACAGAGAAGAACATATGATCATCATGTGTTCTTTGCTTCTTGTTGTCTTGGAAAGGGTCGTCAAAAGACCAGCCAGCCACTGGAGGAAAGCATTACCACTCAAGTGTATCAAGGCCAGATTCTGCTACCCTAACTTACACTGACCAGTACATTATTCTATTGTTAAATTCCACTGAAATCAATGGGATTACTGATTTAGTAAGGTACTAAGCACATGTAGTAAGAAAGACAGAATGTAGTCTTATGAACGTTGTGATCAGTTAACAAAGGCTTTGTCTTCAGTGACCCAAAGTTAGGGGGGGGGGTGCATTTTAATAGTGAGATAACTAATTCTGGTGTTTAGAAGCAAAGTCTTAGGAACAACATATATTAGGCTATCGTGAAGCCATCTCAATAGCCCTAGGGCACCCATTACCATAGTATTTATGGATAAAAAGTGAAAAATTGGTTGTTTTCCTCCTACTCCCAATGAAAATCTCGGAAAATGACATTTATTACAATGCTATAGTGTAAAAGGGGATTGCCCCTATTGAAAATTATTGCAATTGAAATAGATCACAAATTTTAGGGAGAAAACATCATTTTAAAATTACAACTTAAATTTTAAAGGTCTTTCTATTGAAGCACCAAGTTTGGTAACCTTAAAAGCCAGCAAGTTTTAAGTTACAACTTAAAGTTGCTGAACTTTAGATGTTTGTTACCCATATGTTCATCCAACACCATGATACTTCCAGTGGCGTAGCCAGCTTCTCAGTGCAGGGGGAGCAACCATAAAAAAGGCGCCCCCCCCCCTTGGCTCCTCCGGCCATGCTGTGGCCATGCTGTGCCCCCCCCCCCTCGGAGGGGCTCGGGGGTGGGGAGGCCGGGCGCGGGAGAAGGGGTGGCGAGCGGGCGCTGCTCGCTTCTCCCGGGGACTGGGGGGAGCAGAGCAGTGGGGTGGGCAGCAGCTGGCGGGCAGATCCCCTTTCCCCGGCAGCTTCCTGGTTCCCTCGCCCGGGCAGCCCAGCAATTTTTTCAAAAGCGGAGCCTGCCGGGCCGCCGCTGGGCTCCTGCAGGCAAGGGGGGGGGGCAGCACGGCCAGACTCCAGAGGAGCCATTTGGGGGGGGGGCGGCGAGCGCGGCCGGAGGAGCAAAGTGGCTGAGCTCCTCAGCCGTCACACCCCACGCTCAGCGCGGCCGCCGCCTGTGGCGGCTCAGGGCTCAGCGGCCGAGCGCTCCGCAGCTGGCGGGCAGATCCCCTCTCCCCGGCAGCTTCCTGCTTCCCTCGGACCGGTAGCAAGAAGCTGCCGGGGAGAGGGGATCTGCCCGCCAGCTGCGGAGCCCTCGGCCGCCGAGCCCTGAGCCGCCGCAGGAGGCGGCCGCGGCGGTGATGTTGGGGCCGCGCTGAGCGTGGGGCGTGATGGCCAAGGAGCCCGGCCCCTTCGCTCCTCTGGCTGCGCCCGCCGCCCCCCCCCAATGGCTCCTCCGGAGTCCGACCGTGCTGCCCCCCCACTTGCCTGCAGGACCCCAGCGGCGGCCTGGCAGGCGCCGCTTTTGAAAAATGTACTGAGGGGAAGCGGCTGCTTCCCCTGAACTCCCCTAGCTAAGTTACTGGATACTTCCCTAATTGAATTGTTTTATAGGGCCAAATCCTGGTCATCTGTGCAAAGCTAAAGAGAAAAGGTGGTGGTCATGAGTATAAGAATTCTCCTACCAACCTAAATGTAGGGCATAAGACACCATATACTTGGATGTAGGTACTAATAGCTTGTGGGAAAGAATGACCACTATGGCCCTTTTTCTCCTTGTCTCACAGGCTTGGCTATGCATGGGTACTGCTGCAGCACACCCAAAACACTCGCTCCGTAGTCCTTCATAGAGCCATTCTGTCACATAGGGAGTTATTGTGTGTGTCCCATGCAGAGGAAGCATTGTGCTTCTATTGCATTTTGGGCCTTGCCTGCCCCCAAGGGAGGGATGGGACCGTACTGTACAGATATAGTCTAATGCCATTTATAATATTTCCTATCATATTGTTATTTGCTATGGATTGCTTGTATTCATATATTATTAATCCAAATGAATTATATTATTATCCACCTCATCTGAAACTTCTTAGGTTTAGATATCTTCCAACTCTTTACAATGAAGGCAGTTAATGTGCAAGTAAGCTTCTGCTTTTGCCTTTAGTCCATTAATTCATTTGTAACTTTGCATGTAATAAATATAAAATTGGCAGGGCTCTTATTTCTCGAAAATAGTGTTAATTATCCCTCTTTTGAAATACTGCTATTATGTTTAAACAGGATAAAATATAACTTTGTCTTACATATTCCTAATATTATAGGTTTATATCAGTTCTCCTGAGCTGCTGGGCCTTCTGTAATGCCTGTATATATTTAACTTGGGTCCTTTTCTTTCACCGGGGCTTCAGAACTGGTCAGTCGGAAATCATACTTCTTATATTTGGTTTAATTGGTTTTGGTTTCTACATTATAATAAATTTAATCAGATTATGGTCACTTGACCCCCAGGGGCTCAACTCTAATTTGCTTCTACTGCCTGGTTATTGGTTAACAAGATCTAGACATGAACCATTCCTGGCAGAGTTCCCTACACATTAGTTTAAGAAGCCATCATTTGCTATATCCATCACCTCTGTCTTCATTCAGTCACACCTCCAAGGTTTCCTAATTATACAGGAGGTAGAAATTCCCCATATCCAATTCCCCTTATCCATGTGTGCCATCTTTATCCCATCATATATTGCACATCACTCTCCTGTCCCTCATTTCTCCTTGGGGGAAGGGAGGTCAGTAACATACTATGCTCAGTATAGTTTGCTTGCTATGTAGTGTTCATCACCCTAGTTATAAACCTGTTCAATCACTATCTGATATTTATTTACATAAACTCACAAAACTTACACTCAAATAATGTTAAGAGTATGGCAAATAGGCAAATTAAAAAATCAGAGGTGTTTCTGATGTCTTTTTATTTTTAAATACTGCTGTTCTTTACTATTGCAAAAGAAGATAAATGTAAGATCGATCAGGAGTTCTAGTCCTACTTCTGCCACAGCCATCTTGTGTGATCTAGAGCAAGCGCTTTAATGGTGACTTAAATTTGTTAGTCTCTAAGGTGCCACAAGTACTCCTGTTATTTTTGAGGATACAGACTAACACGGCTGCTACTCTGAAACCTGTTAAAAAGGGAAGAAATTTGTCTCCCCCAGCTTGCTTTTAGATCCTTTTTTCTCCTGGAAAACATACTGTACTCCAAGATTGGTCACTCCAGCTCCCAGGATCCTTCAAGGAGATGACCAGCAAAAACAGGGACGAGATTAAACAAAAGTATTACTAAAGTTAAAAAGCAAATACATTCAAAAACAAAAATCTCTACATATGAAAAAAACACAGAGGTGGTAATGTGGAAGGCTAGTTGACATAGATATGTTTGAGCAGGATGGAAATGTAGGAATGAGGAAGTCAGCATTCAAGAATATAAATATCAGCAGGGGTAAAGATCAAAATATTGATTCAAAATGGTGAATGAACAATTTAAAATGAGTGATTTTTCATATGAAGTGATAAAACCTGACTTTTCTGAATTCTTCACATATTCTGTGTGCTTCTCCCCCTCTCACGCTGGAAAACACATTTTCTAATGTTAACTGTACTATTGTTTGGGTTTTTTTAGATGTCTCTGCCTTGCTAATTATATACAGTACTAGGCTTTTGTAGATTTCATTCCTACTCCTTAGCTCCTTATGATTATCTTTCCTCCATCACTGAGCACAATTTTTTTTTTGTTTTTCCAGGTTTCATTAAATATAATTCCAGACAAACGGTGGTGGTGCTCATCAGCTAGTATTTGTATATGAAATACTGTATTCTGACCATCATGTATAATTATGAAACTAATTCTGTCTCCTTTCAGTAGATTAAGCATCATAAACACAGCTACACTAATATATAAAGCAAAGCTAATCTTCACAACAAAAAATAGTGCTCCAAATCACTGGATCACCCCCTGCATGTAGAAGAGCCAGAGCTGCAAGGAAACATGGAACAACGGAAACATGGAATGATTTTAGGACATCCTTCCTCCGCTAAAGCCCTTGACAGCCTTGTCTGTGGGCTTCATGGGGTGTAGTTGAAGCAGAAGGGGCTGAAGGCAGCGAATGGTCATTCTTCATAGTATTCTCTTGTGTGCAAACCTGTTGCATGGCAATCTCTTCTTGGGGGATTTGGAGGTGACTGTGGGGATCCCATGACCACACAATTTATAAGGGAGCAATGCTAAAAGGGAAGGAGGTCAATGGAATATTCTTTCTCTATCTCCTCATCTGTGCAGCTCAGGGTGTGTGGAAGTTTCCTATGTAATGTAGAGCACTTCCCCTGTCTTTATCGTAGCCTTTTGAGGTGATAGATCTGCTTTGTTCCCCTGTGAGGGAATTCCACTAAATCCCTTCTACCCCAGAAAGGATAATCAATGAGCAGTTCATGAGTTGAAATTCAGGATTTTCAAATGTCCTGTTTTGTTTTTTTAATCCATGCAGGTGAGTTAGATGCAACAGAATTCCGACATGAAAAGTTTTATTAAGGTGGAGGTAAAGTTGCAGGCAAACAGTGCTGTCTTGCCATCACCATGCTCTTTCTGAATGTGAGTTTCAAATCCCAAACTCAGCAGTTGGAAAACAGTGAAATGCAGAGTTCAGGTGCAACTTGTTACACATAGAGACCTTAACTCAATCCAGTTTGGAGTAAATGTACTACAATGACAACTTCTCTTGGACTTTATATTGTTTGGGACATTTTTGGTTTTTACATCTGTTTGTAACTTGGTGCAAACCCAACACTATTTTATGTACAATTTCCTGTCACTGACAGGTGTAGCTGGATTGGGAATATTTTAGCAATTTTAATACCCTGCCAAGTTTAAAAAGTTCCATAGTTTCTTTGTGCCCTCATGACTTTCCCATTAAATTATATAATAAAGGCTAAATTTGGTGTTGCAAGTCATGTACCTCAATCTTTACTTCCATTTGTGGCTACATTCATGTAGACAATGAAGTCATCATATAATTTAGTTCTTCAAAGAAGTTCTGGCAATCTAACACTCATTTATTCCTTGCTTTTTTGTTGTTGTTGGTGGTGGTGGTGTTGGACTGAGTAACTGCAAGGGAATCCTTGAGAACATCATGGACTGTTTAAAGTCACAAGACCCAAAATTGCAAACCATCATTTATGCCTCAGTCACTAGAGATGCAGGTAGACCCATTGAGCTTAACATTTTCAGAATCAGGCATAAAACTGTTTCTGAAACACACTTCTGCAATAACACTGATTTTTAAAAATTGCATTGAGTGCATTAAAATTGTGTTGCTCTTCTTTGAGCTTTATCGACCATCATTGTATATTATAGATTTGAGAAAGTGCTAGAAAAAGTGAAGACAGAACTGACCTCTTCTAGCATTTCTGTAACCATGGGGCTCACACAAGCAGCTTAGCATCTGCCGGCACATCTTTAGCAAGTTGGCAGCGCCAGTGCCCTTTGCAGGTTGCAATCAAACCTGCCTTCTACAGCAGCCTCTTTCTGGCTGATTAACTTTAATGTAATTTTAATTAAAAACCACAGTGTCAAAGGGTTTAGCTGCTCGAGAAATGAGCACAGATTGTGGCACAGTGGCAGCAGTCACTTGGAAAATGGAAATGCATCTTGACAATATTGTGTAGGGGCCAGATAAACAAAGCTGCAGCTACTGTACCTTGCAAAAAGCTGAGAGAGACCATCATAGAAAGGAGTCTTATTTACAAATAAAGTATTCAGCTGTTCTATGACCTGCCTATAAGCATTTTGAAATACTTTTAATCATTGTTTTAGATATCTAAAAGAGAAATAATTGTCAAGAATTTATTTCAACCTTTTCCTTCCCAATTGTATTATTTGTTATACAAATAATACAAATAATTGTATTATTTGTTCAGTACGATTAAATATATACATGTAAATTATATTTAGCAGCTTTTTTTTTTTTACACAAAGTATTTGCCTCACAGTCTAAACTAATAGAACTTTTCTCCTTAGGCTATAAAGAAAAAAAATCTAAGACGAAGTTTTTCTCAAGGCTGAAAGTAGGTCTCATTTTAGGGAGTGTTTTGCTTTTATTTGCTTCTTGTCCCTTGAAGCAAATCACAAACATATTTCACTACTTTAAATTCTTCAGATCTTGATGTACATTTTGAGAATGGAAAAAAAAAGTCCTTTCTTTAGCAGCAGGCTGCATGAGATATTAGAGAATTTCATCCCACTGATCCCAAGCATAGATATATTCGTTCATAGTGATTTTACACTGAAGTATCTGTGAAGCATGTTTATTTCCTAGATGTGCTATGCTCTTTGAGTAAACAAAAATGTTCTAGAATTATTAAATGTCTCCATCTTGGGAGAAGGTTCTCAATTTTTAAATCTGTCCTCTGAAAACTTCTCTCCTGTACAGACATAATGAGGGCCTGATGCAAAGTCCATTGAATCAATGGAAAGATTCCCACTGACTTACATGGGCTTTGGATCAGGCCCCGAGTGACTATGTTGTGCAAGGGAGCAAACAGGTAAACGTTCTGGTAACATTATTAACAGGAATTGCTTTCAGTGAGATGTCTTTTATTTTTCTTACATGCTACTGATTCTCCAGGGCAAAACCCCCAGGAGAATTCTACCTAGTGACGTCAATTCTGTAGAGAGAATTTCCTCTGTCCCCTTTTAGGTTTGTGGGATGTTTTAGAACAGATGGAGCCTATATAGGTGGGATAGGTTCCATCTGAACAGAAGGGTCACAAATGCACTGACTGAGAGGATAGACAGAGCTATGGGGGAGAGTTTAAAGGAGTGGACGGGGGGATGGGAACTCGATCTATCAGAGGAAGAATCAGCTAAAATAAGCAGATGGGTGGGTAGACAGGGGAAAATAATATTAAGTACTGAAACATGCATCACACCTACAGAAAAAGAAGAATGTTAAGGAAAAAAACTCATGAGATAAGGCTAGAGCCACAAACAATTGGAAGGTCACATGCTGGGAATGTTTTTAAAGTGCCAGTTAAGAAGTATGACAAAGAAAATAGGAAAGGGGAATGAACATTATATAATAATATACACAGAGGAGAACTTTAACCTCATGGACTTCACATGATGAATGCAAATATTAGAGTGTATTTAGATGGATTCAGAGTGCTTAGCAATGTGGGATGTAGGAAGGGGGAAGCTCAGTGAAGCTGACCCTCAAAGAGATAAGGAGGATACATTTAATAACAGATGAACTTTAATAAAAGTGTCATGAATTCTTTGCCTCCGTGTTTACAAATGAAGATTGTTAGAAACAGACATACATCTTCAGGGAGGAAAAGGGAAGAAGGAAGAAAATAAAATCCTGTCAAAACAATGGATCTAAAATTGAGACCAACTCAGGACCGACAAATTTGAAGGCCAGACAGAATCCATCCATTGCTGAGCTATGAAGTGTTAAAAGACAGAAATCTTAATAGATAATTAAAAACATAATGTAATCTAAGTGCATAGGAAACATCCAGCTAACCACAAACCAGAACGCTGGACTTCATCAATGGAAGTATGTTGAATAAGGGAACTTGTGGGTCCTGGATACATTGGCTAAAGATCAAGACAAGAACAGGGTTTTTAAGCCTGGCTCTATCGCAACTTGGTCTATCTGCAAAAGCTAGTAAGTGTTAGAAACTGCTTTAGCTAGAGCTGGCTCCCTACCCTCTCATTCTGAGCTCAACTAAAATTTTTAAAAATAAATCTGCTTGCATTTCCCTATGTTTAATACATTCTGTTATGGTCATGACACGTATGATGATATCCTCTTACTAATAGATGTTAGATGATGATTGATGATAAATAGTTTTGTCGAACACTACATTTCCCCCACAAAACAGCAACAAACCCTGTGTTCCAAATTTACAAGCATAACTATGCATTACACCAGCTATTGCTATTTTTAAAATAAATATAGCCTTTTGTTTTCATAGCTAAATGCATTTGTTTTCCTCAAAAGCATATAACTCTTGAATAGAGATGAGCCTGAATCAAAGTCCTTGATCTGAAGACACCCAACTTTTTGAGGCTTTACAATTCAAACCCAGAGCCAGATGTGAATTTTATGGCTGGCCATAATACTTATTATGGGCCACACTGAAACCCTAGATCTGAGCAATGTCTAGTCTTGAAGAGTAGTTAGATATCCCCCTTTATTTATAACACAGTTCTTTGTATGCAGAGAACATGGCACTCATGATTATGAGTATTATCTCAGAAATCCTTTGGGCACTAGAACCACTCAGCTTTGCGTCTCAGTTCTCTCTGAGCTTTTTGAACAAGGTTCTAAGGCTATTCCATATGGAAACATGTAAATAGTGCTTTTATGATCACCAAGGGATGATGTTTTCCTGAAGCCTTTATGTTTTCAGGATAAATTTGAGCATCTGCCTCAAGCCCATTCAAATCATATATGCAATTCACCTCCGTAACAAAGTTTCACTATAAATCTAGAGGAAAATGCCCAAGGGTCTATGCCACACAATAGAGAATACACAGCATTTCATCAGGCCTTAGGTATTTAGCATAATGGTGTAAGTATCTAATTGCATACAGTGAAACATTGCACTAATATGTCACCAATAAGAGACATTTAAGGACTTATAAAAATCAGCTATATAAAAGTGAAATAAAGTATGACATTTAAAATTTACTTAAGAGAACTACCATTTTTAAATGTGCCTTATATTGCTGAAATTTAGCTTAAAGTATATCACTATTCCTTTCTATCTATCTCTGATGTCTAAACAGATATCATGCAAGTGCAGACAGAAGGACTATTAATATAGATTGACACCAATGGACCAGTGTTGATTAAGCACATAATAAACTGCATATTGTGTTAAGTTCCTTATTTTTGTCTGAATTAATACAGATACTTAGCATTTAACTTTGCATTTCCAAAGTACTGTACAAACTAATTATCCCTTACAATATCCCTGTGGTCTAGGAAAAATTAATTCTCCCCCTTTTGCTGTTTGAGTAATTGAGGCAAAGGGATTTTAAGTGAAGTTAAGTGAGTGGTTATTTAAACACCCAGAAAGTTATTTAACCCCATATTAATTACATAGAATGGGCAACCCACAGCAAAACCAATTTATGTTGGCAGTCCAGTTCTGCATAAAGGTTGCTTTAAACATATGTGGTAGGATATAAAGTAGTACAAATCTTTTGATAAGAGTTTTTTAAAAACCCAATAATTGTTGTATTTGCCCCTGGGGTTTGGCACAAGTCTCACGCTGTACTATTTTTAATACATATGTAGAGTGTATGATTATATAAGCAAAATAATCCATGATGTGCAAACATGACACAACATCTTTTTGTGAAGGAATATTTGCAATTTTATTCCTAATGTTCTGCAGCCCAAACATTTAGCTTTAGTGCATTATTGTTGCATAGATGGACATTAAAAGGATTTGTGCCCTCTCAGTGGTGACAAGTTCAAGCACAGTAGCTACTAAAAATAGCAAAGCTTGGCTGAAACTGCTGGTTTCCTGAAAGCTTCTACATTGATTGGGACTTCTATGGAATCCCAAAATTCTGTACTGTGGTTTTAGTTGTCAAGTGTAATAAAAGCACACAAAATTAGTGAAGAAGATTAAATCAAAGATTGTTTTTGTTATTTTCTTTTCCTTTCACAGGTGTATTGAGAAACAGTTTCTGTTTTGGGGTAGGCATAACAAATATATGGTATGGGGTCCTTCTCTAAACTGAGGAGATTGTCTGCCTTGTCTGTATTATTATATATTTGTGTGTATGCATTTTATAAAGCTATTGTGCTCAGATTTTCTTAGATCCATTATCCAGTATCCATTTTTTCTCATTACGATGACAGTAACAAAAACTGGTAGAAAATCTGGAAGAAGTATATACTTTATACAATTTCATCAGCCCTTCTAAATTAAATTCCGCCCAACGTAGCAAGAGAGCCCTCAGGCATAATTCTACATAACTACTAATTTGCAGCATTAAATATTCAATATTTTTCATTCTAAAAGCATAATGTTACAATTGTAATAAATTTTCATGCTAAGTCATATTCAGGTCTTCAATTTGACCTCAGCCTAATTTGACCTTGTTTTTTCCAGGCTGTCAACACCAAGATTTTCATACTCATCAGGCTTTCTTGTATATGAAAGGGCAAGTAGATTGATGGAATTTTTCTGGGTACTGGTTTCTTTATATATTATACTTTTACTCAAGAGCCTTTCCAGCATAAACCTGCTATGTGAAAAAAAGGAGTAAATGGGTAAATTGGCTCAGGCAGCTGCTATAGCCCCATGTACCCAGGAACCATTAGTCCTTCTATCAAGGGCCATTAGCTGTTTACCTGTTTTTACGTTTTAGGATCTATGTTGACAGACATTCCTCTCAAGTCTGTGAAATAAAGGTCAGAGATTTATATCAGAGTCAAACACAGATACATAGAAATATAATAAAAATACAATTACATGTTACAATTTGTACTCTTATTTATGAGTCAGATTCTGCCCGTATGTAGGTGCATATCTCCTATGAACATCAGTCAGATTGTAAGTACAGAATTTGGACCTAAATTTCTATTTGATATATTTATCTCTGAAGGTACAGTACAAGTGGGATTTTTAGAGGCAGTGTAGTACTATCTGAGATATGCATTTATTACTGTTATCTTTAAAATGAAGGACTAACACACAGAGATATAAACTCAAATGTACTTATTGTGTAAGGGCTTGTCTACATTACCCGCTGGATTGACGGGCAGCGATCGATCCAGTGGGGGTCGATTTATCGCATCTAGACTCGATAAATCGACCGCCGAGTGCTCTCCCGTCGACTCCAGTACTCCACCAGGGCGAGAGGCGCAGGCAGAGTCAACGACAGATTGTCAGCCGTCGACTTACCGCAGTGAAGACACCACGGTAAGTAGATCTAAGTATGTCGACTTCAGCTACGTTATTCACGTAGCTGAAGTTGCATAACTTAGATCGATTTCCCTCCCGCCCCCCAGTGTAGACCAGGCCTTAGACTGGAGTATATACTGTGCAGATCGAATGTTTCAGAGATTTTATCTGCAAGCTTCTAACATGATGTGCATGCATTGCTGATGATTCTCAGAGGGTTATAACTATTCCAAATCTGGGTGGATTCTGACTCAGGGTTTATCCCTCTGCCAAATTTCAATTTCCAATCCAAAGCTTGTAGGCAAAAGAATTATTTTTTAAAAAGTTGGATTTTTTTTAATGTTCGCAAAGCTACCTATTTTTCACTAGTATTGTTCTCGTAAACAGGCACAGTGTACCCCAGCCAATATTGCCCATAGTTTGGAAATGGACCCACTGGATTAGAAATTGAATTTTCTAATCTCCTAATAAATTTGTTTGACTTTGGCATATATTTTTGACATTTTTAAGTGACTCGGGACCTGACCCTGCAAGCCAAGATACCTTGCTAGTATCAAGATAGTAAAGTTAAGTCCATGTTTGCAGGATTGGGGCCTAAATTGAGTTTGGTTGGATCATGTGATAGTAGGTGATAAAGGCTATTATAACAATAGGCAACTGGCTGGATCCTTTTCTGTTCGTTCCCAGACTTTTCATGTTTGGATTTGTAATGGAGCAGGATGCTTTTAAAAACAATAATTTTTTGAGGTGTCTGCTGGTCTCTGTTGAAACGAACTTTCAGCTCTTAAATACTTTTTTGTTTGGGTAGTTCTGTGTTTCTCCCCACTCTGCAATCACTAAATGTATAAATTGGGTTGATACCAGAGGTGAAAGTAAGCCGGTATGGTACGGTACGGTACGGCGTACCGGCAAGAGCCAGTACACCATGCTGGACTGCATCAGCTTCCACGGCAGGGATTTAAAGGGCTGGGGCTGGGATTTAAAGGGCTCGGAGCTCCCTGCCGCTGCGGGAGCTCCGGGCCCTTTAAATCCCGGCCCCAGCCCGGCAAGGCTCAGGGCTCCCCGCAGCCGCGGGAGCTCCAGGTCCTTTAAATCCCCGCCCCAGCCCGGCAGCCGGGCTGGGGCGGGGATTTAAAGGGCCCAGAGCTCTGTGGCGGCTGGAGCCCCGGGCCCTTTAATTTGCCCCTGAGCCCCGGGGGCTCCCAGCCACCTGTGCAGCTGGGAGCCCCGGGTTGATTTAAAGGCCCTGGGGCTCCCAGCCACAGCTGGTGCCCCAGGACCTTTAAAACTTGAGAGGCCCCGCCTCTTCCAGTTGAGGCCACGCCTCTTCCGGATGAGGCCACGCCCCCCAGGACTCCAGCAGTACCGGTAAGTCCTGTAGGTTACTTTCACCCCTGGTTGATACATAAGATGCACAGCAGGGAGCCATGTTCCATTCAGTCTTCAGAGGCCCACCAATGCAGGGCTTG
Organism: Emys orbicularis; assembly: GCF_028017835.1. NCBI lineage: Eukaryota > Metazoa > Chordata > Testudines > Emydidae > Emys > Emys orbicularis. Next base: position 223,007,431 of record NC_088684.1, read on the forward strand.
CCTTGTGCAGACTTTCACGGGGCCATAGAAGATGTGTGTGGGTGTTATATCTTGGAGGGATATGAGTGTAGTGTGTCTAGAAGGAGAATGGAATGGGGAACGGTTTCTATCCACACTGAAAATTTTAAGTCCAGAGGCCTGTTCATTATTCCACTTTTATGCTGGTGTAACTCCTTGTATTTCACAGAGAGGGGAATGTTGCCCAGCATATGGAGCTTGTTAGTCTGTTCTTTTTGAAAGGGGCCATGGTATTGCCACCTTATTCCTTGGCATCAGTTGGCAGTGGTGTGACGTTGTGCAGTCTACATGGTTTTATAAAAACATGATAATAAGTGAATATAATGTAACTGGGATAGTTTTATTAAAAAATTGATAATAAGTGACTATAATGCAAATGGGTTATGCTTTGTGCAAAAGGTCTCTTGTAAGGTATCATTACAAAGCTCATAATCTACTGAGTGTGATCATCCTATTTGTAGAAATGTACCACTCTTGTATCTAAAACTAGAAATATAAAATGTAACTCTGAGGGCCTATTGTAATTATGTAAAGTGTGGGCCATTAATGATGGTTTGGAATCTTGATGACTCCCATTGTCTGCAGATGGCTGTTTACCTGTGAGTCTCCCTGTATATGTGTGTGCTGGCAAGTGAGTAATGAAGTCTTGCAGTGACATGTGATCATGTCACCTGAACTGGAATCCATCTTTAACCTGGTGCTTTTCCAGTGGGGGTGGGTAAAAACCCAGAGGGACAAAGGGTTCCCGCCTTATGCAAAAGATATATAAAGGGGTGGAAGAGAACAGAGAGAGAGAGGAGCCATCATGGAGAATCCCCTAGATAACACCTAAGCTGGAACAAAAGCTGTACCAGGGGAAAGAATTGTGCCCAGGCCTGGAAGGTGTCCAGTCTGAGAAAAACTTACTGAAGCATCTCTGAGGGTGAGATTATCTGTATTTAGTTTGATTAGGCATAGATTTGCGCATTTTATTTTATTTTGCTTGTGACTTACTTTGTTCTGTTTGTTACTACTTGGAACTACTTAAATCCTACTGTCTGTATTTAATAAAATCACTTTTTATTTAGTAACTTACTCAGAGTATGTATTAATACCTGGGGGAGCAAACAACTGTGCATATCTCTTTATCAGTGTTATAGAGGGCGAACAATTTATGAGTTTGCTCTGCATAAGCTTTATGCAGGGTAAAACGGATTTATCTGGGTTTAGACCCCATTGGGAGTTGGGCATCTGAGTGCTAAAGACAAGCACACTCCTGTGAGCTGGTTTTCAGGTAAACTTGCAGCTTTGGGACAAGTGATTCAGACCCTGAGTCTTTGTTAGAGCAGACTGGAGTGTCTGGCTCAGCAAGACAGGGTGCTGGAATCCTGAGCTGGCAGGGAAAACAGAAGCAGGGGTAGTCTTTGCACATTGGGTGGCAGCTCCCAAGGGGGTTTCTGTGATCCAACCCGTCACAAGTGGAAAGAAGGTATTTTGGCTTACAGTCTTGAACCAATAATCTTCTACTCCACAAGCAAGAGATCTATCAACTATCTGCCTTGTTCCATACTAGGAAAAAGCCAAATATAATATATATGTATTCTAAGATAAAGAAAATGCATTGAAATCTAGTTACAGTTGAGAACATGTATCAGTGACTTACTGGTACAAAACATTATAGGGATGTTACAATTATCCCAAAACTAATATTAAACCTAGGAAATTCAGAGTTATTCTTGGAGTGATTTCTCACATGGATTCCACTTTTGATGCACATGTGGCCCTTGTGCACGAGATCAGATTATTTTTGGTCAGCAATGTCCATTTGGGCTGTGCCTGTGCCGTAGATGTCCTTGCATCCCTTCCTCCCTCCCCACCCTTTGGTGGCATAACAGGCAGAGCAGGCCCACCCAACCATCCTTCAATTCCTTCTTCTCGCCAACGTCTGCGAGACAGAACCTCTGCAGTGTCTGCTTACTGTGTGTGCACAGTGCAATCTCTTCTTAGGCTAGTTAGTAATAGTAGTTAGTATAATTAGTGAGATTAGTATAGTTAGTCCACTGGCAAACAAACTAAATAACTTTTTAATAGGTTGGGGATATTCCCGCTACAGCACCCAATCTCCTTTGGCTGAATCTATGTCCCCAGGATTTGAAACTTGCTCCTTTTGTGAGTCTGGTAGCCTGCTCAACGATGATCACTCCAGGTGCCTCTTTTGCTTTGATGAGGGGCACATCCCTGACAGATGCTTGATCTGTTGCTCTGTCTCCAAGAGGACATAGAAAGCTCTTTCTTCTGGAGTGCTCAATCAGGGCTTCTTCAGAGCCCAAGACAAAAGATCCTGCCAAGCCTGAACTATCACTTTTGGTTATTGCTCCAGTAAGCAGTGGTCCTATTCCAAGCTCGTTCTTCATTGAAGAGATTGAACCCTTTGACTACTGAGTCAGGCAGAGCACTCAAGACCTCTTCCACTCAGTCATCAGAAGGGGGTAGGAAGAAGCATCGTTCCCAGGATGAGTTTATGCATAAACCACCCTCTCCAGTGTTTAGTAAAATGAGACAAAAGATTCATCATGCCTCTGTATCAGCTTATGTGCCTCAGCTGAAAGGTAGGCTATGGCCCAGATTTGGTCTCTGTGGTGCCTCAGACTGGGTGGTCACTGGCCAGTGGTATCGCCTGAAACTAAGTCTGTACTTCCCCTGGTACTGACTTCTTGGTGCTGATGTCAGCACTGGCGCACTTGGTGCAGATAACCTTGGTGCCCATGACTGCAATATTGACATCCATGGTGCAGACATTTGTGGCACCAAGTTGGCACCAAGTTTCTTGGTACTCAAGAAATTCTCAGTACTGAGTGATCTCACAGTGACCGCACAACCAGGAGAGCCCTAGCTCTCCTCATCTGTTGCTAGAGGTGCTTCTGCCTCAGTACCAATGAGCTCTTTGCTCAAGCGTATATGGGATTTGACAGTGCCCTAGCTCAGCAGTTCTGAAACTGTGGGTCGGGACCCCAAAGTGGGTTGTGACCCCGTTTTAATGGGGTCACCGGGGCTGGCATTAGACTTGCTGGGGCCCAGGGCCAAAGCCGAATCATAGAATCATAGAATATCAGGGTTTGAAGGGACCTCAGGAGGTCATCTAGTCCAACCCCCTGCTCAAAGCAGGACCAACCCTCAATTAAATCATCCCAGCCAGGGCTTTGTCAAGCCTGACCTTAAAAACCTCTAAGGAAGGAGATTCCACCACCTCCCTAGGTAAACCATTCCAATGCTTCACCATCCTCCTAGTGAAAAAGTTTTTCCTAATATCCAACCTAAACCTCCCCCACTGCAACTTGAGACCATTGCTCCTTGTTCTGTCATCTGGTACCAGGGCCGGCTCTAGCGTTTTTGCCGCCCCAAGCAGAAAAATAAAAAAATAAAAATTTTTTAAAAAAAGCTGCAATCGCAAGCGGCGGCAGCTCTACCGCCGCTTCATTCTACGGCGGCAATTTGGCAGCAAGTCCTTTGCTCCGAGAGGGAGTGACAGCCCCGCCGCCGAATGGCCGGATGTGCCACCCCCCTCTTCATTGTCCGCCCCAGGCACCTGCTTGCTAGGCTGGTGCCTGGAGCCGGCCCTGTCTGGTACCACTGAGAACAGTCTAGATCCATCCTCTTTGGAACCCCCTTTCAGGTAGTTGAAAGCAGCTATCAAATCCCCTCTCATTCTTCTCTTCTGCAGACTAAACAATCCCAGTTCCCTCAGCCTCTCCTCATAAGTCATGTGTTCCAGTCCCCTAATCATTTTTGTTGCTCTCCGCTGGACTCATGCCCGGGGCCAAAGCTGAAGCCCCAGGGCTTCAGCCCTGGACAGCGAGGCTCAGGTTACAGGCGCCCCCCACCTGGGCTGAAGCCCTTGGGCTTCGTCTTTGACTCTCCCCCTGCCCCCCCCCCGGGGCAATGCGGCTCAGGCTTTGGCTTTGGTCCCCTCTCCTGGGGTTGTGTAGTAATTTTTGTTGTCAGAAGGGGGTCGCAGTGTAATGAAGTTTGAGAACCGCTGCCCTGGCTCAATAGACAGGGTAGTTCCCATGTTGGATGAAGTATATTCTTTTTTTCCCCCCTTCTGTGCTGAATATTGTCAAATTTTACGAAAGGAGAATCTACAACCATACTAAGAACAATGTCTCATCTTTGGATAATTTTATATCGCTATTACATGACACCGATGGCTTATAGGACAAATGGCATGGTCAGAACAGGGCAACATGTTTTCTTTGTTGAATGCTCTAGAAAGATTTCAATTCCCAACTTGCTGAATTATGCTGAGCCAGTCATTTGAGTTTTCTAGTGAAAGACCAAATGTGTCTGCTAAATTTTCACCCCAGAAGTCAAAATTAGCAACAGCAAACTTTTTGGATAAGTTCTTAAAACAGAGGGCAAAAAACACCAATAGTACTGCTGGAGTTGAAAAATTGAAAAATGAAATTCCTTTGGAAGCACATTGTTTCTACTGATGGGACAAATGCAGTTGTCAACAAAGAGGAAGAAAAGTGAATAAAACCACATGCCAGAACACATGATGTGGGTAGTGTTTTATCAAGCTGAGCATGCCATTTGGCTCAAGATGCAGCAACTGGTACAAGTGACTCAAAACCTTATGGAAATTTCTGAGGGCAGCTTTATTCTCAACTTCTTTGTCTGGTTTCGTAAAGACACACGCATGGTAAAGAGCAGGTCATCCATTAACTAGTACAGGATGAATGCCAAAGAAAAGGCTCATCAACATCGTGGAAGATAAATCTTAAAGCCCTCCCATCTAAATGTTCTGCTAACATACATGCGCGAAGAAAAATCAAATGAATGTTCTTGTAGTGAGGTGGAGTGGTCTCCCACTGAGTCAGAGGGGGAGGGACCACTCTGTGAACCCTGGTGATCGGAGCCAGTCTGTGCTTGCCCCTCCCACTGGAAGTCAGGGGCAGAACAGAAAGTATAAAGGGTGGGGCGTGGAGTTCAGTTGGGCTGCAGCCACCGAAGGAGACAGACACCTCCAGCCTGCTCCCAAACTGGGAGACTACAGCGGACTCCCACCGAGATGAGGACTGGCCAGAGCTGCTGGAGCCACCCACTGACAAAGGCATCAAGGAGTCGCTGGGACTACCGGCCTTCTACCCAGATGAACCGGAGGACCCCCCTATGGATCCAGGTACAACTCAAGGGGAAGGTATGAAGTGGCCCGGGACAACTGACCCTAGTCTGGCTGCGTCGATGCTGGAGACCCAGTCAGCGTGTTGTGGCTGGATTCTCCACTGACGCACTGGCGGAATACTTCGCCACTGCTAGGGCCCTGGGCTGGGACATGGTGAAGTTGGGAGGGCCCGCATCCCCCTACCCCTGGGGTGGCAGTCCCCCCTCTCTAGGCCAAGGAACCTGCGTTTGTCTGCCATCCACCGGAGCTAGGATGCCCGACCCTCTTGCTGCTCAGCCCTGAATATAGGCCTGAGCCATTGGCCCTCTACTGCCCCACCCTGACCAAGGGCTTGGCTTAATAACTGTTTGCTGCTCGGCTCTGAGTCCCGGGCCACAGACTCTTTACTTCTCTACCCTGACTGCGGGCCTGGACCCATTACTGTCTGCTCCACTGCCCTGAATGCAGGCTAGAGCCCCCAGCCAACTACCCTCTGCCCGGACTGTCGGCTGTGTGTTGCTCAGCTAATTCCCTAACTGTGGGTGATGCCCAGTGATATAGTGAGACGGAGTGGCCTCCTACTGACCCAGAGGGGGAGGGACCACCTCTAACGCACTACTCTTCTCTTTTGTGGGAACCATATGGCCAACCTTCACATCATCTAAAGTGCTAGCTGCCAATGTATTTGTTGTGTTTGGCTTGCAGTTACTGCACACACTGTGAGGGAAGGAATAAACTTTTAATTTCTGTCAGAATTTTGATTTTGGTTGCAAAAACTCTTCCACTGGAGGAAAGTCCTCTGTTATATATAATCAGTGACAAATTTTCCCTTTGTCAGGAGAAAACTCTTTCTACATTTATTTATGCTAAAATGTTGGTGTGAACTGATGAGACATGCTCAAGAGAATGGACCCCAGTTGGCCTCCTAGGGTGCCAAAGTTTTTAACTTCAGAAAAGTTTCCAGTTGTCTTGTACTTTTGGCTGATGCTGTAGCTGATTTGCCCCTTGCTTTTTTATTTCCTTTTCCTGCTGGCTGACCCTTAGTATATGCCATCTGAGCTTCCACTTTCCACCAACCCAACATACTAGTTGACATAATTGACAAATTAATTATTTTTTCTTTTGGACCTCATCATGTTAGGCACTGTATAGACATTAGGTTCCAGTTTTTAAATAGTCCCATATCACCAGCTCCAATGGACCTCACTGATAATGGGATTCAGGGTCACTCAGTCAACACTTTTTAGATTTTCTTTGTCAAATTTTATGATATTCCTACTAAGATGGTGTATCTTTTCTTATTCTGGGCTAGCAGTAGAGCTTGCTTCTTAATTTTTAGACCATACTGAATAAGTGTGGTGCTGTATGCTTCTTGGGATCCTCAGCACTTTATCATGGCCAGGTTATTTAGGCCACTTTGATTTTGTCTCTCTTTTTTGGTTGAGCAGTTTAATTCTGCCTTCAATTCTCAACTGCTGGCCTCCAGAATTTGAAGGGGTGCTCCACATTTACCTGTTGATTGAGTGGTGTTTTTCTTTCCTTCAAAACAGTCCCACATTTGTGATGGCAGATCTCCAAAGAGGGCAGTGAATAGATTAAAAGTAGCAGGATTTAGCAAAATTAATACATTCATATTCTACTGATTGGGGAAGACAGGATGGATTTGTTTTGAAGCCAATATAGTTAGTATAAATTACAGCCAGTCTGCCCCACAATAACTTGTGCATGTGACCCTGCACTGTGTGGCCAATAAGGAGCTGTCTGAGTACAATTATTATAAGTCATTGACCTTTCACCTGTCTGAAGTGGTAAGTGTGAAATCCACTAATAGTTTCTCCAATTTCTCTTTGGTGCAATTTGAAAACATCAGGATCATGGCAAGAGATGGATGAATTGAATTGGATAAAATAAGAATCAGTCCCAAAGCTTGAAATTCAGACTAATTGTAATTTCCTTGGGAGAAGGACCAGCTTAGTTTTGAACAGCACTGCTGTTGCTCAATAAATAATAATATAATACTTTTGTACTTCCAAATTAAGCCTCACATCATCCCTGTTAGGTATCTATATATTATTGCCATTTTACAGATGTGGAAATTGAGTCAGAGAGATTGAGTTGCTAGCCTAAGGTCTACGGCACAGCTCAGGTAGAGAAAGGGGAGATTTCTTGATTCCCAGGCCTGTGTTGTAGCCAGAAGTCCATCCTTCCCCTAACACAAAATAAATGTTTTTGTAAATTCAACGTTCATTTTCACTTTTATTTTTTTCTGTCCTGCCTGTGAAGTAGCAGTACTGCAATTGCATAAGAGCCATGCTCATGGGATTGGTGGCCAGAATGGAACCAGGAAGTACTGGAAATCTCAAAGGAAAGCCTTTTCTCATAAGATTTCTGAGCACAATTTCCATACCAAAGAGCTTGAAAAATTCATGTAAGCTCTGGAGAAGCACTGAAACTAAACCAGTTTAGGTCTCTAAAAGGTTCCCACATTTATTCATCACTGAAAGTGGCTCATTTTAGTGGCCAGTTTCTGACAATAACCCTCAACTTTGTTCAAGTGCTCACTGTTTCACAATGAGGGCTCAGCATATCATCGATTGGATCCTCTGAGTGTAAGGTCCTCAGGACAGGGTGCTGTCTTTGTTTGCTACTGATCCAGGAAGACCTGAGCAGCGCCCTCAACTCCTGAAGATGCATAGTACCTAGAAGAATCAGGCCTTTTGTTTGTAAAGTTCCATGCAAACCCACGGCACTGCAAAATTAACAATACTAGCTTTATATAGAAGCACAGATGCTTCCTTAAGGACATTCTTGAATGAGCTGTGATGAGTTTTCTATGGATAACAGAATAATGAAATTAATTAAAAAAGTTGGGCCAGATTGTGTGTCATTTTACACCCAGTGCAATCCCAGTGAAATCAATGGAGTTGAACTGGAGGTAAATCAGAGCAGAATTTGACCCTGTACATTTAAAGAACCTTATAATTGTAAGACAAATTCAAAAGTCAACACAATTGGACTAAACCCTCTATATCCGTTTGCAGTGGGGTGTCACTTTAACATTCACAGCTTTCTGCTACACACTATGTGATGGTTATATTTAAAAGCATTCCATTTGTTTTAATGGGTTTGTGTCAGAACTATAACTTTTTTCAGCTTGGTTTTGTTGGATGAGCTTTTATTTACACAGAAAGACTTTTCTTCCAAGAACAAAACAGGCATCAAAAGTATCCAGCCATATTTAGCCTGTCCACAGAGACAAGAGAATGGAGAATTCAGTGTCTGAGTTTCCATCCATCTAGTTGGGATTGTCACTGAAATAGTACAGACCAGTAAGAGGAGATCAGAAACAAATTTGACCAAAAAACAAAAACCCAGTCCCAAAGCACTGGTTCTCAACCTTTCCAGACTACTGTACCCCTTTCAGGAGTCTGATTTGACTTGTGTACTCCCCGTTTCACCTCACTTAAAAACTACTTCCTTACAAAATCAGACATAAAAATACAAAAAGTGTTCAAGCACACTATTACTGAAAAATTGCTGACTTTCTCATTTTTACCATATAATGATAACATTAATCGATTGGAATATAAATATTGTACTTAACTTTCACTTGTGAGCCTTGTCTGAAGCCCGAGCTCCACCATCCGGGGCTGAAGCATGTAACTTAGCTTTGCTGGGCTCCCTGTGACATGGGGCCTCTGGCAATTGCCCTGCTTGCCACACTCTAATGCCAGCCCTAAACCTTACCAACTTTCCTGCTACCATCCTTGTCAAAGGCTAGGCCTAGATAGGTATGTTCACCTACAGGGAAAGGACAGTAAGCTGTGCTATTGCTCCAATTGATTCTTGTCACTAGGAAAAATACAAGGATGGGGGAGAGGAAAGGAATAAAATGAAAGTGATAGATTTTTCCAACCTCTCACCAATTCATGCACCTAAAAGCAAATTAAAGGTATTTTCTTTCAGCTATCTATATATTATGTGGTACCGTTGTATTTAATAGGCAAACAGAGCAAAAGAACAGGACAAATTTGCATATACATTTCCATCAGAATTATGGATATTTAAACCCATGTTGCCTGTGTCTACAGACTAAAGAATGCACCATTATAGACAAGGCTGAGCGTGTCACTGCACTTGACATGTCTTGGTTTTGTACTCTGCATATAATATTTTGAGAGCCATTTTTTTTCAAGCATAGAGTAATAGGCTTTAACTTTGCTAAGCTTTTCTGCCAGGCCCCCAGTGCCCTGCTGTTCTATTATATTGAACTTGTAAGCAGGAGGCTCTGCCAGGCTCACCCAGATTACTGCTGCAATAAGGGCCCTGCTGAGTGACTAGTGTCATGATAAGTGCTAGGGAGGGAGCTCACCATCTTGGCATACTGTTCTCATCTTATTAAATTCAGCTTTGTGGAAGCAGGGAGTCTGCCGCTCAGCCTCACTGGCTCTGGCTCAGTCCAACTGCTACTGTCAGACAATATGAAAATAGGAACCACCACAGCTAATGGCAGGTGCTGCACCACAGCTGAGAAAAAAGAGGGATTTTTTGTTTTTGTTTTAGAGGCACTTGACCGGACTGATTCAAAACCTTTGGTTTTTTTAATGTTGTTATAGCCTTCATACCCAAAGACACTTCATGAGACTCTGTGCCATTAAAGATGTTTACCTTTTGCAGCAGCATTCATCATGATTTAGCTATAATTGGAAAGTAGCATGTAGTAAAAAAGACCTTTGAACAAGTCTGACACACCTTGGACTTAAGTAAGCCTGAAACATTAAAGGCCCAGTCCTGCAGTCCTGACTGAAGCAAAACTCCCAATGACATTAACAGGAGTATTTTCAGTGTAAGGATTTTAGAATTTGGCCTGGAGGCTGGGATTTTCAGAGGAGGTAAGAGAGTTAGTCACCCACGTCTCATTGGAATTCAATAGAATTTGGGCACCTAACTCCCTTAGGCGCCTTTACAAATCTCCCCATTAGTCCCAGAGTGGAGGGATCAGAAAGATGATTTGCCACACAGATGACTAGCTGTATCCTGGGCTGAAGTTCCATAGCTGGAGTGCAACATTCACAGAGAGGAGGGAGAATAGGGGATCAACAAGGAAGAAAATAGGTGGGCCAGAATGCAAGAAATTGTGTGAAAGCCATTTCTAACAGCTTATTGTCTTGGATTGTTAGAGCTGAGAAATGTTGGCCACTTTGTCAGGGTTGCATAAGGCTACAAGGAGTCCCTGTGCAGATAAAGAAAAAAATCACTCCTTTTGTAGTATTAATTTTCAGAATATTAAATTATTGTTTTTGTAAATATCAGTCACCAAAATGGAGTTGTTAGGCAAAAATGTGACCTTTTGAGCATATGGGACTGGCCCCTGGGAATGAAAATGTTATTCAAAAGCTGTTGTAGAAAGATAGATAAATGGCTTCCACCTTTACATGTACTTCAGCACTTTCAGAGCTGCCTTGACATCAGCAAGTGCATCACTTACCATTGTTAACAATAAAGTTTCAAATAATCCACATATTCTCATGTCAACATGTCTGTAAATTTTACATGATCGACTCATGATCGACTGTTTGCCAGAAACTGGGAATGAGGGACAGGGGATGGATCACTTGATGATTACCTGTTTTGTTCATTCCCTCTGGGGCACCTGGCACTGGCCACTGTCGGAAGACAGGATACTGGGCTAGATGGACCTTTGGTCTGACCCAGTAGGGCCATTCTTATGTTCTTATGTTCATGCAGGGTAACCTTTCTGAGTGAAATATTGATGCAGTGCAGCTACAGAAGATATTGTGTAGCAAAGCCAAGTTGGGATCAATACAAAATCCAGATTTTCAAATGCTTTTATGGTAGGAGTCGCTAAGTCCAACAGGTTGCAGTTCAGCAGCACACTTGTTGGCCATGTCAGTCTTCATAAGAGTGACAGGCCTGATGAGTCTCTCTTTGAGAGTGACTGATGTAAAAATTCAGACAAAATGTGATCTTTCTGCCAATTTGCGATATCACATTCACAATCCATTCCAGACTCATCAAAGTTACAGAATAAAGGACTTAACATTTTAATCCTATGTGAGAAAATGAATAAGAAAATTATATCTCCAACAAGTGTGACATTTTTATACTTGAAAAATAAGAATGGAGAACTACTGTTGAAGCTGACTGTCATGTAGATTGTGTCACAGCCGTGTCACATGACAGGCGGTTTGCATGTAAGGGACTGCTTAACAAAATTAGAGGGCAAATAAAAAGGAAAATAAAAACAACAAATCTATCTGGTCAGGCCTCTATGGTGGACAAACCCCTTTTGCTTATACATATTCTCCATTTTTTCATGATATTCAAAAATGTCTCAGGTTTTATGACTTTTATCTCATTTCCCTCCAAACCTCACCATTTCTCTATTCTTCTGCAAAACCTTTAACTCTTTCATTCTGATTTGCTGAGTTTTTCTTTTTGTTCCTGAGCTATTTTCTTTCTGAGCTCTTTCTTTCTCTGCTCAGCTCTCATAGTGACATCATCAAAATACTTCTATAATAACCTGGTTCTGCAATTTTCCCTTCTTGCCATTCACTAGTGTTATTTCAAAACAAAACTTCTCACAAAGAATGTTACCCAGCACCACCACTGCTTGCTAACTGTCTTCATCCTTATCTTCTCTCATCCATTTTCTCTCATTCTTTGACTTCCTGATGCATCTTGTTCACATGCCGCACTCTGTTTAGCAGAGGGCAAATTGCTAAGAATTTAGAAAAGGAGAGATGATGTGGAGATAATTGTTTTAACGCTCTTCTTTTTTTGAACTACCCCTTTCACCAAATAGTGAACATTTTGTCTGCCCTGGAATATCAGAAGAAACACAGAGAGTGAGCAACAGTGGGAGTGGTGGCCTAGAATGTGGGAATCCACTGCTAGGAGCAGTTGCCACCAAGAGGTAAGGAAATTTAGCAGCCTTCGCTGAAGTTTTTCCTTATTTGATGGATGTTTGCTGGGAGAAGAAATATGGATCTCAGGACTGGAGCTAAGGCATCTTTGTCATTCAAATCTGAAGACTATCCGATTTGTAGATCTGACTTGGAGCCAATAAATGGATTGCTTATATTAGTTCTGTCTAAAGCCCTCTAATTAGAGAATTACCTAGGATTTACTCCGACCTGCAGATTACACTGAGCCCTAGCTCAGTTCTTTCTCTAGTACCTACAAATATCCCCTCAATGGAACAAATGAGGTGTCCATTCCGAGGGCTCTGGAAGTGCAAACCAAACTTTTATTCTTGGTGCTGAAGCGCTAATCTGAGTGTCCCAATACTGAGAGACCAAATCACCTTGGGACATACCCAGCTCCGGAACTCTTTGTTAGGAATAGAAAGCAGTCCCATATATCTCAAGTTAGAATACTATTTGCAAACCTTAGAACTCAGTTGCTTCAGATCTTTCTTCCTTTTTAATACAGAAGAAAGAAGCATCAAGGATTCTCAGAATTCTAACCAGATCATGCAGATGTATCTAACATCTTCAAAGGTGAAACTAAATCATACAATCCAATCTCGATGTCATCTTCAATTACTTTGAACTTAAGACTTTGATGCTTGTAAATTTAGAGAGTCAAGTGGACAAGACTTTCTACGTGAGGATGACCTATAAAAATATATATACACTTGTCCCTGGCCTACAGCATAAAAGTAGCATCAACTGCATTACCCAGAGTTGAGTGCTCCTTACCAAAGTATTTCAGGCACCTTTTATGCTAGCTGGTGATCAACATCTTTTTACTGCAAGGTGCACATTTGTCAAACTTAACAGGGTACATCCTCAGCAGCGTAAAGTCCAGGGTATTACAGTGATATGGCCAAGGGAGTAATTAACATCTGAAATTGTGAGCATGGAATAATTATCCAATAATTTTTATAAGGTCAAGTTATTTAGGTTTTATTTTTTTAAAAAATAAGTAATTTTAAATAATGTTTCAGTGAAAACCCGGTGGCTAGGGATGGGAGGGTTGGATGTAAATGTTCCCCAGCGATGCTTGCCACAGAAACGCTGCATCATTGGGCTAACGCATGAGAGCGAAATAGACTAATCTAGTTTCACTGTTCAACTTGAGTGAAATGTGAAAAATAAACAAACAGCACAGATGGTGAAACAGTTTACATTTTGAATATTTTTTCAGTGCTAATCATTGCCAATGTTTATAGCAACATGAGAGCAACATATATTTTAAAATATGCATAAATGGATCCTTCTAGGTTAAAATAACATATCAGTAGTTTATAATTTTCAGCTAAGTAATATTTAAGCTCTTTTTTGGAAAAAAATCTTTGAGATGTTAATCTTATACAATAGACAAATATTGAACATTCTGCTGAAATGCTGTATCTTTGGGGCACTATATCTGTCTAGTTTGGATAATATCTCACAACATTTTACAGTTTGTATGCACTTATTTTGTAATTTATTCATTTGCAAAGTCCAAAAATGTAAGCATAGATGGGCAAACGTAGAGTTATCATAAAATTTCTTGGTCACTTTTCATAGTCTCAATAACAGAAAGCAAATCTTGGAGGGATTCCCAAGTGGCAGGTGCTAAGACTAAGTAGGGACAGAAACAGCCTTCCTGTTAGCATATTAGCCACTGATCACCTACCACAGCTCTGTGTACAGAATTCATTGACAGTTAAATCTAAATGAACTATTTGAGAGCTAAGCAAGTACCTTTACAAATACTTCAGACAGCTACATACACCTTACTATAAGCTAACTACAAACTACAGAATTCATTGACAGTTAAATCTAAATGAACTATTTGAGAGCTAAGCAAGTACCTTTACAAATACTTCAGACAGCTACATACACCTTACTATAAGCTAACTACAAACCAGGCAAATAAGCTCTCAAACACTATATGTGTCTTACCATGTTGGGTAACATCCAAGCAACTCTATTTTCCTTTCAGAACAAATTTAAAGTGTTCTTTGCAAAATCTGATGCCCTGGATAGATGAATAAGGAAAATGGAAAGACAGATGGAGGCAAGCAACTGAATTAAGTATTCCTGCTTGTGTAAGGAAGTGGATGAGGAGAGCAAGTAGGTGGAATTGCCTCTGCAGATTCATATTGCTATGCCACAAGAGCCATTATTAGTAATAAAAAGAACAGGAGTACTTGTGGCACCTTAGGGTATGTCTACACTACGGGATTAATCCGAATTTATATAATTTGAATTTGGGAAACAGATTGTATAACGTCGAATGTATGCGGCCACACTAAGCACATTAATTCGGCGGTGTGCGTCCATGTACTGGGGCTAGCGTCGATTTCTGGAGCGTTGCACTGTGGGTAGCTATCCCATAGCTATCCCATAGTTCCCGCAGTCTCCCCCGCCCATTGGAATTCTGGGTTGAGATCCCAGTGCCTGGTGGGGCAAAAAACATTGTCGCAGGTGGTTCTGGGTACAGCCTCACCCCTCCCTCCATGAAAGCAACGGATGGCAGACAACCATTTCGCGCCTTTTTTCCTGGGTGAACACTGCAGACTCCATACCATGGCAAGCATGGAGCCCGCTCAGCTCAAGCCAGCAGTCATGAACATTGTAAACACCTCGCGCGTTCTCGTGCAGTTTATGCTGAGCCAGGACCAGAAAAACGAGGCGAGGAGGCGGCGGCGATGGCAGCGCAGCGACAAGCGTGATGAGGACATGGACATGGACACAGAATTCTCTCAAACTGCGGGCCCCGGTGCTTTGGAGATGATGCTGTTACTGGGGCAGGTTATAGCCGTGGAACGCTGATTCTGGGCCTGGGAAACAAGCACAGACTGGTGGGACCGCATAGTGTTGCAGGTGTGGGACAATTCCCAGTGGCTGCGAAACTTTCGAATGCGTAAGGGCACTTTCATGGAACTTTGTGACTTGCTGTCCCCTGCCCTGAAACGCCAGAATACCAAGATGAGAGCAGCCCTCACAGTTGAGAAGCGAGTGGCGATAGTCCTGTGGAAGCTTGCAACACCAGACAGCTACCGGTCAGTCGGGAATCAATTTGGAGTGGACAAATCTACTGTGGGGGCTGCTGTGATGCAAGTAGCCAAAGCAATCACTGAGGTGCTGCTACGAAAGGTAGTGACTCTGGGAAATGTGCAGGTCATAGTGGATGGCTTTGCTGCAATGGGGTTCCCTAACTGTGGTGGGGCGATAGATGGAACCCATATCCCTATCTTGGCACCGGAGTACCAGGGTACCCAGTACATAAACCGCAAGGGGTACTTTTCAATGGTGCTGCAAGCACTTGTGGATCACAAGGGACGTTTCACCAACATCAATGTGGGCTGGCCGGGAAGGGTTCATGATGCTCGCGTCTTCAGGAACACTACTCTGTTTAAAGGGCTGCAGCAAGGGACTTACTTCCCGGACCAGAAAATAACCGTTGGGGATGTTGAAATGCCAATAGTTATTCTTGGGGACCCAGCCTACCCCTTAATGCCATGGCTCATGAAGCCATACACAGGCAGCCTGGACAGGAGTCAGGAGCTGTTCAACTACAGGCTGAGCAAGTGCAGAATGGTGGTAGAATGTGCATTTGGCCGTTTAAAAGGTCGCTGGCGCTCATTACTGACTCGCTCAGACCTCAGCCAAACCAATATCCCCATTGTTATTTCTGCTTGCTGTGTGCTCCACAATCTCTGTGAAAGTAAGGGGGAGACCTTTATGGCGGGGTGGGAGGCTGAGGCAAATCGCCTGGCTGCTGATTACGCGCAGCCAGACACCAGGGCGATTAGAAGAGCACACCAGGAAGCGCTGTGCATCAGAGAAGCTTTGAAAACCAGTTTCATGACTGGCCAGGCTACAGTGTGAAATTTCTGTTTGTTTCTCCTTCATGAAAACCCGCCCCCTTTATTGACTCGTTCTCTGTAAGGAACCCACCCTCCCCCTTCCCCCAGCTTGCTTTCAAACCAAATAAAGTCACTATCGTTTAAAAATCATTTATTCTTTATTAATTGATTATAAAAAGAGAGAGGGAACCCGGGTGGGGTTTGGGAGGAGGATCGGCGGGAAGGAAAAGGCCACTAAAAAAAGGTTAAAAAAATGACAGCCTTTTGCTTGGGCTGTCCACTGGGGTGGAACGGGAAAGTGTACGAAGCCTCCCCCCCGCGTTCTTACACGTCTGGGTGAGGAGGCTATGGAACATGGTGAGGGGGGAGGAGGGTTATACAGGGGCTGTAGCGGCACTCTGTTATCCTGCTGCCATTCCTGAAGCTCCACCAGACGCCGGAGCATGTCTGTTTGCTCACGCAGCAGCCCCAGCATTGCATCCTGCCTCCTCTGATCTTCCTCCCGCCACCTCTCATCTCGAGCGTCTCTCCTCCCCTCACGTTGGTCCCTCCTGTCCTCACGTTGGTCCCTCATGTCCTCACGTTGGTCCCTCCTGTCCTCACGTTCACTGGCTTCTTTCTTATACTTTGAAACCGTGTCCTTCCACTCATTCAGATGAGCTCTTTCACTGCGGGTGGATTCCATCATTTCTGCGAACATATCGTCTCGCGTCTTCTTTTTCCGATGCCTTATCTGAGATAGCCTTCGGGACAGAGGAGGGAGGCTTGAAGAATTTGCAGCTGCTGGAGGGAGGGAAAAAAGGAGAGAATTTTTTAAAAAGATACATTTTGCAGAACAATGCTTATACTCTTTCACGGTGACCAACGCTATTCACATTACATAGCACATGTGATTTCTGTGCAAGGTCTCATTTTGCCTCTTAATATTGAGTGCCTGTGGCTTTGCTGCTAGAGATCACAGACGCATGTCCGGGCAACAGAATTCGGCTTGCATGCAGCCATCGTAAGCCATTGTCTTTCGGCTTCTGCGCCCTCCTTTCCCACATACCAAGCAAAGCCCGTTGAGTGCTGCGGTTTTCCTTTAACCTTCAGCAGCAGAAAACAAACTAACCCCCGCCATCCAATTCTCTGGATGATCGCTTTATCCCTCCCCCACCGCGTGGCTGGTATCAGGGAAGATCCCTGCAGGAACCAAACTAACAACCCCCACCCCGCCATGAATTCTCTGGGATGATTGCTTTACCCCTCCCCCCACCCCGTGGCTGGTATCAGGGAAGATCCCTGCTAGCCAAACGCGAAAAGCTCTGGGCCAATTCCCCCCCCCCCCCGCCCCCCGCGCTTGGCTAACTGCAGGGAAGGATTTCTTTTCAGCCACAGGCAAACAGCCCAGTAGGAACGGCCACCTCTGTCCCCTTAATTAAATTCCCATATTTCAACCAGGTTACCATGAGCGATATCACTCTCCTGAGGATTACACAGCGAGATAAAGAACGGATGTTGCTTGAATGCCAGCAAACACCGGGACCATACGCTGCCATGCTTTGTCATGCAATGATACCAGATTACTTGCTGCAAGCATGGCGCGGTCAAGTGTCCTACCATGGAGGACGGCATAAGGCTGCACTGCCCAGAAACCTTGTGGCAAGGCTTTTGGAGTACCTCCAGGAGAGCTTCATGGAGATGTCCCTGGAGGATTTCCGCTCCATCCCCAGACACGTTAACAGACTTTTCCAGTAGCTGTACTGGCCGTGAATGCATCCCAAGTCCTCAGGGCAAAGTAATCATTAAAAAATGCTTGCTTTTAAAACAAGTTTTATATTTTAAAAGGTAAACTCACCTGAGGCCCCTTCCATGGGGTCGTGGTCTTGGATACTGGGTTGGGAGGGTACTTCAGTCAGGCTGAGAAAAAGATCCTGGCTGTTGGGGAGAACGGAGTGCTGGGTGCTCTCCGCAAGCTCGTCCTCCTCCTCCTCCTCCTCGTCCCCGTCCGCAGAATCCTCAGGTGTAGTTGATGAGATTATCCCCGCCTCGGAATCCACGGTCAGAGGTGGGGTAGTGGTGGCAGCCCCCACCAGAACTGCATGCAGCTCGGCGTAGAAGCGGCATGTCCGCGGGTCTGACCGGGAGCGACCGTTTGCCTCCTTTGTTTTTTGATAGGCTTGTCTTAGCTCCTTGACTTTCACGCGGCACTGATCTGAGTCCCTATTGTGGCCTCTCTCCATCATGCCCTTGGAGATTTTTTCAAAAGTTTTGGCATTTCGTCTTTTGGAACGAAGTTCTGCTAGCACTGAATCCTCTCCCCATATAGCGATCAGATCCAGTACCTCCCGTACGGTCCATGCTGGTGCTCTTTTTCGATTATCGGCCTGCATGGTTACCTGTGCTGATGAGCTCTCTGTGGTCACCTGTGCTCTCCACACTGGGCAAACAGGAAATTAAATTCAAATGTTCGCGGGGCTTTTCCTGTCTACCTGGCCAGTGCATCCGAGTTCAGATTGCTGTCCAGAGCGGTCACAATGGTGCACTGTGGGATAGCTCCCGGAGGCCAATACCATCGAATTGCGGCCACACTAACCCTAATTCGAAATGACAAAATCGATTTTGGCGCTACTCCGCTCGTCGGGGTGGAGTACAGAAATCGATTTTAAGAGCCCTTTATTTCGAAATAAATGGCTTCGTTGTGTGGACGGGTGCAGGGTTAATTCGATTTAACGCTGCTAAATCCGAATTAAAGTCATAGTGTAGACCAGGCCTTAGAGACTAACAAATTTATTTGAGCATAAGCTTTCGTGGGGAGTGGATGGGTCATTACACAAAGTAAAACTATTTCCCCATGTTTCGTGGGTTTTAGCCCACGAAAGCTTATGCTCAAATAGATTTGTTAGTCTCTAAGGTGCCACAAATACTCCTGTTCTTTTTGCTGATACAGACTAAGACGACTGCTAGTCTGAAACCTGTTATTAGTAATAAAACTATTAGAGAGTACATACACAGAAACCATAGATCCAAATATTTACATGCAGTTATCAGGAGCTCAGCTCTTCCAACTACCATCTTCCATTCCTCGCTTTCAGCCAGCCAAGCAGTCATCACACCAGCTCTGTTTATTGCTCTGTTTATAATTTACCACATTATGAAAAGAAGAGAAAATTAGAGAAAAGAAGTTAAACAGTTGAAAATAGTTAAATAGTGTTTTAACAGCTTGCCAGAGTAGCTTTGCTGTTGAATAGCAGTAGTCAGTGTTCAGTCACTGTCACTAAAATGGCAGATACTGAGAAACACATAGGTTTCAAAAATTACAGTGGCAGGAGCAACAAAAAACTAAAGTGTCCATCTTGGGGCCATGTGTTTGGTAGCTCCCTTTAAATTGGAACCAACAAGAACTATTTTAAGGCCTATTGTTCTTCTACTCCACAAAGAGGCCAGATTGAAATTCCTCACACTGTGAGCTGGTTAAATGGGGATGAGGGGAAATGAAAATTTCTGATAAAACTTTTATGGAAATTTTTAATTAAAAGCAATTGTTTGTTTTTGAAACGTGTAGCATGAAAATGACATTGAAATGTTTAATGAAAAGGATTTTCCACTTTTCAACTGTTTCTTGCAGAAAGGGACAGGGTCCTGTTTGGTGCACTGCCTCCATCTCTTCCAACAACTGCATCCTCCCACTACACTGAAAAATTAGCCACCTACTGTGCCAGTCGCAGGTGTAAACTGGAGAGGAGAGGAGCATCTTGTTCTGTCAGATTCTTACCACTGTACCCACCTTCTTTCATTGTTTCCCAGTTCCTATTGCCAACACCCAAATCCTGTCTGTACCCTGGTGGGGTGAATTTGTCTTGCTCACTGTTAGAGACAGTTACGAGGGCAGCAACTATAAACAACAGTATTTCTATTCAAAGGACCCCAGGAAAGATAGCTTCATCACATTCACCAACTAACCTGTCAACTGAATGGACTTCCTTTTTTCCAGGGATTGGATTTTTATAGTATCCAGCTGGATAAAAGCTTTGGAGTTATTGGTAAATATGATCCAGGTTTTGCCATTAAGGCCATACTGCAGAGCTGCATTTCCCCAGTGGGAGTTCCAGAAGGCATTAGTGAGGAAGAATGTCCCTGTAAACTCTGAGGTTGGGCAGCCACTGTGCCACTCCATTATCCTTCATACCCCTTTTGGAAATGCCAATCCTTGACGGGCTATAATCCTAAGCAACCCTTGTTCTGGGGGAGCACTATGGTTGACTCTTTGACAGGAGGCATAGGGGACAGAGCTGCTTGTACCTTCTCTAAGTTTATGAACATGCACAGAGAGCCAACCACAACCTGGCTCCACTGCCAAGATTTTCAAAATTTACTAGTGATTGTGAGTGCCTTGGTTTTTGGGTGCTCAACTTGAGACACCTTTTAAGGGGCCAGTTTTTCAGAAAGGTGACTCAAGTTTGGGAGCCACACACACTAGTCACTTTTGAAAATACTGGTTATATGTTTGACTGTATTCCCTCTTTTAATTGTTTCCATGTGTAACAATCCCCACTTTTGATTGTTACTATGGACTGAACCCAAGACCTCCAGCACTAAAAGCATGAATCTCTCCCAGTTAAGTTAAAGGAGTAACTCTACTGTTTAGTAGTTGTATTAGATTCACATCCTCTGTGGACCAGCCACTAGAGGGGGATGTGTAATATGCATGGAACAGGTTTCAGAGTGGTAGCCCTTTTAGTCTGTATCAGCAAAAACAATGAGGAGTCCTTGTGGCACCTTAGAGACTAACAAATGTATTTGGGCATAAGCTTTCGTGGGCTAAAACCCACTTCATCAGATGCATGGAGTGGAAAATAGAGTAGGCAGGTATAAATACACAGCACATGAAAAGATGGGAGTTGCCTTACCAAGTGGGGGGTCAGCGCTAACGAGCCAATTCAATTAAGGTGGAAGTGGGCTATTCTCAACAGTTGACAAGAAGGGGTGAATACCAAGGGAGGAAAAATCACTTTTGTAGTGCTAATGAGGCCAATGTAATCAAGGTGGCCCATTTCAAGAAGTTGACAAGAAGGTGTGAGTATCAGCAGGGGGAAATTAGTTTTTGTAGTGACCCATCCACTCCCAGCATGGAACAGTATGTTATATGTGCACTATTTCTTATAAATGTCACTCTTATTGGTAAACCCTCTGATTTTTATTACAAGACCACATTTAACATGAGGCCCATGACTTACAGAATTGGGAAGTACCCATACAGTGACCTAGGCTCTCTTATTTTCCTGGAGGACACTACTTGCAAGGACCTGAAGAAGAGCTCTGTCTAAGCTCCAAAGCTTGTCTCTCTCACCAACAAAAGTCGGTCCAGTAAAAAATATTACCTCACCCACCTTGTCACTGCTTGTAAGGGTCTATTTTAAAATGTAGTGAGGAGGAATCTCTAAAGGTTGATCAGAAGGGAATATTATGTCACCTGAACTTGACCTTCGTTACTCACTGAAACACCTGACAAAAGAGTTACAGTTGCTTACCATTTTCAGTGAACTATGAATAAGATCTCTTCTCCCCACTCAGAAGGGTTAACAGTATAGTGTGAGTTTTTCCAACAAATAATTTCTAATTGATATGTAGGTACTAATCACAGGGAACCCAATTTACAACATTGTGACGGGTTATTTTGGAAGCAGTGCTGTACATACTGTAGAAAATTTGCACATGAGGGGAAAATGGAATAGACAATTGCTTTTGGGGACTGTGCAGATTAGTACATCATTGCATACTAACAAAGTGCTAATTGCTCCTTTTGACCACGGGCCCAGTTTACGAAGCTTTTGCGCAAATGTGCTCTGTGCACTAAATTACAAAACTAACACTGCATTTTTTCTCAGTACAGCTTGTAAATTCTTGTAGGACAGTATGCATTAGCATTAATTGGATGCAAAGCAAAAGGACGGCACAGAGATATTCACTTACAATTTAGAAAGAACAGCCCTGGTTCTAATTACTCAAGTTACAAATGTTGCACTTGCTTTGAGACGATGCTAGTAAAAGGAAACAAATATATGGGTTTAGGAAACAAGATTTTAGAATTATGTTTTAATATAAACTAGTGTATTTAATAGATAACCACATAAGCAATAATTGGTCTCAGCTTGGTACATTAGCTAACAAACCAGGTGTGAACTATTTTCAAGAGGATTGTTGGTACAGATTCCAAAGAAATTTAAAAATAGCAGCTGTGTTAGAAGATCTTCCAATTAGTTAATTACCAATTTTCCATAAATGAGAAGGTAGAACAGAATAAAGTGGAATAATGCCTCCTGTTTATTTCCTGATTTTACCATGCTTAGCATCTTACTCAACAGGATGGGTATTCCAGTTTGGAAAAAAATATTTCTTCTCCCTACAGCATCTTATCCCATTTCTTGAATAGGAGCTTTCTAAAGGTTCAAAATTTGTTTTGTTGATGAACTCTCTACCTGTGTGGAAAAGAAATGATGTGACTACATATGTGTAATAAGTCAATAAGAAGCTTAGATTGTGAAATGATAAAATGTCCTTCTTTCTCTAGGCTGAAATCCACAGGTGTCATTCCCACCCTACTCTGAGCAGATCATATCATAGATCATCCAGACTTGCCCTCTTCTGGATTTTGGATTTACTGGTAAGTTAAATTACAAGTAAACATAAACCTCAGACTAAACTTTCTTCATAAACTTGGGATTCCTAGATTTATCCCTACAGAAATTATCTGGTCTGGATTCTAATTCCCTTCATTCCTGAGAATGGCTCTGACCATTTTTATATCCAATTTGGCGCTAACTGAATCCACTTGCTAGCATGATTCAGCTCTAGATTCAGACTCTACAGTGTCCTCATGCAGGATTCAAGCGTCTCAACAGACGACCTTACATAGGGATTCAGGACTCCAAGGATTGGCCACTCTGTTATAATAATATTTTAATTTATGGATGGAGTTCTGGAAAAAGAAACCATAAGGAACAAGTCAGCATTGGCAGAAGATTAGGTTAGAAATTTGATAGACTTTTCTCTCTCTAATTGGTATGATACTATGAATAGTGAATAACACAAGGTTCACAATCTTGTCTTCTTCTGTTATTGCATAATATTAACAAATGGTGTAAATACAGCTTAAAAAGACATGTAGTTGTCACCACAAAGGCACTATGTATCACACAGCAGCAGTGCTTTGACTCCAGCCAAAACAACCTCCCACTCAGGTGCACAGAAGGTTAGGTATGTTGTTATGACTCAGATTTGGGTGATTGGAGTAGGAGTGGGAAAGTAAAAGTGCTAGAGTAACTCAAGCACTGAACTAATTGTGAAGGGAGATTAGTGGACTCTCCTTTCATTCCTGCACTTTCTAAAAAACAGTGGAGATGTCTCGGAAAAAATTGATCTTGGCTACCTAGCAAACTCAACATCATCAAGCTCTTGTGTACCAGACTTGAGCAACAATATATGTGCCATTGCTGACTGAGAGATGGATTAGGTTGGACAAAATCTGACCGGACTTGAACATTTGCCCATTGCTGAAACTCATCTAACCCTTTATAAAGATGGGGAAAGTTTGGTAATTTAAAATATTGATATACTTCTTTGTTTTAATTTATGTCCATAAAAATGTTACCTGTCCCAGTTTATGGGTGCCACTGACATAACTTTGAAATCCAAATAAAAGCTCAGCCATCAGCAGCAGCTTATCTTTGCGTAGTAGCCCATACTAAGGGTCTTTGGAGATTACTGAGGGTGTGCTTCCCATAATGATAAAGGAGTGGAAATGAGTTTCTGTGGGTGTCCAGCTGGCTTAGTTCCTGTTAGAATGATTATTGCAATGCTACTGGGATCTCATTATGTTGTATACTTAAGAAAAGTGTACGGTGCCTAAAGAGATGCATCTTTTTGTCATTTTAAATCTAATTACATAAATAATATTTTGTAAATTAAAGCAGGCATTTTACAGTGATTGCTCTTTAGAAAAACTTGCCTATTGCCTTGAATTATTAAGGGATAACAGATCAATTAGATAAGCCACCTTTATGTTGAATAGCAGTCATGCAAGTAGCCTCTAGCCCTCATTTGGGCTACTCATCTGAGTAGGTACTATTCAGCATGAGTAAGGATTGCAGTGTGAGGCTCTCAGTAAGTGTGTGAAGCTAGGTAACTCCAGAATTTGTTGGAGACATACTATAGGCATTTCCTATAATAAGTGTAGGGGAGTACAGGGAAATATAGAGGTAGCCATCTACTTAACTTAGTTAAAACTGACAAGATTTTAAGGGACATATTCTTCCTAGATGGCTTGTCAGTGGGACAGAATGAGAAATTGCCATGTGGCAGCCAGAGGCAAGTCTCAACAGAGGTCCTTAAAAGGACTACAATGGATATTTCTTGCAGAATTTAAATTATTTTCTTACATAACCTGTTTTGTTTGTCACGCGTCTCACGTAAAGTACAGTATGGAGGAATTAAAGGTGGGGTGGGAAGGATCATTCATTCTAACCTCCTTCGGGTACTGAATTGCATGCCCTCTTCTAAAGATTTTTCCATTGTTTGAGGTGTAGTTTATTGCCATTTGTGAGGGTTCTTGTCACTGCATTTTCTCCCACTGACAGAACACAGAATAGACTTTCAATATCTATCTCCCCTATGTCTGATGTCAACATCAGATGTCATCCCTAGCAACAGCAGCAGCCGCCTCTGTGACAGTAAAAGACAAACAATATAAAATCTAGCCAAAATGTGGAGGCCCCTGGTTCCCTCCTCAGGGCTGAGAGTGTATGCAGAGACCTATGTTCTGAGCTTGGGAGACAGCTGTTAAAAGCACTTTAGTTTTCTAACATGGATCTCTGGGAAATTTAATGATTGCAAGTGATTCAGACAAGTCAGGCTTTTTGAAGCAAGGCAAAAACTGAGCTTTGAGAGTTTTGAATGGGTAACAATAGAAAAAGGATTGTAGAATTTGGCATTTCTTATTTCAGATTTTCGAAGGAGGTGAAGTAATTTGTATATTCCTTTAGTGCCACTTTGTTTTTAATACTGTGACAATATAAAATTATATAAATGAAATTAAAGGGACGCTGTCAAATATTTTACACCCCTAAGCTATTTACTCTGGAGCATCCTTCATGTTGTAGGTTAGTCAGGATGTTCTTTTGATCCTTGCAGCAGCCACATACTTAACCAAATAAAACCCGCAACATCTAGGACACTCCAGGCATAACAACAATTTGTATTTATATAGCACCTTTCATCCTGAAGGATCTCAGGGCATTTTGAAAATTGTACACAGTGCACAAAATGAAATGCAGCCACCTCTCATGTGGACCGTAGCAGCTGTTAATAGTACACAGCAACACTAGAAAACAGTTTAAAATGACTGTTTCCAAGCATTGAAATGGGTGGGCTTGAAGTGGATTGGCAAACTGGTACTTTTTTTAAGTTGCCATCTGTGCTTCAGAATTTAAGCTTTCTTTAAAATAAAAGCCAATCCTCAAGGCCTAATTCTCATTTGCAATAAGGTCCTTTTACACCATAGGCGCCGACTCCGTGGTGCTCCAGGCCCTCCCCACCCCACCTCCTCCTCCTCCGCCTCCTCTCCTGAGCGCTCCACGTCCCCACTCCTCTGCCTACCTCCCAGCACTTGCCGCTGCCAAACAGCTGTTGGCGTAACAAGTTCCGGGAGGGAGGGGGGAGGAGCGGGAATGTGGCACGCTCAGGGGAGGAGGCGGGGAAGAGGCAGGGCCGGGGCGGGGATTTGGGGAAGGAGTCGGAATAGGGGCAGGGAGGGGGCGGAGTTGGGGTGGGGACTTTGGGGAAGGGCTTGGAATGGGAGCGGGGCAGGGGTAGAGTTGGGGCCGGGCCAGGGGCAGAGGGGGGGTCGAGCACCTACCAGTGCCAGCAGAAGTTGGTGCCTATGCTTTACACTTATAGAATGAAGTAAAGGAGCCTTAAATGTATAGCTTTTATGGTTGTGAAAAGAACCTTTGAAATTCTATTCTAAATTGAACAGTCACCAGGACCAGATGGTATTCACCCAAGCATTCTGAAGGAACTCAGATATGAAATTACAGAACTACTAACCGTGGTACGTAACCTATTACTTAAATCAGCCCCGTACCAGGTGACTTGCAGATAACTAATGTAATGCTGATTTTTCAAAAACATTCCAGAGGTGATCCTGGCAATTACAGGCTGGTAAGCCTAACTTCAGTACTAGGCAAATTGGTTACAAGTATCGTAAAGAACAGAATTATCAGACCCATAGATGAACACGATTTGCTGGGGAAGAGTCAACAGAGCTTTTGTAAAGGAAAATCTTGCCTCACTAATCTGTTAGAATTCTTTGAGAGGATCAACAAACATGTGGACAAGGATGATCCAGTGGTTATAGTGTACTTGAACTTTCAGAAAGCCTTTGATAAGGTCCTTCACCAAAGGCTCTTAAGCAGAGTAAGCTGTCATGGGAAGGTCCTCTCATAGATCAGTAACTGGTTAAAAGATAAGAAACAATGGGTAGGAATAAATGGTCAGTTTTCAGAGTAAAGAGAGGTAAATTGTGGACCCCCATGGATCTGTACTGGACTACTGCTGTTCAACATATTCATAAATGATCTGGGAAAAGGGGTAAACAGTGAGATGAGAAAGTTTGTAGATGATACAAAACTACTCAAGCTAGTTAAGAGCAAAGCAGACTGTAAAGAGTTACAAAGGGATCTCACAAAACTGGGTGACTGGGCAAGAAAATGGCAGATGAAGTTCAATGTTGATAAATGCAAAGTAATGCACATTGGAAAACATAATCCCAACTATCCATACAAAATGATGGGGTCTGAATTAGCTGTTACCAACCTAGAAAGAAATCTTGGAGTCATTGTGGATATTTCTCTGGAAATATCTGCTCAGCGTGTAGCAGCAGTCAAAAAAGTTAACAATGTGAGGAATCATTAGGAAAGAGATAGATAATAAGACAGAAAATACCATAATGCCACTATATACATCCATGGTACACCCATACCTTGAATACTGCATGTAGTTCTAGTCTCACCATCTCAAATAAGATTATATTAGAATTGTAAAAAGTACCTAAAAGGGCAACAGAAATTATTAGGAGTATGGAACAGCTTCCACAAGAGGAGAGATTAAAAAGACTGGAACTGTTCATTTTAGAAAAGAGATTACTAAGGGGTGTGTGATGGGGTGACTACCCCATTCACACTGCAGGATTTAATGCAGGCCAGATGGGCCAATTAACCCATTAGGCAGCTGATTAAGGAGGCTCAGCTGGGCAGGAATAGGTGGGGCCTATAAAGCCCAGGAGCTACAAGAAGGGGTGGCTGGGAATAGGCAGACATTCCCAGGAGAAAGCGAGAAGTGAGTGGAGACTGCAGGCTTTAGGAACTGGTAGGTCCAGGAAGAAAAGGGGAACCAGTAGTAGAAGAAGCCCAGGGATAGAGCAGTGATGCCAAAGAGAGAAGGCCCAGACTGCTGAGCTGAGGGTCCCTGGGCTGTAACCCAGAGAAGAGGGTGGATCCTTCCAGCCACTGGATGAGTGACACAGGGACAGTGAGTGGGAAGACTGCCTAGGACTATTGAGGAGTTAAACATCTACTGGAAGAGGGGAACACAGACAGTGACACGGCTGGAGGACCAAGCCACAAAGAGGATGCTGTGGTTCCTGAGGCTGCAAGAGGGCGTGCAGGTGGATAGCAGAGACAGAATGATGGTGGGCGTGGGGGCGTTGGCCTCAAGCTAAACCCCAAGAGAAGGCACCAGTCCAAGGTGGAGTGGTGTGACCCGTGACTAGGGGATATGACAGAGGTCCATAAAATCATGAATGGTGTATAGAAAGTGAACAAGGAAGTGTTATTTGTCCATTCACATAACACATGAATCAGGGATCACCCAATGAAATTAATAGGCAACCGGTTTAAAATAAACATAAGGAAGTACTTTCACACAACGCACATTCAACCTGTGGAACTCATTGCCAGGGGATATCATGAAGGCCAAAAGCATAATTGAGTTAGAAAAAGAATTATATAAGTTGATGAGGGATAGGTTCATCAATGGTTATTAGCCAACATGGTCAGGAACATAATCCCATGCTCTGGATGCCCTTAAACCTCTGACTGCCAGATGCTGGGACTGGACGACAGGGGATGGATCACTCAATAAATTGCCCTGTTCTGTTCATTCCCTCTGAAACATCTGGCACTGGCCACTGTTGGAAGACAGGATACTGGGGTAAATGGACCCATTGGTCTGACCCAAAGGGCTGTTAGTTTATGTTCTTATTCAGGTTCTTGTCTGACCCTTATCAGCATAGTTTCTGAGAACTTTCCAGAAGTGTATTGACTACCATCTTTGTACTGACTACACAACTAGCATCTGTAAACCAAAATATAAACCAACTATCAGCCATTGCATTGATGTTACCCCGAGTCTGTTGAGAGCCTGAAATAACAGCACTGAGAGGTGAGAGTCGTCTCTGTTAATCTCAGTGTAGTATTAATTCTGAAGTCTAATGACAATAACTTAAATGTCAACATTATTAACTATTTCATTGTTGATCAAAGCACATATGATTAAGTTGGTATTGATCAACATGTCACTATATGCAGTTACTGCAAGAAACTGAAGGATGACCATACTATGAAAATCTGTGAAATTTACTGTGGGTGATACTTTGTTTTGGTGTCATTTAAGCAAGCCTTGTTTTGTGGGCAGACATTGCGAAAGTATCAATATTTTTTCCATCTCCAAGTTTAACCTGTGTGTGTGTGTGTATCTATTTGAAGCTGCAAAGGAATTTAGGTAGGCAAAAGGTACCTGAATCAGTATTACTATTAGCATCAATAATTGCTGTGGGATCCCTAAGAGGTTAGGATGTTGGTTTTGTATCTCATATGAAAGATGATACCCAGATGGAGGCTCCAGCAGCACAACTCCACTCCAAGGGAATAGTCCTACCTAGAGCTTGTCCAAATATTTTACATTAAAAGTTTTTTCATTTTTAATTCCAGTTGCCTTTTTTGTGTAAAGTAATTTTTCACAAAGATTTTTTGACGTTATTGACTTTTCCATTTTCCCCATTTAGATCAATATTTTTATGAACTTTTTATCAATAATTTTCAAAACAATTATTGAACTGTTTCATGTACTGAAACCCCAGTTTTCAGTATGAAAATAAGTTTTATTTTGTAAACTAAATATTTCAGTAAAGACTTCAAAATATTGTGTAATTGCTGAGTGCAATGTAATTCTTTATTATTATGATTTGGATTCAGGCTACATAAAAACAGCAGTGTGCTCACACACTTTATCTGTAGGTACACAAGATATCACAGGATTTAAAAAAAATATATTCCATGTTCCCATTGACACAGGGACACCAAAAAGATGCTGATATCATATCCTGAAAAAGTGACCCTGCTAAAATAAAGTATTTTTAGGGTTTTTAAATTGTTGTGTCCCATTAAGATAAAATTAATATCAGAAAACTGCATATTTGGATTCACCTTGCAAATGGAAAAAGAGCCTCATATTTCTCTGATTGCATTGCCTTGCTTCCTTGTTGTAGTGCAAGTTCCACAGCCATGAATTAAAGTGAAAGGATATAGGGCAAGTTTATATTTAGAAAACAGTGCAGTGAAGATTAATTTTTCTGTTGCTAATGCAATACAGAATGAGGCAGAGGCAGCACATGGGAAAGAGGTTTGTGAATAGCACAACCACGGGCTTGACTTGTTGTTTGTGCAATTCACACCTTTTCCAAGTAAATTCCTTAGAAACCTATGTAATTGTTGAGCAATGTTTTATTGAATTGGTCTCTTTAGATTATCAGTGGAACAGAGTGAGACATTGCAGTGTGTGGCTGCCAACAGCATGCCTCGGCTGCAGTTCTTCACAAGACCAGGTCTAACTTATTGCAGAATGAAAACAAAGTTTCAAGAGAGAGAGAGAGAGCTTGGGCCTAAAAACCACTGTTGTACTTGGATTTCAACAAAACTTTCAAGAAAGAAAATAATCTCGGGTGAAATGCTGGCTCCTTTGAAGTCAATAGCAAATTGATTTCATTGGTTGCAGGATTTCACCACTGATCTGGCCATTTATAAAAGTGGGACTTCATAGCCACAACCAGCCATGTATGTGTAGAAAATGTTTTTGAATTACTTTTCTTTAGTAGTCTCTACAATACAGGTGAAAGCCTGGGTTCTGACACACTCATGTGACCTACCTGTAGCAAACATGCTTTAGGGTATTACACCTATCACAACCTTGCATCAGCTATGTATGGCTGTCCACGCACTCTGTGCCAGACAACCCTGTTTTATATTCATGCATTCTGGGGAAATCTAGGCAAGCTCCGCTATACTGCCTCAGCTGGCTCATAGGTTATCAAGGCCCTCCCGGCTACTGTGCCACATAAGATTAAGGATATTTCATACCAATCCCAGTGTCTCCGCAGTGTGGACATTTCCAGGGATGAAGATCTGTTTGATGATTTAGGGCTGCATCCTCTGAGTTTATTAATGATCATGCTTAATTTCCTACAAGTGGAAGAGCTCAGAAATGTTCCTGAGAGATGGGGAAGTATGAAATGGTGCCCAAAAAGAAGGTGGCTCCTGATGTAAAACTCATAGACTCATAGACTCATAGACTTTAAGGTCAGAAGGGACCAATATGGTCATCTAGTCTGACCTCCCGCATGATGCAGGCCACAAAAGCTGACCCACCCACAACAGAATATTCCAGCCTGCGAGCCCTGCCCTATGCTGCGGAGGAAGGCGAAAAACCTCCAGGGCCTCTGCCAATCTACCCTGGAGGAAAATTCCTTCCCGACCCCAAATATGGCGATCAGCAGTACCCCGAGCATACAGGCAAGATTCTACAGCCGGATCCTCATTTTACCCGCGATGGCACGTTAATGCCTAATTGACTAAAATCACGTTATCCCTTCAAACCATTCCCTCCATAAACTTATCAAGCCTAATCTTGAAGTCAGAAAGGTCTTTCGCCTCCACCGTTTCCCTCGGAAGGCTGTTCCAAAATTTCACCCCTCTGACGGTTAGAAACCTTCTTCTAATTTCAAGCCTAAACTTCCCCACGGCCAGTTTATATCCATTCGTTCTCGTGTCCACATTACTACTGAGCTGAAATAATTCCTCTCCCTCCTTGGTATTAATCCCTTTGATATATTTAAAGATAGCAATCATATCCCCCCTCAGCCTTCTTTTGGTTAGGCTAAACAAACCGAGCTCCTCGAGTCTCCTTTCATAGGAAAGGTTTTCCATTCCTCGGATCATCCTAGTGGCCCTTCTCTGTACCCGTTCCAGTTTGAGTTCATCCTTTTTAAACATAGGAGACCAGAACGGCACACAGTACTCCAAATGAGGTCTCACCAGCGCCTTGTATAACGGAAGTAGCACCTCCCTGTCCCTACTAGAAATACCTCGCCTGACGCATCCCAAAATCGCATTAGCTTTTTTCACAGCCACGTCACATTGCCGACTCATAGTCATCCTACGATCAACCAGGACTCCGAGGTCCTTCTCCTCCTCCGTCACTTCCAACCTATGCGTCCCTAACTTATAACTAAAATTCTTATTAGTCATCCCTAAATGCATCACCTTACACTTCTCACTATTAAATCTCATCCTATTATTTTTACTCCAATTTACAAGGTCATCCAAGTCTCCCTGCAGAATATCCCTATCCTTCTCCGAATTGGCAATACCTCCCAACTTTGTGTCATCCGCAAACTTTATCAGCCCACTCCTACATTCGGTTCCGAGGTCAGTAACGAATAGATTGAATAAAATCGGACCCAAAACCGAACCTTGAGGAACCCCACTGGTGACCTCCGTCCAACCCGACAGTTCACCTTTCAGTACTACCCGTTGCAGTCTCCCCTTTAACCAGTTTTTTATACACCTCTGGAATTTAATATCGATCCCCATCTTTTCCAATTTAACCAATAATTCCTCGTGCGGGACAGTATCAAACGCTTTACTAAAATCGAGGTAAATTAGATCCACCGCATTTCCTTTATCTAGAAGGTCTGTTACTTTCTCAAAGAAGGAGATCAAGTTGGTTTGGCACGATCTGCCTTTCGTAAAGCCATGTTGTAATTTGTCCCAATTGCCATTCACCTCAAGGTCCTTAACTACTTTTTCCTTCAAAATTTTTTCCAAGACCTTGCATACTACAGAAGTTAAACTAACAGGTCTGTAGTTACCCGGGTCACTTTTTTTCCCCTTCTTAAAAATAGGAACCACATTAGCTATTTTCCAGTCCATCGGTACCACCCCCGAGTTTAGAGATTTATTAAAAATTATCGCCAAGGGGCTTGCAATTTCTCGCGCCAGCTCCTTCAATATTCTAGGATGGAGATCATCCGGTCCGCCCGATTTAGTCCCATTTAGCTGGTCAAGTTTGGCTTCCACCTCTGATACTGTAATGTCAATCGCCCCTCCTTTATTCCCCTCTGTCCCGCTCCCTCTATTCCTAAACCCTTCATTAGCCTTATTAAATACTGACGCAAAATATTCATTTAGATATTGTGCCATGCCTAGATTATCCTTAATCTCCACTCCATTTACATGCTTCAGCGGTCCCACTTCCTCTTTCTTTGTTTTCTTCCTATTTATATGGCTATAAAACCTCTTACTATTGGATTTAATTCCCCTCGCGAGGTCCAACTCTACACGGCTTTTGGCCTTTCTCACCACATCCCTACATGCTCTGACCTCAATAAGGTAGGTTTCCTTACCGATCTGCCCCCTCTTCCATTCTTTGTACGCTTTCTGTTTTTTCTTAATCGCCCCTTTGAGACGCCCGCTCATCCAGCTAGGTCTAATTCTCCTGTCTACTAACCGTTTCCCCTTTCTCGGGATGCAGGCCTCGGACAGCTCGTGCAACTTCAGCTTGAAATAATCCCAGGCCTCATCTGCCTTTAGCTCTCTAAGTATGTTAGCCCAATCCATTTCCCTAAGTAGTTGCCTTAATTTATAAAAGTTGGCCTTTTTGAAATCGTAAACCTTAGTCACAGTTTTATTTCTGTTAATCCTTCCATTTAGTTTAAACCGAATTAGCTCATGGTCACTCGAGCCAAGGTTGTCCCCTACTATCATTTCCTCAACTAGGTCCTCACTACTCACCAGCACCAAATCTAAAATGGCATCCCCCCTCGTCGGTTCAGCTACTACTTGCTGAAGGAATTCATCTGCTAGCACGTCTAGGAACATCTGAGCCCTATTATTGTTACTAGCATTGTTACTAGCAAAAGTGTGTATCCCTCTACCTTGCCTCACTGAATCATGCAGCGGTGAGACTCTGGATCTGTTTTAGGCATTGAGCTGTCATCCCCGTCATTTGGGAAGGCATGGGAGAAGCTTTTGAGTATATGATGTGGGTTGGAGATTTATTACTTTCTCACCAGAAAGGCTGGCACATGGTAAACCCACCTGGTTGGGAAATGTGCATTCGCCATGTGGCGTGGTGGATGTGAACCAAGTGGGGAGGCAGGCTGTGTTACCTCCTGGTCACAAACGTGATAGCATCTTGCATTAGTGAGACGTTAAACTCCTCCTTAGCTGTAATACATGGGTTGTTGAAATTCAGATTCAGTTAGTCCTTCATAATTTGTCCTTGGCCTTCTTCTAAATTAGAAGGGGCTCAAAGGAAATGCTTTTCAGTTGGATATGCCAAGAACTTTTTTCTTTGCTTGGTTCCTTATTTAACTACTACCTATTGCATGCCATTGGTGCTCAATAAGTGAGGAACTGTATGAATGTTCTTTAACATCATTAGTTTCTAAAAGGACATGGACTAGTACAAAACATGATAGAAAATAAAAGGAATTTTAAAAGACTTATTACAGTTGAAAGACAGTAATATTTTATAAATGTGCTAAAGCACTGTAAAATTACCAGGCTTTATGTTAACTCAGATTTTGTCACATAGATCAATAAGCACCAAGTAAAAATTAACTAGTGGGTAGTTTGGGTGGGAATGGCACATATGGCATATTTGTAGTTTCATGTTGTAGACGTTGTGATACTGAAGGTACTTTTGTATGCAAAGCTTCGCCCACAACTTATGACTCAGACAAATGAAAGGAACAGCAACGCTGGGGAGAAGATGCAGAGTGGCAAAGGATGAGCAATCAGAGATGTAATACTGACTTTATAGAGAAATTGGTTGCATTAGGTTTCATCTTACTATCAGGATGACAGTTATCATTCATAGTCATCTGTATTAAACATATCAGGTGAACAGAGTAAAATCCTTTCTTCTGCAAGAATTTATCTAGGAAACCATGACCAAAAGTTATATCAATGATAGCACAAGCATAAACAAGGACTTCAGAAAACCAACAATGGACAGAAATCTCATGCTGAGTCCAACCAGTTGTGACATTCAATTTGTTATGATCACGTGCCATTGTTGTGTTGTGTTCAGAGTTCCTGCGAAGTCTTGCATGGTGGAGGTGTCCTGAGTGGTTGATAGCTTGGGGAATTCTCACTGCCTCCATTTTGCACTAGGGTAAAGGATTTAACAAAGTGAAAGCCAAAGGAGAATCAGCCCCTGAGACTGTATTTATTATCTGCAGTTTGGCTTTAAACAACTACCTGGGAATAAATTACGTCTCCTCATAATGTGAAAACAAATCAACCACAAAAAACCTATGTCTTTATGTGTTAAAAATTGTTTGTGGTACTTCTCTCTTTATGACAATAAAAGACCAGAACAATAATAAAAAGCAAAGAAAGCACTTTTAACGTGTGATTGGATTTACAATCTAGTTTAAATGTTACTGTTGGGGCATTCCAGCTAATATAAATGAAAAACAATTCAATTAAAGTATAGGCTGGTGAACAAATGCTCCACATGATATTGTAACATAGTGTTTAAATGCTGAAGTGAGGAGATGCAATGCTATACAGCCACCTGTGGGTGAGGCTGGATCAGAAGCAATGGAATAAAGATGGCTGATGAACAAATCTGAGTTCATTTTGTAGATATAGCAGAGAGATTAAGATCTCTAAGACTGTGTTTGTACATATGAAGATGATACAAAAAAGAGAGGCCCTGAGCTACACTTTCCTCACTACAGGAAAACTATGGTGAAATATTTAAGGGGAGGAAAAAAGTGATACAGGAACAGAAGTACTCTTGAGAGACTATAAAAAGCAGAGAAAATCAAACTCACAACCCAGGTGTAAGACATAGATGTCCATGTGATTTTACTGTAGAAGAATCCACATGGACTGGGGTTCCAATGTGATAAGCAGACAAAGCTCTGTGTCTGCTCCAGGACCAAATGGATGAGATTACTTATTTATAAGGAAATGCCCTGGAGACTTTAGAAATGTGATGAAATGCTCTAAATCTCAATGTGCAGAATGGGAAAGATACCAGTAATATCAGTAATCGTAATCACAGCTACTTTTTAAAAATGAAATGGGGAAAAGCTGCTTATTTGTATAAGAAAAAGGTGTCAAACACAGAGGACAGTTCAGAAGCCACTAGAAGCATAAGTTTATACACTTGTTAGTCATTACATCTATGGCATGAATGAAAATAGGAAAAACAGAAATCTAATGTTAGAAGTTGATGACTGCTTTAAAGTAGTGTTCCCTTATTGTAATGAAATTAGGGAGGGAAG
This sequence comes from Emys orbicularis, assembly GCF_028017835.1. Classification (NCBI taxonomy): domain Eukaryota; kingdom Metazoa; phylum Chordata; order Testudines; family Emydidae; genus Emys; species Emys orbicularis. The sequence goes on from NC_088684.1 coordinate 223,043,089, forward strand.
AATGAATTACTTTACCTATGCTGTACCGATGATTGGAGAGACAAGGTGAGTGAAGTAATATCTTTCAGTGGACCAACTTCTGACTGTTGGTGAGAGAGACAAGCTCTGTGTGGCTCGAAAGCTTGTCTCTCTCACCAACGGTCAGGAGTTAGAATCATAGAATCATAGAATATCAGGGTTGGAAGGGACCTCAGGAGGTCATCTAGTCCAACCCCCTGCTCAAAGCAGGACCAATTCCCAACTAAATCATCCCAGCCAGGGCTTTGTCAAGCCGGGCCTTAAAAACCTCCAAGGAAGGAGACTCCACCACCTCCCTAGGTAACGCATTCCAGTGCTTCACCACCCTCCTAGTGAAATAGTGTTTCCTAATATCCAACCTAGACCTCCCCCACTGCAACTTGAGACCATTGCTCCTTGTTCTGTCATCTGCCACCATTGAGAACAGCCAAGTTCCATCCTCTTTGGAACCTCCCTTCAGGTAGTTGAAGGCTGCTATCAAATCCCCCCTCATTCTTCTCTTCTGGAGACTAAACAATCCCAGTTCCCTCAGCCTCTCCTCATAAGTCATGCGCTCCAGACCCCTAATCATTTTTGTTGCCCTCCGCTGGACTCTTTCCAATTTTTCCACATCCTTCTTGTAGTGTGGGGCCCAAAACTGGACACAGAACTCCAGATGAGGCCTCACCAATGTCGAATAAAGGGGAACGATCACGTCCCTCGATCTGCTGGCAATGCCCCTACTTATACAGCCCAAAATGCAGTTAGCCTTCTTGGCAACAAGAGCACACTGTTGACTCATATCCAGCTTCTCGTCCACTGTGACCCCTAGGTCCTTTTCTGCAGAACTGCTACCTAGCCATTCGGTCCCTAGTCTGTAGCTGTGCATGGGATTCTTCCGTCCTAAGTGCAGGACTCTGCACTTGTCCTTGTTGAACCTCATCAGGTTTCTTTTGGCCCAATCCTCTAATTTGTCTAGGTCCCTCTGTATCCGATCCCTACCCTCTAGTGTATCTACCACGCCTCCTAGTTTAGTGTCATCGGCAAACTTGCTGAGAGTGCAGTCCACACCATCCTCCAGATCATTAATAAAGATATTAAACAAAACCGGCCCCAGGACCGACCCTTGGGGCACTCCGCTTGAAAGTGGCTGCCAACTAGACATGGAGCCATTGATCACTACCCGTTGAGCCCGACGATCTAGCCAGCTTTCTATCCACCTTACAGTCCATTCATCCAGCCCATACTTCTTTAACTTGGCAGCAAGAATACTGTGGGAGACCGTATCAAAAGCTTTGCTAAAGTCAAGGAATAACACATCCACTGCTTTCCCCTCATCCACAGAGCCAGTTATCTCATCATAGAAGGCAATTAGGTTAGTCAGGCACGACTTCCCCTTGGTGAATCCATGCTGACTGTTCCTGATCACTTTCCTCTCCTCTAAGTGTTTCATAATTGATTCCTTGAGGACCTGCTCCAAGATTTTTCCAGGGACTGAGGTGAGGCTGACTGGCCTGTAGTTCCCCGATCCTCCTTCTTCCCTTTTTTAAAGATGGGCACTACATTAGCCTTTTTCCAGTCATCCGGGACCTCCCCCGATCGCCATGAGTTTTCAAAAAATAATGGTTAATGGCTCTGCAATCTCATCCGCCAACTCCTTTAGCACCCTCGGATGCAGCGCATCTGGCCCCATGGACTTGTGCACGTCCAGTTTTTCTAAATAGTCCCAAACCACTTCTTTCTCCACAGAGAAAGGTCACCTTCTCCCCATATTGTGCTGCCCAGTGCAGCAGTCTGGGAGCTGACCTTGTTTGTGAAGACAGAGGCAAAAAAATCATTGAGTACATTAGCTTTTTCCACATCCTCGGTCACTAGGTTGCCTCCCTCATTCAGTAAGGGGCCCACACTTTCCTTGACTTTCTTCTTGTTGCTAACATACCTGAAGAAACCATTCTTGTTACTCTTAACATCTCTTGCTAGCTGCAACTCCAAGTGTGATTTGGCCTTCCTGATTTCACTCCTGCATGCCTGAGCAATATTTTTATACTCCTCCCTGGTCATTTGTCCAATCTTCCACTTCTTGTAAGCTTCTTTTTTGCGTTTAAGATCAGCAAGGATTTCACTGTTTAGCCAAGCTGGTCACCTGCCATATTTACTATTCTTTCTACACATCAGGATGGTTTGTTCCTGCAACCGCAATAAGGATTCTTTAAAATACAGCCAGCTCTCCTGGACCCCTTTGCCCTTCATGTTATTCTCCCAGGGGATCCTGCCCATCTGTTCCCTGAGGGAGTCAAAGTCTGCTTTTCTGAAGTCCAGGGTCCGTATTCTGCTGCTCTCCTTTCTTCCTTGTGTCAGGATCCTGAACTCGACCATCTCATGGTCACTGCCTCCCAGGTTCCCATCCACTTTTGCTTCCCCTACTAATTCTTCCCTGTTTGTGAGCAGCAGGTCAAGAAAAGCTCTGCCCCTAGTTGGTTCCTCCAGCACTTGCACCAGGAAATTGTCCCCTACACTTTCCAAAAACTTCCTGGATTGTCTGTGCACCGCTGTATTGCTCTCCCAGCAGATATCAGGGTGATTAAAGTCTCCCATGAGAACCAGGGCCTGCGATCTAGCAACTTCTGCTAGTTGCCAGAAGAAAGCCTCGTCCACCTCATCCACCTGGTCTGGTGGTCTATAGCAGACTCCGACCACGACATCACCCTTGTTGCTCACACTTCTCAACTTTATCCAGAGACACTCAGGTTTTTCTGCAGTTTCATACCGGAGCTCTGAGCAGTCATACTCCTCTCTTACATACAACGCAACTCCTCCACCTTTTCTGCCCTGCCTGTCCTTCCTGAACAGTTTATATCCATCCATGATAGTACTCCAGTCATGTGAGTTATCCCACCAAGTCTCTGTTATTCCAATCGCATCATAGTTCCCTGACTGTGCCAGGAGTTCCAGTTCTCCCTGCTTGTTTCCCAGGCTTCTTGCATTTGTGTATAGGCACTTAAGATAACTCATTGATCGTCCCTCTTTCTCAGTATGAGACAGGAGTCCTCCCCTCTTGCGCTCTCCTGCTTGTGCTTCCTCCCAGGATCCCATTTCCCCACTTACCTCAGGGCTTTGGTCTCCTTCCCCCGGTGAACCTAGTTTAAAGCCCTCCTCACTAGGTTAGCCAGCCTGCTGGCGAAGATGCTCTTCCCTCTCTTCGTTAGGTGGAGCCCGTCCCTGCCCAGCACTCCTCCTTCTTGGAACACCATCCCATGGTCGAAGAATCCAAAGCCTTCTCTCCGACACCACCTGCGTAGCCATTCGTTGACTTCCACGATTCGACGGTCTCTACCCAGGCCTTTTCCTTGCACAGGGAGGATGCATTGGTCCATTGAAAGATATTACCTCACCCACCATGTCTCTCTAATATCCTGGGATCGACACAGTTACAACTCTACTGCATACTGTACTGATGATGGTATTTTCAGTGGGTTTACGTAGTTATATGTGCAGATTTATTCATATGTATTCCAGTCACCTTGTTATAAAGTTTTGGACAGCAATTTTTGAATAGGTTGTCGTAGATGGAAAATAAACTCTTTAAGTCAGCAGATATTGCCTTGATTTAAACATATAAAGATAAAGGGTCAGATTCTGTGATTGAAGGGTCTGTGCTCAGTGCAGCATTGGTGGGAGGGGGGGAGAGAGAGAGGTGAGGGGTGGGGAACAGAAGTGACTCCAAGACACCTTTATGCTTTCCTGATCCGAGAGCCAGCTGGAAGCCATAGCTTGAATGTTCTCTTTTATGCTATGGGGTCATTTGGATAGCTGGGAACTATCTGGATATACTGATGCCCTGACCACACCCACTGCACCAGTGCCTGGGATTTGGATGGCCTAGGATGCACTGTTCTGAGCTTAGACCATTGTAGGATTCCCCTATAAAGTTAAAGTCAAAGTATATCTCTTTGATGCTAATATGCTCTGGGAAATGCTGAAAGCCTGTATCTGATTTCAATTACACTACTGTAAATTTGGACTAATTCTACTGATTTCAGTGGAGTTATTCCAGATTTATCCTATTGCAACTGAGGTCCAAATCTGACCTTGATGAATCAGACTCCGTTTTACTCCCAGCCAAAGAGTTTTGGCAGATATGTTTGTAATTCTAAGAAGAGCATTCTGATCTCATTTACATAGGTCTAAATAATAAATAATTCCACTGAAGCAAATAGATTTATTTCCTGATTTATCGCAGTGTATCTGATACCAGAATCTGGCCGGGTCTGTCTACACTGCAATTAAGAAACTCATGGCTGGCCCGTGCCAGCTGACTGGGACTCATGGGGCTCAGGCTCTTAATTGTGGTGTAGACATTTGGGCTTGGACTGTAGCCCGAGCTCTGGGACCCTTCCACCTCGCAGGGTCCTAGAGCCTGAATCTATACTGCAGTTAAACAGCCCCTTTGCCACAGCTGTATAATTGCAGTGTACCCTAAGTAACTAACTGCAACCAATGTTCCCCTGCAAATTACAAAAAAACTCTGGGGCAGATTCTGATTTCAGTTTCTCTAGATTAAAGTCAATGGAATTGCTCTGGATTTATATCAGTTCAACTGAGATCAGGATCTGGCCTTTTAAAGCCACGTGCATTACACGTAATTTTGTTCCAACAACTTTTTAGCAGCGTACCTCCCACCCCCACACTACTTTCCTGGTAGTCCTGATCAAATGTGACATTTTTTCACTCCTTGAATTATGTCCATATTTGACATGATCTGCACTGGAGCTTATTAAAATCTGCAAAGCAAACACATGAGTATATCTGTGTGTTTTGATTTTCTAGGTGTCCAACGAAAGAAAATACTTAAATGGAAATGGGTGGAGGGTGTTCATTTGAAATGTCTAACAGTTTAGTGCCCTCAGATTGCTGACCACTGTTTGTCAGAGATGCTGAGAAAAGATTTAACTTTTTTTTAAGAAGGTTTGAAACATTTATTTAACAGAATAAAAATATACATTTTACCTAGCTAGGTTAGATTTTCTACTGTTCTCTTTTCTCAGTTGGTTCTCATTATTTGCTTTCTAGTACGTATGTCTGGTGCACAGTGGCACCCACTGGTTAAGGCAGCCATTGGTAAAGACAAAATGTGCCCTTCAGGTTTGATTTCTTCCAGTTATTCACTAGGAATTAAAAGAACAGCAGGGCCACAGTGTTTACAACCGGGGGGGAGGGTAGGAAGAGAAGGAAAAGAATCATTTGCATGTATTTGTGTTGCATGGGTGCTGTACGGTTTAGCCTCTGACTTTATAGGTCTCATCTCAAATATTATGTCAAAATATTATTTGGAGACATTAACTGCATTACAGTTGGAGTGAAAGTCTACCACTGTTTATGTGTGTGTGGAGAGAGTTTTTTTCTTCCTTTCAATTTTCAAGTGCCTTAGGAAAGATTCTATTAGCTAGCCTGATACATGTACATCTTCAGATTTTCACATTGCACAGGAAATCTTATAGGTACAAATTTCTTCTACTAATATTGTGTCTTTTTTTTTTTTTTTGGTCACCACTTCAACTTTAGCCTCTTTACTGGAATCCTGAGAATGCCTCTGTTTCTGTCTACCTCACACATTCCTCCTGCTTCCTGCCCATGAGTTCTAAATCCCTAGAATGGCACATCCTCATTCCAGATAATAAATACCAAATTAGCACACAGGTCAGAATTTTCAGATCTCTGTTCTGGAACCCAAATGTCAGAGATATTTAGATGTGCATCCTTTCCTCTCTCCTGTCCCTGCAGCCTCAACAGGTCCTTCAGTGTTCCCCTCTACATGACCACAGAAGAACACCTGCCTTCTCTCTCCCATGCAGCCTTAGCTGATCTCTAATCCTTCCCTGTCAGCAACTTCAGCAGATTCCATCACCCCCTTCTTCAGCTGCAAACTTGCAGGCCCTGATTCTTCCCCACTATCTGTAGATTTCCTAAAGGGGACCCACTAGGTCTCCTTCTGCCTGATGGACCCAGACAATTGCTTCATTGAGTCCTTGCATGCTTTTAGGATTTATATTGCAGGACAGTCCTGGTTTCTGAATTTTTTTTTTTGGTTCTTTTTCTTCACTCTTGTAGCTTGTGCACAAAAATCCCAGAAAAGGGGGAGCTATTAGTGGGTTGAAAGCTATAACATTACATTCGTCTTCACTGGAGTACATGGGTATGTTATAACATTGAACTAGATACATGCTTTGCACAGTCAAGTAGGCAGGGTGAATTTCTGTGGCTATCTGTGGGCTAAGAGAGAGACCTTGGGCCTGATTCTCCACTGCTTCGTGTCTTGTGTAGTCATTTACACCTGTGTAAACTGGATGTAAAATTCTACCAAGAGTGTAAGTGAGTGGAGAAGGCTGATTTGCACTCACTTTGCACAGGTGTAGGTGACTTCACAAGGTGAAAGACACTGGAGATTGGACCCTTTGTCAGTTGGTGAATTGCAGTGTGGTGAGCCTGGGAACAGACAAAAGATAATAAATTGGCAACTTAATTAAAATCACTAGCCTTGGTCAAAAATTTATTTCAGCATGACTTCTGTTTTTGCAATGCACAACTATATTTATAGAACAAGGAGATGACTAAATATTGGACAGTTGGTGTGTTCCGTGTCCAAGCGTGGATTGAGTGCTGTCAGTTTACACTGTTCTTCCAAAGAAATGCAGTGTGATCTGCAAATGTATATGTGTGAGGTGACCCCCTTGGATACGAGAGTACATACTGGACAACAGTCTATTTTGGTAGGGTTGCCAATACTACAAGTTTGAAAGATACAACATTAATAAAACTTTGCATAAATAATTTAGCCAGTTCACTTGAAACATACGTGCCTTGTTCTAAGAGCCATTTTCTGCAATTTCAATTATTTTCAGATATCAATATGCAGATTAAGTTTATATTTTGTGGGGAAGGGTGACTCCTTTTCTTTTGCAGCTTCAGCCATAGCCAAATGCTAAAAATGAGTGAAGTGATATGGGAAGAATAAGAAATGGCCTAAAATTTAGCCTAAATCTTCAGCTAGATCAGGTCAAACCTAAACTGTTTCTTACAGTACACTACAGGTAAGCACCACGTAGTAGTAGTATTAGTTCCCTTTCCCTCAGCAAGCCTTATGCTTTTGAGATGCAAATCCAGCGTCTCTGCTGGCTTGGCAGCAGTTTTAGCTGCTGTCTTCACATCTGGGTTCATATCCTGAAGTCTTCATTCAGAGAAAACTCTCTCATTAAAGTCAATGGGAGTTTTGAATGCAAAAGCACTGCGGGATTTGGCCCTCAAAAATCCCAGGGCTTCTGCATGGTGACAAAATATTTTGGAACTTGACGTTACTGGGAACAGGATATTGGGCTTGGTTTATGTGCTATAGTATGGTAATCCTATACTCCTAATGGTTGGAAGGAATTAGAGTATTTGGAAATTTAACAAGAGTGGAAGAGTCTCAATTAATGAGTTGTTCCTGAATTCCACAAATACTGCAATAAAAAAATCTACTATATAATGTGACAGATATTCCTTAAATGAAGTTGTAGCCACATGGAATGAAAATTGACTTAAAATTGTTTAGTATACAATGGCCCATAGAAACCCCAATAATGACAGCACTTATAGCACTTCATCAGTGTATATGGACCATATGGGGGTGACAGGAGGCTGGGGAGATTTCCCCCCCCCCCCAGGCAGCCACAGAGTACAGCCAACAGAAGTGTCTTATGCTCACAAGCCTTAGTATAGGGGCATGCCAGGGTTGGGGCTGGCAGTGGGAAGGGGCCAAAGAGGACATGACTTCAGTTCTAATATCTACAGGGATTATAGGCTGCTGCTTCACAGCCAATGGGCAGCCCTAGAGAGACAGCTATAAATTGGAACAGCCTCCAGGCTACTGCAATTCATGCCAGGGTACCTTTCACCCTCTGCAGGAGCTCAGAATCTGAAGAGCACAAGGATGGCATAAAGCCACATTTTCCCCCTGTCTCCGTGGTCTGTGTTTTCTGTGTTGCATCTCTGAAGAGGCACAGCAGAGAATTTAGACCGTAGGGCCTAATTCAAGTTCTGTTAAATCATTGCAAATTGATTTCAATGGGAGTTGGATCAGGTCCATACTGAGCTAATAGTGACTCACACAAGTGTGCTGAATGAGCTGCCAGAGCTAAGCAATGGCATTGCCTGCTGTATAACTCAGCATACATTTTTGGCTCATTTTCTGATGTACAGTGAAAAAAAGGGTGCTGCCTAGAGTCAAATTCAGCCCTGCCAGAGGCAAACCCACCTTCAGTGAGGTCAGTGGGATTATCTGCTTATGCCATAGCGGAATTGGGCCCTATGTCTTTAGCTAGCAGTTTGGAAGTGATGTAATTAAGATTTTAATGAGAAATGTTCCTTCTCAGAAATCCTCCTTAATTACTGAAATAAAACAAGTCACACTGGAGAACCGAACCAATGCAGAATTACAGGCTAAGGCTATAGCCCTTGGACAGCACCATTCACTCAGTGGGTAGAGCCATCCCTACAGGTGCTGCAGCCAGTAGCCTAATGAGAAAGATTACTGCTCTTCTATAGAGCAGCAACAGCAGCATAAAAGCTAGTTGTGGGAACACTTAACACTTGAAATAATTTTTAATGTACTTGTCCTACAGTGGAGGAGGAACATGGGAGTGGAGGAGGGAGTTTTATGCCAGCAATTTCCACGTTTTCTGTTTTTAGTAGAAGATGGATATAAACAAGTTGTCCCACAAAGTATTAAAATTAAGTGTTTCAATAAGTGGCTGGTGATGGAGGAAGTTCAATATATATATTGCCACTATGTAAATACTATTGTATTATTTCCAGTGATCGGCCATAGGAAGATAGGGATTGTCAAACTGAATCATACCGGTGGTCCATCTAGTTCAATATCTGGCCTCCAACAGGGGCCAGAATACATCGCTCAGAGAAAGGTCCAAGAAACAGTGCATTAGGCAAGTATGGAATGACCTGCTCCCCAGGGCAGGGTATACTTCTAAACCCAATAGTTATAGGTTGGCTTAGGCTTCTAAAATAGTCCACTATTTTTAATATTATAACTCTACATAATCTTATTATCCATATACACGTCTAATCCTTTTTTAATCCTGCTAAGATCTTGGCTATCTTGTGACAGAGAGTTTCACAGGCAAATTTTGTTTTTTTGTGGAAAAAGTATTTCCTCTTATCACTTCTGAATTTACCACTAAATTTTCAGTGTCATTGAATGTCTCCTTGTTCTTGTACTATGAGAGAGGATAAATATGCCATTCATTATTTTGCATACTTATATCATATTCCCTCTTGTTCAACTCCCCTCTAAGGTAACAGTCCCTATCTCTTGTCATATGAGTCTTTCAATGCACCAATCATTCTTGTCATCTTTCTCCAAGTCGTCTCTAATTCTGCTATTCAATTTAGAGATGGGATGAGTAGTATTCCAGGTGAGGGCATGCCATTGATTTGCATAATGGAATTATAATATTTTCTGTAACTATTCTCCATCGCATTTCTTAGGTTGTGACAGGATCCCTGGGGTGCAGCCTGGGACTGTGGGACCGCTGTGCCTCCCTGAACACTCTCTAGCCTGGGCTGTCTCTCACAATGCCTTGCTAGTGACCAGCAGCAAACTCTTCCAGGTGCTGTTATCACTCAGCACAACAGCGTATGGAGCATCACACCCAGATATATTGTATGAATGCTCCCAGAGCCACTCATGAATCACAAAGGGAAAGGCACCAGCCCAATCTCCCGGTTCTAAAAGGGCTTCTAAATTTAACAACCGGTTCCCGCGAACCAGTGCGAACCGGTTCCAGCTCAACACTGAGATGGACTGTGCTTAGGCTACTACTAGCAATAGAAACTGAAATTTTAGGGCAAAGTTTTCTGCCGCATAACTTTACTGAAGTCAATAGTTGTGCCCCCAGAGAATTTGTATACAATGGAGTACTTTGAAACGCACAATCATGGAAATTTTTTTAGAGGTCTAATCAATTTTCTACATCCTGTCCCTAACTGTCTACGTTCCCATAATAGCAAGCTTTCTTTCAATGGAGGTTGATAGCCGTGTCTCCTACAGCTTGTCAGTATATGCTTCTTGCATCCAGCAAAGATCACTGGGAGCAACCTAACATACCCATTTCACCTCTTCCGCTCTAGAAGGACTACGCTTTCTGGGAGAGATCTTCAGATAATGTAAATCAGCAGGGCTCTATTGACTTCAGTGATATTATGCCAGTTTACACCAACAGAGGATCTGACTTTCTGCCTCTGTGGCACTCCCATTTTCACAAAAAGGCAGGTATTATCTTGCTGCCCCTGCATATGGGATAGCAAGGTGTTAATTCATGGCAGCTGGGCACTGCCCTCATGACTCCCTCCTTGCCTGCAAGAATGTTTAAACTTAAATAAGATAAGAGGGGCAAATCCTCAGCTGGTGTATATTTGCATAGCCACAAAGTTTAACTCCAGTTGAGAATTTGGTCTGTCATCTCAGCTAGGGTGCAAAATAGAGTTGTGGAGCTCTCTCCTGTAGGAGGTGGGTGGAGGAGAACTGCGGCCATCCCACCACGTCAGAGCACACACTCCTGCATGCAGGACCTCTGGGTGCCAAAATAATGGCAAAAAAGCGTACTAAGCAAAACTGCAAGGAATAAAATGAAAAAAAAAACAGTCTTATGCAAATACAGTAGTTTGGACTACCATGCAAATGATAGTTTGTGAATTCATGGCCTCAAGCCTGGGCTATGCTATGGCCATTTTGAACTTCTTCACTGCTGAAAGGCCACCCTAGAACAAACAGATCTAGCCCCTGGAGGATCGCAGGTGGCACGGAACTGCTATAGTGTCTCCAGTGCACTCCTGCTCCTGGCTTAGGGAGCATGACTCATATCCAGCTGCTGCAATGGCTTCTTGGGGCTGTAAGCAGCTGGTGCAGGTTAGAGACATTTCTAGCTGCTTTAGCCCGAGACAGGCAATCAGCCCAGCACAGAGCAACCCCAGGATTGTGATAGTGTAAAAGGCATTTGAGCATCCTGCCTCCTCAACTGCAATGAGCACTCAGCTGACCCTATGTAGTAAAATTAAAGACAGCACTGGTGACATTTGGCACCTCTGTCATACATTTCTGCCACCACTGAACATAACTAAGGATATCACTGCAAACTTTGGTCATCCAATATAAGAAAACTCCACTATTGTACATGGACCTGGGGAGAGATGATAGCTAGAAGGAAGGATGGATGACTCTGAAAAGTGGAGACATAACTCACTAGTAGAATCTTATCAAAATATACAAATCAGAACGTGAACTTCAGTTTTCCTAGCAGGCGAGCTCCTGAACTTCTGCACCTTGCCTCTTCAGTGACCCTCACCTCAGCAATCTTCCTCATTCCAAAGCAGCCTCACACTTGTGCCTGGTCACCTTTTATTGAACCAAAGTGAGAAAATAAGATGGCATTAGATCTATTAACACATTTGCTCAAGTGAAATGGAGAGATGAGGGGTTGAGGCCTTGTCATGTTTTGCATCAAGCTGATGCAACAGGGTCTGCTGGAGCCCCCGGGCTTCTGGAGTGGAACCTGAGCATGGGCTATTAGAACCGTCAAATCACATACTCAGCAGCAGCTTTCAGCAGAGGGGCAGAAGCCTGGGATTGTCAGCTAAAATCTCAACTTTATTATGTCTTTTTTGGTGCACTGCTATCAATGTGGATCATTTTATGGCTTCTTCAGTAAGTGACAAGGAAAATAATTTGCAGTGACCTTCTCCTGTGTATGTGGTCAACATAGATTGTACTTCAGAGCCAGTGACTAGCATATCAGAAGTGAAGGCCTGGTACTTCACTAATTCTCTTTGCTTCATTTTGTTTTCAGCTGTTCTTTTCAATGTTTACCAGTGAAAACCCTTTGGTGACTTTATGGAGAGATCAGAGATGACTAGCACAAGAGCCTTGGTCTGGGGGCACAATGTGTTAGTGAATGGTTCTCCTACTGAGCATCATCTCCTCTTCACCCTGGACAAAGATTTATGGGAATTTACTCTGTGAATACCACCAGAGAAGAGAGTGGTTTCCTGTATTTCTTTTCAATAACTTAAAGGGCTTTGAAAGCAAATAATTACCAGGACTGGTTTGGCAAGTGCAGCCATCATCATGCCTGGGAATTTCAAAGGAGTTAGACAATGAAATCTGGACCCCTAATATCCTAAGGTTCCTCTAAAATCCAAGTCACACACAACTATGGGCATTAGAACTTTTTTTTTTCTTGAAGGAGGGAATTTAGGACAGGACACTAAGGGTATTCCCGACTCATTTTGAAAAGAGCTATATGTTCTTTTAGCTGTACCTGGACAGCTACAGAAGTAACTTTGCTCTAACTTCAAAGGTTTACATTAAGGTTATTCCATGTTTTTTTTAATGATCACAGTGCTGATTCTATAGATAATTTTTTTTAATAAACAGCAGAAGCAAATTTCAGTTAAACACGGGATTTTTTCTCCCTCTGATGTGTGGAAGAGGCTCTCTGGACAACTTCAATGACATTGCCTTTGTCGGCATTGGAGAACATACCCAGAATATTTGGCGCCAATTTACAATTCTTCAAAGCAAAATTGGAAGAAAAAATAGCCCCATGGAGAATAAAACAGACTAGACAGATGCTGCAGCCGTGGAACTATTTACTCACATGGTAACGTCCCAGGTTCCAAAGAAAATGAATCCAAACCCTCACTCTCTGGGCTTGTGTCTGAGCATCATGTAAGTGGGACTCCCTCTTAAACACATGCAAGTGAATCAAATTTTGGCTGAAGCTAGTTGAAAATCAGAAATAATTTTCCTGAAAATATATTTCAAGTTTTAATTGAACTCCCCCCCCCCACACACACACACCTTTTATACAGAATTTTTTCCAGTCAGTTCTAGTGCAGGAGATGAATAGGGTAAAGCCAGCTCTGGGAAAGAGATGTATTTTTTTTCTCTGGCTGAAGGTGAGGTAGGGCACCAATATTCACTAGGGAGAAACTGGCTGAATGAAATTCAGAGGTGAGAGAACTACATGAGACCTAGTAGTCCTGGTTTGCTACAATGGAAATAAGAGTTAAGTCTAGTGTAACAGAAGTAGCTCTGAAAATTAGGGAGCTACCAAAAAGGAGATGAATAAAGATGTTGAAAAGGCTACATTTGGGAAGTGTAGAATAAAGTGTTGGTTTATTTTCCTGCAGTTAGATTCTTTCTAGTAAAGGTTTCACTTGGCTTTGAGGCTTACTAAGCTCTTTGAAAGAAAAAAAAGGATCAAATGCCCCTTTCCTCCTAACTACATGCCTCCTGTTGCTTAGTTAATGAGTATTATTGAGCTGACAGCACTGTGGTGCATGTAGCTGCACTGTGTCTACCTGTGAGATTATGGAAACTGTGTTCAATGGCTAACTGGGTGAGTGAGTAGAAGCTGAGCAATAAAGCATCTATGTATGACAGCAGAACACAATACTCAAGTGATAGCATCTCACATGAGCTTTTCTAGACCGGAAAGGCAATGTAGCTTAGATAAAGCTGAACAGACAGTGTTATTTGCTTGCCCATAGCCTCAGTGGCAAGTTGCTTGTAGAACAGGTTATTCTGATTTATTGATTAAAACTAGACATATGCCTCTTCAGATAAAATCTCAGGTCAGTTTGTCAGATAGTGAGCAAATGATGATTAAAAAGTTCATCTTCCCCAAATTTTATCTGAATAAATATCTCAAATACCAGGTTGGCAGAGTTCCTCTCCTGGGGTTTTTACTTTCCTGAGTGTTCTGATCAGCAAAACCCACAGAAGGACTCAGTCCAGGGCAATTGCACCTGTATTGCAAGGGCACCACTCTAAGGCCATCTCTCTAGCAGATTCCTTTCTCATGTGGAGACCCATGTCTCACTCCCTTCTGACCGGGATATTTCCAGGCTGCCCAACACCTTGCCTTCACTGTGTTATTCCTAGCAAAGACATGTTGTCCAAGTACATTTACTTGCGTTCTCATCAGAGACTGGTAGCAGAGTGATTGTCAACAGTTATAAGTACCACACAGTTCTTTCAGTGCAATGTGCAAGTCTATTTTATTAAGGAAAAAAAAGCATAGGTGCTGACTCAGTGGGTGCTTCGGTGCTGGAGCACTCACGGAAAAAAAATAGTGGGTGCTCAGCACTCACCAGGGGGCCCCACCGATCATCTCCTCCCCCTCCCGCCCGCCACTGATCAGCTGTTCAGCGGCAGGCAGGAGGCACTAGGGGGAGGGGGAGGAGCAGGGGCAGGAAGAGGCGGAGTGAGGGCAGAGTGCATTCAGAGGTGGAGGGAATGGGATGGGAAGAGGAGGGGCAGAGGGGGGTGGGGTGGGGCCTTTGGGGAAGGAGTGGAGTGGGGCGGGGCTGGGTGGAGTGGGAGTCGAGCACCCCCAGGAAAATCAGAAAGTCTGCTCCTTTGGTAGGGCAGAAGAGCAGTTGTGCTGATATGGAGGGAAACCAGCAGCTCCTCCATACTCTGGCTGGTGTCTGAGGACCTGATTCTCCACTTGTGTAGTCATTTCCTTTTGTGTGAGAAAACAGAGCTGGTAAAAAAAATGGGGTTTTGTAATAGAAAAATAAAATTTCTGTGAAAAACTCAGAAAATCATTCAGAATGATATAGTTCTAGTAAGCAGTAGTCAGCTGCCTCTTTTTTTACGTCTCTTACATAGTAGGGGAGAGTAATTCCTTTTGTTGCAGGGAGTACTGGGTGACATTCTATGGCCTGTGTTGTTATGAAGGAGATCTGACTTGATGATCATAGAGATCCCTTCTGGCCTCAAAAGCTTTGAATCCTTAATGTGGATTTTTGGTACCTACAATGAAACTACTTTTAGGGGCTTCTTGCAGAAGATTACTAAAATATTAGGCTGTGGAAAGCATTTTTATTCCCGCCAGATATGACACTGGCAGTCCAGGTGCCAACTCATGTCAGAGCCCCAGGCCAATTCACTTGTGTATTAGTATAGACCAAAGTGATTGTTAACTGTATAAGAATGTACTTGATGTTACTTGCATTGTTTTCACTTATCTGTATTCCCTTATAATGTGGTAGAAAACATGTACATTGTGTGTACCCCTGTAACTAAATAACCCATCAAATGAGAAACAAGCCTTGTGGAATGCAAATGAAGAACATTAACAGAAAAATGCTAATTTTGAAGCAAGTGGTGTGATAAATGAATGTGGGGGAAGGTAGCTCCCTTTTATGGACACCCAGCCGGCCAGTTAGCAATGAAATCCCTGTTGTTGGCTATTCTCTACTTGCTTTACCTGTAAAGGGTTAAAAAAGTCCACAGGTAAAGGAAGGGAGTGGGCACCTGACCAAAAGAGCCAATGGGAAGGCTAGAACTTTTTAAAATTGGGAAAAAACTTTTCCTTTGTGTCTGTTGTTGTTCTCCGGAGAGAGGGGACAGAGCAGGACAGGGCTGGAGCTATGCTGTAAAAAGCTTTAATACCAGGTATGAAAAAGCATCAAATCATACCTCAAACCTACTTACCTGAAACCCCAGATATGTAAGTAAATCAGGGAATGACTAGGAAGATGTGATTAGGGGTATTTCTTTTCTTTCTTATTGGCTTGTAGACTCCTCTGTGCTAACCCTAGATGCTTTTGTTTGCTTGTAACCTTTAAGCTGAACCTCAAAAGAGCTATCTTGAGGCTTAATTTTTGTAATTGTTTTTTTTTAAGATCTAGCAAAAAGCCTAAGTTCCAGATGTATTTTCTTTCCTTTTGTTTTTAATAAAATTTACCTTTTTTTTTAAGAACAGGATTGGATTTTTGATGTCCTAAGAAGTTTGTGCACATTTTTTAATTAGCTGGTGGCAACAGCTGATTTCTTTGTTTTCCTTTCTCAGCTCTTCCCTGAAGGGGTGGGAGTGAAAGGGCTTGAGGGTGCCCCACAGGAAGGAATTCCCAAGTGCGCCTTCCTGGGTTTCAAGGGGTTTTGCATTTGGGTGGTGGCAGCATCTACCCAGCCAAGGTCAAAGAAAAACTGTAATCTTGGGAGTTTAATACAAGCCTGGAGTGGCCATTATTAATTTTTAGAATCCTTGTAGGCCCCCACCTTCTGCACTTGAAGTGCCAGAGTGGGGAATCAGCCTTGACAAATGATCATTGTGTGCGGTGATCGGAGGTCAAAGACTCAAAATGCATTCCTCACTCTCCATCAAAGGAAAATCCCACATAGGTAGTGACCTTGTGAGCTTGTTTTCTTTGAGAAGAAGCTATAAGTATAGATTCAAGGAAAGATCCTGGATCTCTGGACTATTTGGATTCTTACAGGGAAGTGTACGAGATGCAAAGTGGAGAACCCCAGAGACAACCTGAGTCCCTGAAAAGACTTTTGGGAAACTGGCAGTTTATTACATTATTGTCACCATTTGGAATTACAAACTGAGACTCACCTGTACATATAGTTTACCTGCTTTAACCTCTCAATAACTGTCACTTCCTTTTCTTAGCTAATAAACCTTTAGTTAGTTTACTATAGAATTGGCTACCAGCATTGTCTTTGGTGTAAGATCTAGAGTACCAGTTGATCTGAGGTGAGTGACTGGTCTCTTGGGCCTCGGAGCAACCTGATGTGGTGTGATTTTTTATTTAAGTGACCTTTTATCACAAAGTCCAGTTTGTCTGAGTGGCAAGATAGACTGGAGGGTCTAAGGGGACTGTCTGTGACTCTATGGTAAGACTGTGTAGTGATCCAGTTCACATTTGTCAGTGGCTTGGTGAAATCTAATTATAGAACACACCACTAGGTTGGGGTGTCTGCCCTGTTTTCTGACAGTCTGCCCTGAGGTAGGCACTCACAGTTGTGAGCCACTCCAGACAGTATGACACCAGTAAACAGTATATACTTTCTCCTTCTGTTGCTGGAACTTTAGAAAAGCAGCTGTGTGATCTCTGAAGTTGTGGACGGTGTATTGGTGGTACTTATGAAGAGCCAGAGATCATTAGCTACTGGTGTTTTGCTGCATAGTCATGTACCTCACGCTTGTGGATTTACAAGTTCCTTGCAGTACTTGAGTGTGATGTTCCCTGAGTGGAATGTTCCTTGGCTGTTGACTCACAGTGACAGTTCAGTGATTAATATAACAATTACAGTATTTACCTGCTGAATTTATCTTTCTCCCAGAAGATAGAAGCAACTTTGTTTGTATGAAGTGCAAGCTGGTCTCCATATTGGAAGAGAAGGTTAAAGGACTAGAGACCCAAGTATAAACCCTACATAGCATCAGACAAAATGAAGACTTTCTGGATAGAAGTCAGTGTTTGGTACTGCAGACACAGCATGCTGAAGAATCAGAGAGGGCAATACAGAATGGGGAAGAAAATTGGCAGTATGTGACCTCCAGAAGAAGAAAGAGGAGAACCCATGTACCCCCAATGCAGATAGAGGTAAGAAACCATTTTCAGGCTCTCTGCAAGGTACTATAATGGAGAATGGTTTGGAAGAGTCATCTGAGGGAAGGGATCAGAAGGAGACCCCATCGACCGGAAGGCATGGGATGCATTGTCCTAGGGATGGGGGCTCCACGACCACCGCTCCCAAGAGGAGGAGATGGATGGTGGTGGTCGGGGACTCCCTCCTAAGGGGGAAGGAGTCATCCATTTGGGAAACTCAAGAAGTGTGCTGCTTGCCTGAAGCTAGAATTCAGGATGTGACAGAGTTTCTGCCGAGACTGATCAAGCAATCGGACCGCTACCCCTTTCTACTTCTCCACGTGGGCAAGAATGACCTTGAGCAGGTCACTGCAGATTACATGGCTCTGGGAAGAAGGATAAAGGAGTTTGAGGTGCAAGTCATGTTCTCGTCAATCCTCCCTGTTGAAGGAAAAGGCCCAGGTAGGGACCATCAAATTGTGGAGGTAAATGCATGGTTGCAGAGGTGGTGTCGGAGAGAGGACTTTGGATTCTTCGATCATGGGATGTTGTTCCAGGAAGAAGGATTGTTAGGAAGAGATGGGATCCTAACAAAGAGAGGGAAGAGCATCTTTGCAGGCAGGCTTGCTAACCTAGTGAGGAGGGCTTTAAGCTAGGTTTGCCAGGGGATGGAGACCTAAGCCCTGAGGTAAGTGGGATACCAGGAGGAAACTCAAGGAGGGTGCAACAAGGGAGGTCTCCTGATTCATACTGAGAAAGTAGGGCAATCGGCTAGTTATCGTAGGTGCCTGTATATGAACGCAAGAAGCCTGGGAAACAAGCAGAAAGAATTGGAAGTCCTGGCACAGTCAAGGAACTATGATGTGATTGGAATAACAGAGACTTGGTGGGGTAACTCACGTGACTGGAGCAATGTCATGGATGGGTTTAAATTGTTCAGGAAGGACAGGCGGGGAGAAAAGGTGGAGGAGTTGCACTGTATGTAAGAGAGCAGTATGATTGCTCAGAGCTCCAGTATGAAACTGGAGAAAAGCCTCTTAAGAGTCTTTGGGTTAAGTTTAGAGGCAAGAGCAACAAGGGTGATGTCGCGGTAGGCGTCTTCTATAGACCACCAGACCAGGAGGATGAGGTAGACGAGGCTTTCTTCAGACAATTAACAGAAGTTTCCAGATCACAGGCCCTGGTTCTCATGGGGGACTTCAATCACCCTGACATCTGCTGGGAGAGCAATGCAGCAGTGCACAGAGAATCCAGGAAGTTTTTGGAGTGTGTTGGGGACAACTTCCTGGTGCAAGTGCTGGAGGAACCAACTGGGGGCCGTGCTCTCCTTGACCTGCTGCTCACAAACAGGGAAGAATTGGTAGGGGAAATAGAAGTGAGTGGCAACCTTGACAGCAGTGACTATGAGATGGTCGAGTTCAGGATCCTGACAAAAGGAAGAAAGGAGAGCAACAGAATATGGACCCTGGACTTCAGAAAATCAGACTTTGACTCCCTCAGGGAATTGATGGGCAGGATCCCCTGGGAGGCTAATATGAGGGAGAAAGGAGTCCAAGAGAACTGGCTGTATTTCAAAGAAGCCTTATTGAGGGCACAGGAACAAACCATCCCGATGTGCAGAAAGAATAGCAAATATGGCAGGCAACCAGCTTGGCTTAACAGAGAAATCTTCAGTGAGCTTAAACACAAAAAGGAAGCTTACAAGAAGTGGAAACTTGGACAGATGACTAGGGAGGAGTATAAAAATATTGCTCAAGCATGCAGGGTTGTAATCAGGAAGCCCAAAACACAATTGGAGTTGCAGCTAGCAAAGGATGTGAAGGCTAACAACAAAGGTTTCTACAGGTATATTAGCAACAAAAAGAAGGTCAGGGAAAGTGTGGGACCCTTACTGAATGGGGGAAACAACCTAGTGACAGATGATGTGGAAAAAGCTGAAGTACTCAATGCTTTATTTTCCTTGGTCTTCACAGACAAGGTCAGCTCCCAGACTGCTGCACTGGGCAGCACAATATGTGGAGGAGGTGAGCAGTCCTCAGTGGTTAAAGAACAAGTTAAGGACTATTTAGAAAAGCTGGACATGCACAAGTTTATGGGTGCTGAGGGAGTTGGCTGATGTGATTGCAGAGCCATTGGCCATTATCTTTGAAAACTCATGGCAATCGGGGGAGGTCCCAAACGATTGGAAAAAGGCAAATATAGTGCCCATCTTTTAAAAATGGAAGAAGGAGAGTCCGAAGAACTACAGACCGGTCAGCCTCACTTCAGTCCCTGGAAAAATCATAGAGCAGGTCCTCAAGGAATCCATTTTGAAGCACTTAGAGGAGAGGAAGGTGATCAGGAACAGTCAACATGGATTCACCAAGGGCAAGTCATGCCTGACTAACCTGATTGCCTTCTGTGATGAGATAACTGGCTCTGTAGATATGGGGAAAATGGTGGACATGATATACCTTGTCTTTAGCAAAGCTTTTGATACAGTCTCCCAAAGTATTCTTGCGAGCAAGTTAAAGAAGTATGGATTGGATGAATGGATTAAAAGGTGGATAGAAAGCTGGCTAGATCGTTGGGCTCAACGGGTAGTGATCAACAGCTCGATGTCTAGTTGGCAGCTGGTATGAAGCAGAGTGACCCAGGGCTCGATCCTGGGGCCAGTTTTGTTCAACATCTTCATTAATGATCTGGTGGATGGGATGCATTGCACCCTCAGCAAGTTTGCGGATTACACTAAACTGGGGGGATTGGGCCAAAAGAAATCTGATGAGGTTCAACAAGGACAAGTGCAGAGTCCTGCACTTAGGACAGAAGAATCCCATGTACTGCTACAGCCTGGGGACCAACTGGCTAAGCAGCAGTTCAGCAGAAAAGGACTTGGGGATTACAGTGGACGAGAAGCTGGATATGAGTCAGCAGTGTGCCCTTGTTGCCAAGAAGGCTGACAGCATATTGGGCTGCATTAGTAGGAGCATTGCCAGCAGATCGAGGGAGGTGATTATTCCCCACTATTTGGCACTGGTGAGGCCACATCTGGAGTACTGTGTCCAGTTTTGGGGCCCCCACTACAGAAAGGATGTGGACAAATTGGAGAGAGACCAGCGGCAGGCAACGAAAATGATTAGGGGGCTGGGGCACATGACTTATGAGGAGAGGCTGAGGGAACTGGGCTTATTTAGTCTGCAGAGGAGAAGAGTGAGGGGGGATCTGATAGCAGGCTTCAACTACCTGAAGGGGGGTTCCAAAGAGGATGGAGCTTGGCCGTTCTCAGTGGTGGCAGATAACAGAACAAGGAGCAATGGTCTCAGATTGCAGTGCGGGAGGTCTAGGTTGGATATTAGGAAAAACTCTTTAACTAGGAGTGTGGTGAAGCACTGGAATGGGTTACCTAGGGAGGTGATGGACTCTCCATCCTTAGAGGTTTTTAAGGCCCAGCTTGACAAAGCCCCGACTGGGATGATTTAGTTGGTGTTGGTCCTGCTTTGAGCAGGGGATTGGACTAGATGACCTCCTGAAGTCTCTTCCAACCCTAATCTTCTATGATTCTATGAATTTTGTATAATCTATGTAAAAGCAAGATGAAGTAATGTGTACACACTTTAAGACCCCTTTACATGGACAGAATGGTGTAAAGAGACCTGTAGTGTAAATGATGATCAGCCCTTTAATGCAGCAGGACTAGCAGCAACACATGTGTAGACAGATAGATATGCTGCTGCATCTGAAGCTGTTACTTATATTAGCACTGCCTGCAATTGGCATGCTGCCCAGTGCAGAAACTCGGAGCGCATGTTCCCCTCTGTGCCTGATTCATGGAGGACGCTAGTCTGTTACAGCTCTCAGCTATAAATCCTGGGTCTTAAGCTCACTCAGTAGAGACTCATGCTACTAGCTTTGAAGGTCTGTGGAGTTGGCCACGATGGCAGCCATCTCTCTCTCTCACACACACACACACACACACACACACACACACATGAACGATTTCAAACTGACATTGATGAATTGTATGTGGATCATTGAACTAAATGTTGACTTTTGTTTTTCATTAAGGGTTATTTACAGCTGTTTGATGGTGGATTTCTCTTTGTGTTTTATATAACCTTTTATTAATTATCCCATTGTTTTGCTTTGTATAGTTGGCGTTTATATGGAGAACTGATTTTTACTTTGTGTTAATAGGGCATAATCAAAGGCACTTAATAGAAGCAACTCCCATTATGTGCTTTTGAAGTGGAAGGATTATATCCTTGATGTTTTTATGAATTTATTTGCCTTGTGCTAGATTGATAATGAGGGAGTTTATGGAGAAGTGAATTGATGTTGGACCGATATTATTCTATTAATTGATTATTTATATTACATTTCTGCCTAGAGGCCCCAAATGTCACTGGGGACCCATTGTGCTAGGTACTGTAGAAATACACAGTGTGAGATGTATGTGCTCCTAAGTGCCTACGAACTAATCAGACAAGACAGATAAAGGGTGGGAGAAGGGGATGCAACATATAAGCAGAGAGATGGTTGGGTTTTTTTCTGTTAAAAAACAGTGCACACTGGATGTGGCCTTAGTCAGCTGTCAAGAGCCCATTGTGCTAGGCACTGTGTACGCATATAACAAAAAGGCATCCTTTCCCCAAAGAGATTATATTATTTCTTACTTTATTGCTCCACAAAGCATCTTATGTGCTTCAGGTAAAACATACCCCAAAGAGCTTAGTCTAAATTTTAGCTGTGACACAATAAATGAGATTATAAACAGTATTGAGGGGAACATAAGCTAAGAGCTGGCTGTGGAGGGGGGAAATTACTGTTTTTGTGTTGCTACAAGCGAAGTCACAAAATGTTATGGAATAAAATGTGATTACTTTAAGCTCTTGTGTGAAACTGGCATAAATGGACAATGTTGTGCCAATTTTGTTTCATGTGTCAAGCTTCCTTCACAGCCCTAGACAGAGATAGAAGCTTGGATATTTAAATGGGAAAGCATTATGCTAGAGTCTGCCTCAAGGGAGTCATTTAATGGAAAAGGCACCTACAGTTAAGAAAAGCAATTAATAACTAAAGCCTCAGCATCAAAGCTACATATGAAGTAGGGAGGAACCTCTGTAGGAAAGGACACACAAACAATTGGATGCTAGAAGGCACAGGCAACTTTTTGATACTTTGAAAAAAACTTGCAGTAGAATCTATAGCACATATAATGTTGCAATCAGATTAGAAAATAATACATCAGTATTTATGAATCTCCACCCTAGGAACTGTTTGTGATAAAATACACCAGTCCAAGTCACCCAGTGTATTAAAATCTCTTTTACCTTTATAGGTGTGATCCAAAACCCACTACAGTTAATGGGTATCTGTCTACACTACCACTAATATCAGTATAACTTATGCCGCTCAGGGGTGTGAAAAAAACATCCCCCTGAGCAACATAAATTACACCGCCATATGTGCCAGTATGGACAATGGTATGTTGGCAGGAGAGCTTCTCTCACCAAGATAGCTACCGCCATTCATTGGGGGTGGATTCATTATGTGGATGGGAGCTCTCTGTGACACTCTACACCCCAGGGGAACACCCTGTAATCCCCATATTCATCATTTGTATATAATTGTGACATTGCATATAAACCATGCCATGTAAGGTATCATGGGAAAGGTTATGATCTGCTGAAACCCATTGTTCCATCTAAATATGTATATCATTAATGCATATGAAGTTATGAGAATTGTGTTGTATGGTTGTCACTAAAATATGGTATGGGTTTGGGAAGCGTCCGATACTAGCTCCCCCAAAGACAATAACAAGGGAGGTAACCAACGCTCGGGCAGGTGTCGAACAACCATCAACAGCCATTGTCCAGCAAGGGAGTTACAATTCAATAACTCACGTGCACAAGGCCACACCAGGAGAATTGCTCAACCTTGCCTGGTGACTCAGCAATGCCCACTAGACATGCCTGGACTTGTGTTCTCCAAGCACATGGACTAAGGGTATAAAACAGACACAGTGGCCCCATGCTTGGCCTTTTCTCCTCCCCCCTCCTACGCTGCAAGCAACAAGAATGCTCAGAAGACTGAATACTCCACCAGAAGAAACTGGTCCAGGTTTAAGAGACAAACCTGTATATTAAGGACTGTAAGATCCAATGGGGTGAGAACATTGCTTTAGCTAAATACTGTCTAGTGTGATAAGGGTTAAGGTTTAGACTGCGTGCTTATATTTTATTTTATTTTGGTAACCACTCTGACTTTTTGCCTATCACTTATAATCACTCACTGTTTAGCTTTACCAGTGAGTTTGCCTGAAGTGCTTAGTAAATTTGCTCAAGTTTACAAAGGCGGGTGTATATCCACTTTCCATTGATAAAGTGGTGAACCAATTAATGAACTTGCATTGCTCAAGAAAGGGTCTTGAGCAGTGCAAGACAGTATATTCCTGAGGTACAAGGCTGGGAGCTCAGAGGATGTGGCTGGTGCCTTCCTCTGTGTGATTCATGAGTGGCTCTGGGAGCCTCCACATGCGGTTGTGCTGAGTGATAACAGCGCCTGGAGAGGTTTGCTGCTTGTCACTAGCAAAGCATTGTGAGAGACAGCCCAGGCTGGAGAGTTAAGAGAGCACAGTGGTCCCACAGTCCCAGGCTGCACCGCAGGAATCCCGTCCCATTCTCCCATTGACATATAGTGACTACACTAGAGAGCTTACTGGGGCACAGCTGCATCAGTCCTGCTGCGTTGCTGTAAGCTCTCTAGCATAAACATGGCCTTAGCTTGAGCTGAGCATTATTTGGCTCTGGTACCTCTCCGGGATGAGAAATAAATAAATAAATATAAAGGTCAGTCTCCACCAACTCCCATCCTCAAGTTTTTCCTTTTCATACTGCTATAAGGGTACCTTTAGAGATAAGGGAAATAAAAACCACAGTCAAGACAATCTGTGGCATTCAAGAGGGAAGAACTGAAATAGAAACAGCTAAAGAAACCACTTTCTGCCAATCTCTGGACACAGCATACTATAGAGTAACGGTGTAAATAACTGTCGGCTTATAACCACCACTATAATGAGAATAACTAAAACAAAGAAAAAATATTCATTTCACATACTGTCCAGAAAATACTTTTAGTAGTTTCCAAACATAAAAAGAACTTCAAACTCAAACTAGAATAAAATAATCATATAAACCCTTTATTTAGCTACACATGTGATCACAAAGGATATGGCATCCATTCCCATGTATCCATGCCTCAGAAAAACTTTCAGACTAAGATTCGCAAAAATGACCAGTGATTTTTCGGGTACCTCAGGTTTTAGGTGTCCAACCTGAAACACCTTAAAGGGGTCTGATTTTCAGAGAGGGAGCTCAGAGCTTTCTGAAAATCAGGCCTGTTCAAGGTATTTCAGGTTGGGCACCCACAAATTGAGGCATCCAAAATCACTATTTGCTCGTGAAAATTTTGGCCTCATTCTACAGAAGTAAATTGTAATTGTTATTAACTTTGTAATTGTGTTATTTATTGTGCTTTAAGTGCCCAGAAATGTGTTATGTACTTTACAAAACAAATCAAGAGGTGGTCCTTACCCTAAGGCCTTGTATAGACTAGGGATTTGCCTCAGTTATAGCCATTAATGTCCTGCCACTAGCTGCATTGCTGCAAATGTCCAATGTAGGCAGGTAAAGCCTCTATTTGCATAGGTGAGATTTATCATGGTTTCAAGCCGGGGCGAGTTCAAATGGCACAAATAGCGACTGCTTGTCTACACTAGGGGTTGCAAAAGTGAGGCTAAACCTCTGGCTGGCTACTGAAGACTGTAATCATGGCAAATCAGCAGTATAGTCAAAGTCTAAATTTAACACAAGTAGGATCCTAAACCTAAAAGAGGAAGTAAGGTGGAAGAAAGGGGTAACAATAATAGGATAACATGGTGACTCAGTAAGACACCTACATCTGGACAGCTTGTTTTTACATACCATAATGCGGCATAAGGTGCAAGATGCAGGAGCATGGACAGCTTTTAAGACCTGTGAGACATTCACTTTAGAGAACACTTTTCAGTTGGCTTAATTTTGGGTGAGTCATTTTAAAAAAGACATAGCCAGACTGGAGAGAATTCAGGGAGCAGTCACAAAAATGAGTAATAGGTTGGAGTTTGGGAAAAAAGACTCGTGTAGTAAAGTTTTTTTTTTAAATGGACACATTCAGACTACAGAGAAGAGGACTAAACAGAAACATAACTGGCTACACATGGCACCCGGACACAGAAGCCAAAAACCGGACTGTCCAGGTAAAACCCAGATGGGTGGCAGCCCTAAACAAAGGGATGTTATGAAGAGAGCATGGACCAGGTCATCTAACAAGGAAAATTCAGGTTACACATTGGGAAAACCATGTGTAAGAACTTCCACAATGAAACTAATTATTACGTTTGTAAATCAACCTCACTGGAGATTCTCTAAGCTATGCACACCAATCTATCAGAGATGGGTTAGAAGGAAATTAAAGTCCTTGTTTTCATGATAAGTGTCCCTTCCAATTCAAATAGTTCTATGAGCAGGAGAAAGACATCAGAATTTTATTTCTTATCAGTGACCAAACATTTCTGGAGAACAATTCTTAATTCAGACTTCTGCACTTTGAAACCATTCAAGATTTTAATTTGTTTTTCTCTTAAATTAAAACACCAGAGGGGGTGGAGAAGATGCAAGATGATGATATTACTCAGAGTCAGAGAGGGAAATTTCTGTTAATCTCCCACATCCCCACCCCCAATTTTATACCACAGAGAACCACATTAGCAGCTTGCCAGGACCTCAGTTTAATTTTGGTTTTATTTGTTGGTTATTTTTATTTGTGGGCTTCTCTGTGGCATTTGTCACCCTAGTATTGAGCACCTGTGGGCCATACTAACATGAAACAAATTTATATACAGATTTAAAATTAAAAATAAATGCACACAACCAAAATACTTTTCTTGTAGTTGTATCTTCCTTATATAGTAATAGAAACTGCTTGTTGTTTGAGTTCATCTATAATAAAAAGCTGCTCTTGAAACTGAATCCTGGACCCAATGAAGTTGATGGCAAAATTCCCTTTGACTTTAATGGTAACCGGATGGCCCCAGACCTGCTTTGCCCTTACCCTACGGCTGGTAAGTGGACCTCCCATTAGAACTCCACAGACTCTATTTTCATTTTGGGCTATACTTTGAGTTCCCCCTGTATGTTCTCCTGGTCTCCCCTTCCCTATTTTCTTGCTCTATAGTATCCAGGCATCTTTTACTCTGCACATGTTGAAGGAAATCTTTCTTATGCTCCCCCTCCTGGCTGGTGTGTTAAAGCCATGATGTAGGTAATCTCTTTTGTAGCCATCCACTTTTCTTTTCCATGGCCCACTTCACTTTATTTTCCTTGGAGCCCATGCAATGCTTTCTCGGTAGAAGCCATAGTATTTCATATCTAAGTTCACATCTTATTTTGTTTTTTTGATTCATTTGTTTTCTTTGGGTCTCATAATTGCACCCTAGCTTACATGGCTCATTAAATCATTCTAAAAAGCTACAGCCCAGCCTCAGCCATTAACTTCTGCTGAAGAAGTGATATCTTTCTCTCTTGCTTTGCTCTGTCTGCTTGAAATTTTTTTTTTAAATCACGCTTGTATAACTCGTGTTTTAAGTTCATCCAATAAAAGACATCCTCTCCAACCTATTTTTTTATCCTCCAAGTGTGAAAATAAGATTTATCAGTTATTAAGCTGTTTATTTTTTTAAGGTATCTAGCTTTGTGTCACTGTTGATTTCACTATTTGCAAACTGGCTTTGTCAATTTATTGATAGCACTTGAGTGAAGAACTCTCTGTTAATATATGCAAACTCACAGCTCTCAACAAGCTTTACAGCTCTGTTAATGAGGGGATTAACAAGAGCACTGCAATGTATTTAACCTGCGGCACTAGCTCTGTTTCAATAAGACTTCAACAGCCTATTAAATGGAGTGGGGGCTCAATTAACCCAGACAAAGGCCACTCTACAGAACATGGCAGGGAGGACCACAGTTAGCATCTGCCTAAGCAGCTTGTTCTGAGCTGGAAATAAAGAGGGTGACATGTTCTCGCCCCGAGCTATGATATAACTGAAATGGTGATTCTAGTTCATCTGGGCTGACTGAATAGGTGACAGCATTGAAACCCACCACTATCTCACCATATGACAGTTTGTAAAATCAGAGTGCACTCAACGGTCACCCTAGAGCCTCCTGCATGGTTGTACTGAGGTATTGTTCCTATGTTGGTGGGAGCTTTTGATAGCATGAGGCTACCATGCCAGCATGATATTAGTGTTAGGCAGTCTGGGGAACATCATGTCAATAGATCTTTCAAGACACATACTATGTTTAAATAATCTTCTGCTAAATAGCGGTTGGACTTAGAGGTGTTGCTGGTCTCTACTTGAGCTGATGTCTCAAGTATTTAGTTTTATACTGAAAACTGACATATTAGAGAAATGGGAGGAGGGGAAGTTAGTGAAAAAATGCAAGTAAAACAGTAACTGAATACATCAAAATCTTCACTAAGAGCCTGATTCAGCAAAGCACTTGCTTAATGTTAAGCACATGCCTATTCAGATTGTCTTCAAATGGTAATCTTCACGTGCTTCAAATAAAACATGCTTAAATGCTTAGCTTAATTCTTGCATTCCATGTTAACCTGGTGTTGTTTGAATAGGTCAGGCTACAGACCTCTGGCTCAATCACAGAGCAATTTAAATAGAAAATATTTTGAAGCCTTCAATTCAGGGAATACAATTGAATCTCCTGTAATCATCCACATCACTTATACTATCAAAACTACCAAGAGATTTATTTTAAAACATAGGAGAGAGAAAAAGTTAGCACGCACATTCATTCTGACTCCTGCTTTGTAACACTCCCCAGCTGTCCCCTCACTTCACCAGCCCTTCTCCCCTACCCATGATTGGGGATCAGTTCTGCTCTCTGATATATCATTGGAAGTTTTGGCCTTCTGGTTAAGGCACTGGGCTGAGACTCAGAACTGGGGTCAAGTTCTGTGTTGCCACAGATTTCCTCTATAATCTTGGACAAATCACTTAAGTCATGTCTACATTACAAACTTTGGTCGATACAAGTTACATTGGCATAAAGCTGCCACAGTTAGTATATCACTCATGTGCGTCCATACTTGGCTGCTTGTGTAGGCGCTATGCATACTCCCCTGTGTGATGGTCCCCTGTTTGGTAGTACTGAGGCATTGTTCCTATGTTGGTTGGAGTTTTCAATGGCATGAGGCTACCATGCCAGCATGGTGTTAATGTAAGACAGTCTGGGGAACATCATACCAATAGATGAGCAGCATTGTGGGATTTTTTTTAAAAAGGCACAAAAATTATGGGATAACTTGTGTCAATGCACAGTGTGATGCACCACAGGTAGGTATCCCAGTGTGCCACTCACCATTCTCCTACATATGGAGGGGCTATTTTGGCTCTTTCTTGTTTACTCTTTCACACATCTTGTTATCTTTTGAAAGTCTTGATTTAGATCAATTGTATGAGACGCTAACTAGACATGAGAATAAACTTTTGTCTAGGTGCTTATATAGTCCCCATCACCATAATATCTGAGCTCCTCACAATCCATCTTTAATGTATTTGTCCTTATCACACCCCTGTGAGGTAGGGAATTACTATTTATCACCATTTTACAGGTGGGAAACTGAGGCACAGATCCTCCAAGGATTTTAGGTGCCTAACTCCTATTGAATCTTGGAGTATCTGGACTTACGTAACTTGCCAAAGGTCACACAGGAAGCTTGAGGTAGAGCAGGGATCTCAACCCTAGTCTCATAAATCTTAGACTACTGCACTAATCGTTGGACCATTCGTTCTCTCCACTTAGTAGCAATTTACTTCCTAATTTATCTACCTGTGCTGGTTCTGAGAGTTGCCCAAGCATGAGTTGGTAAAATGAAACTAGGACCTCACACTGAAGGAAGAATCTTGGGCATGGGCTTCCATTACTGGAAGAAAAAGTATTTTTCTGGCCACGTTTTATGAACTATCACGTGATTCTCTATATGAGATTTTAAAACTACTGTTTTAAGCGTTCCTCAACAGGGGGACTTATGCTGCAATAGCAGCATAAACCCAAGCACCTATGTAAAAGAAAAAGTTGCAATAATTTAGCCAATAAAGACATTAAAATAATCAAGGATTTTATTTAATTTGTTAATGTCAATGGAGAGCTTTCCAAATAAATCCTGGAGCTAATCATATATCATTAGATACCTGATGGAAAGGGATGGGAATGAGATGGTTGATGATAGCAGGAGCCAGTCAGGGAGGCAATTATGGTTCTGTGATTCTCTGTGTGCCGCTGGGTGCAGGTTGGCACAACCTGGGGCTGCTCTAACATGCCCCAACTGGCAGTGGTCCCCAAAGGACTATCCATCTGCTGTGGATTTTCCGAGTGCATCACATTATGGCAATTCCTCCTCCCCACTCCTTCTATTCTGAGGGATGCAGAGAGAGAGCCGGCCCACAAAGGACTGCCTCATGTGGGAGGAATCACCAGCAGTAGACTTGATCTCTGCTCTCTGTGCACCACTGAGCAGGGAGGGGTAGAAAATCTCTCCCATTCTCTTTGGTATATTTTCTAACACAGCTACCACTCTGAAACTTTTCTTGTTCTTATTAACATTACCTGCTGTTCAGTGAATGAGCTCTGACTGAAAATGCGGGCAGATGCCCTAGTGTGAGTGTGGTTGACTGGATGTTGGGGAGAGACAGGTTGGGTGTTAAGGATGGAAAAAGAGGGGGGGGGCCACTGGTGATGTATGGGAAGAAAGAGAGAATCTCCAAAACCCTCCCCACAAAAAGCCTTCCCCTCCCATGCTCACTCCTGTACCTGTCTTTCACTTTGACAGGCCACCCAGAAGGATGAAGGGAGTGGTGAGAGGAAGTATATGAGACTGTAGGATGAGATGAAGTACTGAGGGAAAGACTCTGGCACATACAACTCTACCACCTATTCTGGTAATCTGCTACCAGGTGTTTAAATGCTCACTTGTCCTTTAGGAAAGCATGCTATAGATCTTAGCCCTATGCAGCTGCATATTGGATTCAGCTGGTGCTAGCCAGGTCAGGTGAACTGGAACTCAAATTAACATCTTCAGAGTGGTGAGTTCAGCAAATGTTTGCTCTACTTTTAGTGGAAGCCAATTCGCTGGGAGTGGCAAGTAGCTTAACTCCACAGGAATGAAAATACTTGTTAACCTAGTGGTCCAATACATAGTTTTCATGAACAGGTCCCTGGGACATAAAAGATATAGTGTAAAAGGGGAGGTTAATTTGATGCTGTATTAGCAGAAGAGGTGTAGGTATAATGTATATGACAAATAGGTTTACCAACACT
The DNA here is from genome assembly GCF_028017835.1 of Emys orbicularis. Lineage (NCBI taxonomy): Eukaryota > Metazoa > Chordata > Testudines > Emydidae > Emys > Emys orbicularis. The sequence goes on from NC_088684.1 coordinate 223,073,946, forward strand.
CTGATAATGTACGATAATGTGAGCACATTATACATTCATAGGAATAGGAGTTAGGAAAGCTTAGGTGACACATCAGGTTAACTGCTAAAGAAATACTATGAACAGTATCAGGTTTTAAATCCTAATCAAGTGTCAGAGAACATAAGCTTGGGAAAGGTGGGGGAGGAGGGGACACGCTTCATTGAGGGGGAAACAAAGAGGGTGAAGGCAAGACAAAGGATGACATCTGAAGGTGGATAGGCAAAACTGACATATAGATGCAATTTCACAGCCAATTTGCTCCAATAGTTAAAGATCTTACTATTCTGCAGTCAAAACAGGGCACATACTCCCTAACTGGGGAGTCCAAGCTAAGGACATTTTCCTAACCAAGACAGCTTTACCTGTTGAGAGGTTAGGCTGAGTAGCTCTTTGCTGTCATATTAAACAGTGGCCTGCAGGAAGAAACTCGGAAGTTTGCAAGCAGAGAAAATGAACATCTTTCTAGGGTTGTTGGCCAGCTGCCAGATCACACATTAGGGTCTATTTTCCAGACCAGTTGTTCTGTTGTTTCAAGTGTAAATAGACTCCAGCCTCTGCCTAGACTTTTTGCTTTTCACAAAATAAAGTTGCCAGCCTAAACCTGTGTGGTTTTTCATTTAACCTTCAGATCTTCTAAACGTTTCACCAGATGCAAGTTATATATTTTGGAAGATGGGGGCCTGGGAAAGATGAGAGAGTTAGACCGGCACAGGCACACAGTCCTTTTGCTGTTGGAGACCTTGGCAGGGCAGTTGGTGATTTTTACTGCTTTTTTATATTAAGTCGTTAAACAGTGTTGCTTTGCAATGGGCGTAATAACTGTTCCCCTGCAATCCATTCCAAGGGAACTACAGTGTCTGCCCAGAATTATAGGAATTAGCCACACAGTCATTATTTGTCTTTTACAATAACATCATAGGTGATGCATAGCCAGTCAAAAAATAGGACCAAATTCATAGGTGATTGCAAAGGGTGGTATAAGTTCCAGGTCATGAAGTCAACATGACTTGAATTGTTTTAAATTATTTGTTGAGAGGCTGAAAAGTCAGGTGTAAAATAAATTGTGTGTGTGGGGGGGTCCCTTTAATCTCTGACTACATTAGGAACATAGGAATTGCCATAATGGATTAGATCCAAAGTCCACCTACTTCTATATCCTGTACAAAGTACAGTGTCCAGTGCCAGACATATGTTTCAAAGGAAGATGCAAGAACCCTGCAGTAGGTTGAAATGGTATAATCTACCCCTCATATTTGGTCTCATCCTGATCTCTAATTGTTAGATTGCTTTATGCCCTAAAACATAAGGCTTAATGTCCCTGCCAACATTGTTAAAAATAATTTGAAATAACTCAGGATATTCTTGTTATCCATATAAATGTCCAATCCTTGTTGGACTCTTGCTAAATTCTTGGCCTTAGTGTCTTCCTGTGGCATTGAGTTCCACAGTCCAATCACATGCTATGTGAAAAAATATCTCCTTTTATCAGTTTTGAATTTGCCAACTTTTCATTTCATTGAACGTCCCCCTTATTCTTGTGTTCTCCTTCTCCCACAACACAAGTTCCTGATCTACCTTCTCTGTTCCATTCTTTATTTTATATATCTTTATCATGCCCCCTTGAATACATGTCCTTTCTACAATAAACAGTTCCAATATTTTCAATCTCTCTTCATATGAGTTTTGCCTAGGTTCTGGATCATTCTCATCAACCTTTTATGACTCCCCTCTAATTCTGCAATATCCTTTCTGAGATGGGGTGACCAATACTACAGGCAGTATTTCAGATGAGGCTACACCATTTATTTATATAATGGCATTGTAATAACTTCTATAATATTATGTATCCCATTCCTTATGCAGCCACAGTGGCTGTTTTTAATGAGCAGCTCAGCCACTTCAGACCTGATCTTCAGAACTCTTGGGTGTGTATCATCTGAGCCTGGTGACTTATTGCTTATACAATCTTGTTGCTTTTTAAATAATCAGAGTTGCTTCAGCACTTCTTCTTCTGGTCCCTCACTCTCTAAGAATACCTCATCTTTATTACCAGAAAAGATCAGGTCTGCAGTACGTATCACCACACCATCCTTAGAAGTAAAGACAGGGATATGAATGCTTCCGTAGATCTAGCTACAGAAAAATCTCCGTCCGTTACTGTAGAAGCATCTACACTAACGCTAGAGCAGAATAACTATAGAACCATAGTTGTGCCGCCAGGGAGGGTGCAAGGATGTTTTGCGCCCTAGGCGAAACTTCCACCTTGCACACACCCCCTCCCCGAGCCCTGTGGCAGCTCTCCGCCCTAAGGCGCCCCCCCACCGTGGCAGCTCCCCACCCCCCCTCCGCCCTGAGGCGCCCCCCCCTGCAGCAGCTGTTTGGCGCCGCAAGCCTAGGAGGGAGAGAAGCAGAGTGGGGCGGCGTGCTCAGGGGAGGAGGCGGAGCAGAGGTGAGCTGGGGCGGGGAGCGGTTCCCCTGCGTGCCGCCCCGCCCCTTACTTGCTGCAGGCGGCCCTCCCTGCGCCCCCCTGCCCCAGCTCCCTCCGCCTAAATGCCGACGACGACCGGGGCGGCCAAAGATCCGGCCGCCGCCCAAATGCTAGTGCCCTAGGCGACCGCCTAGGTCGCCTAATGGGTTGCACCGGCCCTGTGTGCCGCCGTAGCACCCATAGTGTAGACATGGCCTTAGTTTCTCAGCAGTGTCCTTAATTGCTCCCTTTAACCCCTGGTGATCCAGCTGATGCTAATTCTCTCACTGGCTTTCTTCCTGTGATATACTTAAAGAATCTCTTGCTGTCTGTTGTTACATGTTTAGCTATTTGCTCTTCAAAATCCATTTTGTCCCTTCTAATTTCCCTCTTACTTATTGCCTTCTGTAATTTATGCTTATATAATGTACATATTTTTATCTAATTTGTTGGCTTCACTCAGGGTGGATTTCCAGTTTCTGAAGGATTTGTATTTGACTCAGATAGCCTCTTGAACCTTGCCATTTAGCTATACCAGTTGACTCCTTGCCTCCCTTGTTTCTTTTCTGTTCATCAGTTCAACAGTCTTCCGAGACTGGTGTTGGTTTTTTTAAGTAGCATCTGTGCTATCTAACGCTTTTACTGCCTTTATTTTTAACTTTAGGACTTTTTTGACTAACATTCTCATTTTATTGAAATCTCCCTTTACATTTAATATTTTATTTGAAATTACTTGTGCTTTCAAAATCTTGTCCTAGCCTCAAGTCTGTAAGGATAAGGACAGTATTGGCCTAGTCCTGGACTTACTTTATGTAGTGTTGAGACTGTGATAAACTCGCTAACAAACATCCAAGAGCTGAAGAAATGTAATGTGTGTTACATGTTCTTGTGCTGCAATGTGGCCTACTAGAATGAGCACTGGACTGGGACTTAGGACACCTATGTTCCGTTCCTGGCTTGGCCACAGGTCTGCTGAGTGATCTTGTGCAGATCACATAATCATTCTATGCCTCAGTTTCCCCATCAGAAAAATGGGGATAATGATACTTTGTAACGATCTGTTTGTAAAGTGCTTTGAGATCACTGATGAAAAGTGATAGGAGCTAGGTATTATTAATGTTTTAGTGGAGTTCTTATAGGTATCCAGTGTCAATATGTTTGTATGACTATGACTGGACTGTTTGTATTGTAATGCAGATCTGGCCCTTAGTGCATAAATCTGTATGTTGATCATTTTTATCATCAAAGATGGTTTTTAAAAGAAACAAACTAATCTGATTTGGCATAGCAGAGCAGAACGTTCAGCTGTTCAGAGACTGTCGAGTGAGTGTGGCATTTCCTGAGCTTGATTATCATGGCAATGTTTTTCACCAACCAGAAAGGAAGTTCTGATTTGCTAGAGGTTATAAACCTTTTGGATGACAAAAATGTAGGCCCAGAACTTTTAAGTAATTTTGTTCACCAGAAATTTGACCATCTGGTAGTTCACTGCAACTCTAGTTATTGTCTTCAGTCATGAGCATGGTGTATATCACTTATAAATTTGGTTGTGTGAATTATGGATGTTACGGAGACCACATCTACAATAGGGCCGCTTTGTCAGTAGACTTATACCGCTATACTATACAGTAGAGCTCCTCAGTCCACAGTCATATGGGTGCTGGTGGAGTCCCTGCAAAATAGGGCATGCAGTTTGTCATAAAAGCATCAGGTTGGCAGGACACCAGATTTCTTGTTGCCCTACTTTGCCTTCTGGTAGCCATGGTGAAGTTCCTTCACTTTCGTGCAGCACTGCTGCTGATCCTTGTCATGCCGCAGTTAGAACATTCCCTGTGCAATCTGCTCGTAGATGTTGATGTTTCTACAGCTGTCCTGTAGCTGTTCTTGCACAATCTCCAGCCCACAGGCCAAGGAGATCAAAGACTTCCTTCCTGCTCCAGCCAGGAGAGTATCTAGTAGCTCTCTTTTGGTATGTCTACACTACAGGATTAATTCGAATTTATATAATTCGAATTTAGGAAACCGATTTTGTAAATTCGAATGTATTCAGCCACACTAGGCACCATTAATTCGGTGGTTTGCGTCCAAGCTACCATAGTAGCATCGATTTCCAGAGCGTTGCATTGTGGGTAGCTTTTACATAGCTATCCCATAGTTCCCGCAGTCTCCACCCCCCTTGGAATTCTGGGTTGAGACCCCAGTGCATGATGGGGCAAAAAACATTGTCGCAGGTAGTTCTGGGTACAGCCTCCCCCTCCCTCCCTGAAAGCAACGGCAGACAACCATTTCGCGCCTTTTTTCCTGAGTGAACTCTGCAGACTCCATTCTGCATCAAGCATGGATCCCGTTGTGCTCCAGAACGCAGTCTTGAACATTATAAACACCTCGCGCTTTCTCGTGGAGTTTATGCTTACACAGGACCAGAAACAAGAGGCGAGGAGGAGGAGGAGGCGGCGATTGCAGCGCAGCGACCAGCGTGATGAGGACATGGACACGGACACAGAATTCTCTGAGACCGCGGGCCCCGGTGCTTTGGAGATTATGATGTTAATGGGCCAGGTTATAGGCTTTGAACGCCGATTCTGGGCCCGGGAAACAAGCACAGACTGGTGGGACCGCATAGTGTTGCAGGTGTGGGACGATTCCCAGTGGCTGAGAAACTTTCGCATGCGTAAGGGCACTTTCATGGAACTTTGTGACTTGCTTTCCCCTGCCCTGAAGCGCCAGAATACCAAGATGAGAGCAGCCCTCACAGTTGAGAAGCGAGTGGCGATAGCCCTGTGGAAGCTTGCAACGCCAGACAGCTACCGGTCAGTCGGGAATCAATTTGGAGTGGGCAAATCTACTGTGGGGGCTGCTGTGATGCAAGTAGCCAAAGCAATCACGGAGGTGCTGCTACGAAAGGTAGTGACTCTGGGAAATGTGCAGGTCATAGTGGATGGCTTTGCTGCAATGGGATTCCCTAACTGTGGTGGGGCAATAGATGGAACCCATATTCCTATCTTGGCACCGGAGCACCAGGGTACCCAGTACATAAACCGCAAGGGGTACTTCTCAATGGTGCTGCAAGCACTTGTGGATCACAAGGGACGTTTCACCAACATCCATGTGGGCTGGCCGGGAAGGGTTCATGACGCTCGCGTCTTCAGGAACACCAATCTGTTTAAACGGCTGCAGCAAGGGACTTACTTTCCGGACCAGAAAATAACCGTGGGGGATGTTGAAATGCCAATTGTTATTCTTGGGGACCCAGCCTACCCCTTAATGCCATGGCTCATGAAGCCATACACAGGCAGCCTGGACAGGAGTCAGGAGTTGTTCAACTACAGGCTGAGCAAGTGCAGAATGGTGGTAGAATGTGCATTTGGCCGTTTAAAAGGTCGCTGGCGATCCTTATTGACTCGCTCAGACCTCAGCCAAACCAATATCCCCATTGTTATTACTGCTTGCTGTGTGCTTCACAATCTCTGTGAGAGCAAGGGGGAGACCTTTATGGCAGGGTGGGAGGCTGAGGCAAATCGCCTGGCTGCTGATTACTCGCAGCCAGACACCAGGGCGATTAGAAGAGCACACGATGAAGCGCTGCGCATTAGGGAAGCTTTGAAAACCAGTTTCATGACTGGCCAGGCTACAGTGTGAAATTTATGTTTGTTTATCCTTCCTGAAAACCCGCCCCCTTTATTGACTCATTCTCTGTAAGGAACCCACCCTCCCCCTTCCCCCAGCTTGCTTTCAAAGGAAATAAAGTCACCATTGTTTAAAAATCATTTATTCTTTATGAATTGATTATAAAAAGAGGGAGAGAACCTGAGTGGGGTTTGGGAGGAGGATCAGCGGGAAGGAAAAGCCCAGTAAAAAAAGGTTAAGAAAATGGCAGCCTTTTGCTTGGGCTGTCCACTGGGGTGGAATGGGAGGGTGTACGGAGCCTCCCCCCCCCCGTGTTCTTACACATCTGGGTGTGGAGGCTATGGAAAATGGTGAGGAGGTAGGGGGGTTATACAGGGGCTGTAGCGGCACAGAACCTGAGTGGGGTTTGGGAGGAGGATCAGCGGGAAGGAAAAGCCCAGTAAAAAAAGGTTAAAAAAATGGCAGCCTTTTGCTTGGGCTGTCCACTGGGGTGGAATGGGAGGGTGTATGGAGCCTCCCCCCCCGTGTTCTTACACGTCTGGGTGTGGAGGCTATGGAACATGGTGAGGAGGTAGGGGGGTTATACAGGGGCTGTAGCGGCACTCGGTTCTCCAGCAGCCGTTCCTGAAGCTCCACCAGACGCCGGAGCATGTCTGTTTGCTCACGCAGCAGCCCCAGCGTTGCTTCCCGACTCCTCTGATCTTCCTGCCGCCACCTCTCATCTCGAGCGTCTCTCCTCTCCTCACGTTGGTCCCTCCTGTCCTCACGTTGGTCCCTCATGTCCTCACGTTGGTCCCTCCTGTCCTCACGGTCACTGGCTTCTTTCCTATACTTGCAAACCGTCTCCTTCCACTCATTCAGATGAGCTCTTTCATTCCTGGTGGATTGCATGATTTCGGAAAACATCTCTTCTCTCGTTTTTTTTTTACGACGCCTTATCTGGGATAGCCTTCGGGAAGGAGGAGGGAGGCTTGAAACATTTGCACCTGCTGGAGGGAGTGAAAAAAGGAGAGAATTTTTTTAAAAGATACATTTTTCAGAACAATGCTTATACTCTTTCACGGTGTATACTATTCACATTACATAGCACATGTGATTTCTGTGCAAGGTCGCATTTTGCCTCTTAATATTGAGTGCCTGTGGCTTTGCTGCTAGAGATCACAGACGCAGGTCGGGGAAACAGAATTCACCTTGCATGCTGCCATGGTAAGCCACTGTCTTTAGGCTTCTGCGCCCTGCTTTCCCACATACCAAGCAAAGCCCGTTGTGCTGCAGTTTTCCTGTTAGCTTGTTTTCTGCTGCTGAAGGTTAACACCCCCCCCCCCCATCCAATTCTCTGGGATGAGTGCTTTATCCCTCCCCCCACCGCGTGGCTGGTATCAGGGAAGATCCCTGCAGGAACCAAACTAACACCCCCCCCCCACCCGCCATGAATTCTCTGGGATGAGTGCTTTATCCCTCCCCCCACCGCGTGGCTGGTATCAGGGAAGATCCCTGCAGGAACCAAACTAACACCACCACCCCACCCGCCATGAATTCTCTGGGATGAGTGCTTTATCCCTCCCCCCACCGCGTGGCTGGTATCAGGGAAGATCCCTGCAGGAACCAAACTAACACCCCCCCCCCACCCGCCATGAATTCTCTGGGATGAGTGCTTTATCCCTCCCCCCACCGCGTGGCTGGTATCAGGGAAGATCCCTGCAGGAACCAAACTAACACCACCACCCCACCCGCCATGAATTCTCTGGGATGAGTGCTTTATCCCTCCCCCCACCGCGTGGCTGGTATCAGGGAAGATCCCTGCAGGAACCAAACTAACACCCCCCCCCCCACCCGCCATGAATTCTCTGGGATGAGTGCTTTATCCCTCCCCCCACCGCCTGGCTGGTATCAGGGAAGATCCCTGCTAGCAAAACGCGAAAAGCTCTGGGCCAATCCTCCCCCCCCCCTTGCACTTGGCTAAATGCAGGGAAGGATTTCTTTTCAGCCACAGGCAAACAGCCCAGTAGGAACGGCCACCTCAGTCCCCTTAATTAAATTCCCTTATTTCAACCAGGTTACCCTAAGCGATATCACTCTCCTGAGGATTACACAGCAAGATAAAGAACGGATGTTGCTTGAATGCCAGCAAACACCGGGACCATACGCTGCCAGGCTCTGTCAGGCAATGATACCAGATTACTTGCTACTAGCATGGCGTGGTCAAGTGTCCTACCATGGAGGACGGAATAAGGCTGCACTGCCCAGAAACCTTGTGGCAAGGCTTTTGGAGTACCTCCAGGAGAGCTTCATGGAGATGTCCCTGGAGGATTTCCGCTCCATCCCCAGACATGTTAACAGACTTTTCCAGTAGCTGTACTGGCTGCGAATGCATCCCAAGTGCTCAGGGCAAATTAATCATTAAAAATGCTTGCTTTTAAACCATGTTTTATATTTTAAAAGGTAAACTCACCTGAGGTCCCTTCCATGGGGTCATGGTCTTGGGTGCTGGCTTGGGAGGCTTGGGAGGGTACTTCAGTCAGGGTGAGAAACAGTTCCTGGCTGTTGGGGAGAACGGAGAGCTGGGTGCTCTCTGCCAGCTCGTCCTCCTCCTCCTCCTCCTCTTCCCCTTCCGCGGAATCATCAGGTGTCCCTGATGAGATTATCCCCAGCTCGGAATCCACAGTCAGAGGTGGGGTAGTGGTGGCGGCCCCCCCTAGAAATGCATTTAGCTCAGCGTAGAAGCGGCATGTCCGCGGCTCTGACCCGGAGCGACCGTTTGCCTCCTTTGCTTTTTGATAGGCTTGTCTGAGCTCCTTGACTTTCACGCGGCACTGATCTGTGTCCCTATTGTGGCCTCTCTCCATCATGCCCTTGGAAATTTTTTCATAAGTTTTGGCATTTCGTCTTTTCGAACGCAGTTCAGCTAGCACTGAATCCTCTCCCCATATAGAGATCAAATCCAGTACCTCCTGTACAGTCCATGCTGGTGCTCTTTTTCGATTATCAGCCTGCATGGTTACCTGTGCTGATGAGCTCTCTGTGGTCACCTGTGCTCTCCACGCTGTGCAAACAGGAAATGAAATTCAAATGTTCCCGGGGCTTTTCCTGTCCACCTGGCCAGTGCATGCGAGTTCAGATTGCTGGCCAGAGCGGTCACAATGGTGCACTGTGGGATAGCTCCTGGAGGCCAATAACATCGAATTGCGGCCACACTAACGCTAATTCGAATTGACAAATTCGATTTTGGCGCTACTCCGCTCGTCGGGGTGGAGTACAGAAATCGAATTAAAGGGCCCTTTAATTCGAATTAAATGGCTTCGTTGTGTGGACGGTTCCAGAGTTAATTCGAATTAAAGCCACTAAATCCGAATTAAAGGTGTAGTGTAGACCAGGCCTGTGTGTGTGAGCCTGGTAGGTGTGCTTGCCATGATGGGCAATCAGGAAAAGGTATTTCAGAAACACATAGGGGGGTTTAAAAGGGGAATGGGCTTCTGGTCTCTGTGACCTGGGAAATGGAGTTCAAAGTTGTAACTGGAGCGGCCACTTTTGTAGGGACAGGAGAGTTGTGGGACAGCTGCTGGAGGATTGTTAGGGTCAACGCAGGTCATGCAGCATCTACACTCGTACTGCGTCAACCTAAGTAGGTTGACTGTGATTCTGTCACTCAGGGAGTTGGTTTTACTGCATTGCTGTAACGGGGTGATTATGTTGGCAGGAGAAATTATGGTGTAGACACACAACAACTACACTGTAGCAACTCCATTTAGGTTGACTTAACTTTGGAGTGCAGACCAGGCCCTAGTGGAGGCAGCATCGGCAAATGGGAATAATTGTGCCATTGATTTTGATGGGAGCTAGATTAGGTCCTTAGGGACTAAGGGACTAATCCTGCAAGGTGCTGAGCATCCTCCATTCCTGTTGAGGTTAATGAGATTGGAGGCTGCTAAGCACCATGTATGTTCCTTCAGATGCACCAAATCATTTATAATTTCCTACCTTGAAACCTTTATCCATTCCTGGTTCAGAAAGTTTTGAGTGTTTGAAACTTGAAAGCATCTAAATTCTAAATGCTTATGAACACAGACATGAGCTCTACTGGGCTAAGGTTACATAAGTGAATATAATTCTTTTTGTCCTTGATCTGCTGAATGTGAAAATAGTTGCTAACCCCACTCATGTTTAAACTAACATCTCTAAGTAGGCATCAGAGTCTGGAATACATATTAATAATTAATAGCTTACATCTAACTGATATTGCAGGTAACTTGACTAAATGATGATAAATTGGCCCCCTGGATTGTAATGTTTTCTACACACACATAAGTACATGTATTGGCGGCCTTCATATACTGTACTTCCTTAAATGATCAGTCGCTCATGTACACACCATCAATAGACAACGTGTAGAGAAGTGACATTAGTGAGATATAGAATAGGCTGTTTAGCCCCCATCTGCCTTGCCATGGCATGGAGTTAAAGGTGAGTGCTACTTGCTGAAGCCAACAATAACTCTGTTATGTTGAATCTAAACTGCTAGGAAGTTTGTATCTTGCCCAACTTAACTAGAACCTTAGGAGAGCTGTGAGCTGAGGAAGCTAATAACAAGAGGGGGAAACAGAAGAGGGAAGCAAATGTGAAAGTTCCTGCATCTGATTGTTAGAAAAGGGCAAATGTATGGTCAGACTTCATAGGTTTTATTTTATTTGGGGTTGGTTGCTTTTAAGCTGCGTATGTTGTTTCACCCTCCATGTGACAAAGTTCCTCCTCTGCCTTGGTGGGTCCTGCACTTATTGGCGGATTTGCTCACCTCAGAGATTCATGGCAGCCCTCATTTGGCCACTTTTGCGAGTGGCTTCAACCTGCCATTCACTCAGCTAACCTCATCACTGGCCAGCATGGGAAAAGGGAGGAGAGAAATCCCCGCAGTCTCTGCTGACCCACCTAGTGGGTCGGGGGACAGGTCAGAGACCTTCCCCTCTGGGGGGACCCACAGTCCAGATCAACTCCTCTTGTATCAAATAGGGAGTTGGGAGGATGGGGGGATCTGGGCCCGCCCTCTACTCTGGGTTCCAGCCCAGGGCCCTGTGGATCGCAGCTGTCTACAATGTTTCCTGTAACAGCTGCGTGACAGCTACAACTCCCTGGGCTACTTCCCCATGGCCTCCTCCCAACACCTTATTTATCCTCACCAAAGGATCTTCCTCCTGATGCCTGATAATACTTGTACTCCTAGTCCTCCAGCAGCTCCTCGCACATGCCTCACTAACTGAAGTGAGGTCCTTTTTAAACCAGGTGCCCTGATTAGCCTGCCTGTCCTAATTGATTCTAGTAGCTTCTTAATTGGCTCTACATGTCCTAATTAGCCTGCCTGCCATATTTGGTTCCAGCAACTTCCTGATTGTTCTGGAACAGCCCATTATCTTACTGAGGGAAAAGGGACTTGCTTAATCTGGGGCTAATGTATCTACCTTCTATCACTCTCTTGTAGCCATCTGGCCTGACCCTGTCACATCCAGTATTCTTGGTTTCATGCATCAGTTGCAGGAAGTGGAGTCTGACTCCTAGAAATTATGCCCCCTCAATTCAGCTCTGTGAAAGGTTGTTGAAAATAGAAGCCTAATAAAGTCACTACACACAACAGTTAAAATTGTGCTGGAAAAAACTGTGTTTAAACATGGCTGCTGCTTGTACAATTTTAGACTGGCTTCCTTGGTTAACGTGAACAGGTATTTTTTCTGAGAACAGTATTATAAAACCATGCTATGGATTTCACTACTCTGTGGCAGGGTTTAACTTGCATGTGTAATACTCTCTGTGAGACGGTGGCCCCATGTAGAGCACCCTTCTGTGGCAGACCGCAGCATGGCCGATTCATCTGCCTCAGTTTTCCCTCCTTTTGGAGTCCTCAGTAACTCCATGCAAGATCTCAGAGTATAGCCCTTTACAGGATTAAAACGTACCACAGCCATAATTCTGAATTCCCCAGCATAGTCCAACCAGTATGTTCATTCTTTCAACAGTCCATTAACATCAAATACAGCTCCAGTATCTCTCACCACCACTCCAGCTGTCTGATATGGCTCCGGCATCTTTCATTAGTGCTCTGGCTCTCCAGCACTGCTCTGGTGTCTCTCAACACATCTCACCCTTTTCCCCCTCTAGTTGGGTTGCTTCTCAGCTCTGCTTCATTCTCCAGTTTGGTTCTAGCCCTCTCTGCAAGATATCAGTGGGGTCAACCCTCCATCATTCCCAGCTTTCAGCCTTCTCTGGCCCTCCAGGTTCAGCTGTCTGTCTCAGAGAGCCAACAGGCATCTCCCGCCGCTGCTTTCAGACTTCAGTCCTTTCTGGCTGTGGCTCTTTTGTTGGGGGATGTTTATAGGTGACCCCCTGACTGCCTTTTACTTTCACTAGCCTGATCTGACTCCACTGCTCATTAGGGAACTCTTCCTGCTCCCTACTTCTGGGGCATCCCCTCCCTGAAGTTCTCAGCCCAGCTCTGCTCTTCCTTCCACTCTCAGGACACAGGACTCTGGGGTTCTGAACTCACTTTCTCTCTCTGGACTCTGGGTTCTGAACTCTCCCTTGCCTTTGGCTGTTTCTCATTTATAACTCCTAGGGGCAGCCCTGCTCTCCTCATTACACCAAACCAGGGCACACCAGAACATTTTATTTAAGTGTTCAGTTACCCTTGATCCAAAGCCATTGACACTAATGGAAAGATTCCAACTGATTTCAGTGGGCTTTGGATCAGGGCCCAAGTGGGGATGTTTGCACAGTGCTCTCCTGGCTTTAGCTAGTGCCAATGTGTCTTCCTTCTTTTTCAGACACCAAATTAATCCCCATGTTCAAATATACCATTTCAGGTCCAGATATGATAGGGGAGATTTGGACTGGAGATCACCTTTGCATCATTCCCAATCTGTTAGCTGAACCTAGATCTCAGGAGAAGAAAAACTAATTTGTTACGCCAGCTTTCCACTATCCCCAACCCTTCCTGTCAGTTGTGAAGGAAGAAAGGAAGGGCTCTTCTAGACACTATTTAATCAGAAATGTTACACATTTTCTACTGAGGGGGTATTGCAGCATTCATTAAGCTAAACTTCAAAATAGTTATTGTAAGATATGCAGACCTACTTTCTTTTTTTCTTCTTTAGGTTCTTGATCACTACAATGACTAGACCTTCCTATTCTTGACAATTGTAAAATACTGGCCATAGCAATAGTAGTCACGCATCCCTAGCTTTTTGTGGTGGAGAAATGCAGATGTTATTTTCTTGTCATCAAGGGAAAACAGACTGACACTTTATAATGTTAAGAGAAGACTGTCAGACCCCACTGAAAATAATGAAGCCTGACAGTTCTTTGGTTAATACAAGGACTATCAGGGCTGTATATTTCAATTAGCCCTGACAGCAGTAGGGTTTAACGTGACGTTTATGTGAAGTGGTATGTTGGTAGCTTTCCTTCACACTTACATGGAAAAGGATCTCAGAAAAAATAAAACAAAACAAAACAAATGGGGTTCAATCTTAGTCCTCTTTATTTTAATACAATGAAGATATTTCCAGTGACTTAAACTGTGGAAAAACTTAAAGTCCTAAGGGCTTAGGATAAATTTTTCAACCTTGGGAGCCTAAAGTTAGGCACCAAAATCCAAATTTTAGCACCTAAAAAGTGGCTTGATTTTCCACAGGTACGTATTACCCATAGATCCCCTTGACTTCAAGAGGAGTTTTGAGTGCTCAGCAACACTGATAACAATCAAGCCACTGACCCGAGACCTAGTCTACACTTAAAAGTTTGGCAATAGAACTTTACTGGGAAAACCCCCAAGTGTAAATGCAGCTCATACCAGTTCCCCAAGTGAAATAAGATACACTGGCAAGAGCACTTTATGCCAATACAACTGCATCTACACTAGGGTTTTTGCTGGCATAGAAATGTCACAAAAAAACAAAGACCCCATAACCAACATTGCTGTATCTGCAAAAGTTCCTAGTCTAGGCCTGACCTGATTTAGGTTCCTCCCTATAGATTTTGGTTTCTAAATTTAGGTGTCAAATTAGGAATTTTTTTTTACCTTAGTGTGTGAGGCTGTTTTCTTTAAATGGTTTATAAAGACAAGAGGCTTGACTGATGCAGACGCCATTTGGCTAGAGCTCCCGTATCAAAGTACAAACACACCACCAATAAAAATGATTGTGTCTGCACTTGAGATGGGTGGAGGAAACAGTATTTTTTAAATGCATGAATGTGGTGTACATAAAAATGGGGAACAAATAACTCTTGTTATGGCCAAAGAAGCATTGTGCAGTATACCCCTTCTTTGTGCTTCTTTGTTGTTTGTACCATGTGTCATGGATAGACCCATGTGTCATATTAGAGTCCAATCCTGCTAGGTGCTGACTGCCCTCTATTCCCATTGAAATCAATGGAAGATGAGGGTGACAATTCAGAAAAGCTTCAAATTGGAAAAGTTACAGTGGAAAATTTCAGCATTTTCAATTGAAATGAAATGGTTGGACATGTCGAAATGAAAATTTGACATTTCAAATGAAAACCTTTGTTTCATTTTGAAATCTTTGATCTGCAGCAAAAATTTTCATTTCAATTCACCCATTTGGGAAGTTGAAAATTTTCATTAAAATTGACATTTACCTGTGAAAAATTTCAATTAAATGCCTTTTTCTGATGGGAAAATTTTTGGTTAGAAAATGTTTGACTAGTTTTAATACTGATCTGTATGTTCAGTATGGAAATTTCTGTGTGCCCTGACTTATTTTGCCTTGTTTTCTTCCTCTTCATCTTCCCATCTCTCTTTTACTGCTTTTTGGGTGGTTTACTTCACACTCTGCAAATGCTTCTTCTTTGTTATGCATGTTTAATTTAACATGGCTGCTTGGAGCAGGTGTCCTCATGAGAGGAAGTGAATATCCTCCCAGCAGCACTTTCTCAAAACAATCAGCAGATAGCAGCAAGTGTCTTTTTAACCTGGAGAGTCTCACAGCAAAGGTGGTGGTTCTCTTTTCAGACTGCCTAGCAACTGTGCCACATAATTGTGAACCTCCTTTTCCACTGCTTCTTTCATGGGCCTAGTTGTTCCCCACAAGACACAAGTAACTCACTGAGTTCCTGGAAACTGGGCCACTAGTGGGTTTTGTTTTTTTTTTAGCCTATTTCCAATTCTGACTCTCAATATCATACCGCCATGGCTATCTTCTACTTAGATTTCTTCTGAGGGCCGAGTTTTCAAAGGTGCTCAGGATTGGCCAAACTGTGCTCCATTGAAGTCAATGAGGATTTTACCATTAATTTCAATGGGTCCTGGGAACAGAAGTGAGTCAACAATGTGTGCTGTGGAAAATCCCACCCTGAATCTCTTTGCGTTTTTACCTTCTTTCTCTTTCTGTTCTTTGACCTGTTTCTCCTTTTGACTGGTCTTGGGAGGGGAAGGATGTGAGATAGTGGGGGTGGATGGGTGGGCAGTGAGTGCACAGAGAATGCTCAATCTCTTTGCCCCCAGCCGCCCTGTCACTTTTCCAATCAGTGTTGCAGCAGCTTGCTGCTGATTTTTATTTTTTTAGAGTACCAATAAATTTGACTCAAGCAATACCTGTATCCCTCCCTGTCTTTGCTCTTTTGCTTGTTTCTGTGACATTACTTACTGTAGAGGTGATTGGCTCAGGTGGGTTCTGGACTCAGATCAAATAAATTGTATACTCACTCCCAACGTATGAGGCGAGGCATATAGTGAGAGAAGTAAAAGCTAATTTCCTTTTTCAGGAATACTTGGTACATTTTATCTTTACCTTTTACCGTGGTACCCGTTGTCTAGTCTGTGTACCTTGAGAGCTATGGATATTTTCATGATAAAGAATTTGACAAATTATATTGTATTTTATTTTCTCCTCCCTCCCCTTCCTCCCTCCCTCAATAATTCCTTTCCAACAGTCCTCACCCACCTTTTCTCCACAACAAAAACAAAGATAAAAAGGATATTGGGTGAAATCCTGGCTCCACTGAATATGAATGGGAGTATTGCCATTGCCTTCAATTGAGCCAGGATTTCACCCATTTTACTCACTCCTCTGACTCTGTCTGTCGAATCTTATCTATCTAATCTAAACTAGATTATCTATCTAATCTAACTTCTTATCCCCATCACTATACTATCCGAGTGCCTCACAGTCATTAATGTATTTCTCTTTACAACACTCAGGCGACTAGAGAGCTGAACTGAGAAAAGAAAATGAAACTATAATTCTGTGGCTAACAATGACTTAAACAGCAGGTAACTTTGGTCTTTGTTCCATGGGAACTTTATGAACCAGAATCTTTCTGGCAATTTCATTGATATTACTGTGACCTCCTTCTCCTCTCCAGCTCCTCCCTTTTTGACAATGCTTAGCACACAAGTAAGATTCAGATCAAGAATGAAGGTTGCAGGAGGTTTTAGGTTTTAGGCCCAGCACTGTGAGCACCAGCCAGAACCTTACAAGACCTTTTATTTGAACTTCAACCTTGTCTCCTCTGTCTAATTGTAATGAACTATTTGTAGTTTTGCTCAGCCAAATTGACACCAGATAAAGTGATTTTCCCCCTCCTGCCATTCGAGGTAGGGTTGCCAACTTTCTAATCACACAAAACCAAACATCCTAGCCCCGCCTCTTCCTGAGGCCTCTGCCCTGCCCCTTCCTCTAGGCTCCACCCCCTCTCACTAAATTCCCCCTCCATCGGTGGCTCACTCTCCCCCACCCTCACTCACTTTCACTGGGCTGGGGCAGGGGGTTAGGGTGTGGAAGGGGGTGAGGGCTCTAAATGGGGGTGCGGGCGCTGGTTTGGGGCCAGAAATGAGGGGTTCAGGGTGCAGGAGGGGGCTCCGGGATGGGGCAGGGAGTTGGGGTGCAAGAGGGGGTGAGGGCTCTGGCTGTGGGTGCAAGCTCTGGGATGGGGCTGGGGATGAGTGGTTTGGGGTGCAGGAGGTGGCTCCGGGTTTGCGGGGGCTCAGAGCTGGGGCTAAGGGTTGGGGCGTGAGCTTACCTCGGGCACCTCACAGTCAGCGGCGCAGCAGGGCTAAGGCAGGCTGCCTGCCTGTCCTGGCTCCGCGCTGAACCCTGGAAGCGGCCAGCAGGTCTGGTTCCTAGGCGGGGGTGGGGGCAGGAAGCTCCGCAGCGCACGCTGCTTTTGCCTGCAGGCAACGCCCTCCCAACTCCCATTGGCCGGGAACTGTCCAGTGGGAGTGTGGAGTCGGTGCTCGGGCAACACGTGGAGCCCCGTGTCCTCCACTCCCCCCGCCTAGGAGCCAGACCTGCTGGCCACTTCCGGGGCGCAGCGCGGTCGCCCAGGACAGGTAGGGACTAGCCTGCCTTAGCCCCGCAGCACCACCGACCGGCCTTTTAACGGTCCAGTCGGCAATGCTGACCGGAGCTGCCAGGGTCCCTTTTCAACTGGGTGTTCCAGTCAAAAACCAGACACCTGGTCACCCTATTTCAAGGAAATGAGAAAATGGTAACTTTGCCAATTTGTGTTTGTGCACAAAAACGTTTTTGCACAAGATGGCGCTTACATGAGTTGGACAAGAGTCATAGATTCATAGACTCTAGGACTGGAAGGGACCTCGAGAGGTCATCGAGTCCAGTCCCCTGCCCTCATGACAGGACCAAATACTGTCTAGACCAGTGGTTCCCAAACTTGTTCCGCCGCTTGTGCAGGGAAAGCCCCTGGCGGGCCGGGCCGGTTTGGAAGCGGCGCAGGCCGAGGGACGTACTGGCCACCGCTTCCAGCAGCTCCCATTGGCCTGGAGCAGCAAACCGCGGCCACTGGGAGCCGCGATCGGCCGAACCTGCAGACGCGGCAGGTAAACAAACCAGCCCGGCCCACCAGGGGCTTTCCCTGCACAAGCGGCGGAACAAGTTTGGGAACCACTGGTCTAGACCATCCCTGATAGACATTTATCTAACCTACTCTTAAATATCTCCAGAGATGGAGATTCCACAACCTCCCTAGGCAGTTTATTCCAATGTTTAACCACCCTGACAGTTAGGAACTTTTTCCTAATGTCCAACCTAAACCTCCCTTGCTGCAGTTTAAGCCCATTGCTTCTTGTTCTATCCTTAGAGGCTAAGATGAACAAGTTTTCTCCCACCTCCTTATGACACCCTTTTAGATACCTGAAAACTGCTATCATGTCCCCTCTCAGTCTTCTCTTTTCCAAACTAAACAAACCCAATTCTTTCAGCCTTCCTTCATAGGTCATGTTCTCTAGACCTTTAATCATTCTTGTTGCTCTTCTCTGGACCCTCTCCAATTTCTCCACATCTTTCTTGAAATGCGGTGCCCAGAACTGGGCACAATACTCCAGCTGAGGCCTAACCAGTGCAGAGTAGAGCAGAAGAATGACTTCTCGTGTCTTGCTCACAACACACTTGTTAATGCATCTCAGAATCACGTTTGCTTTTTTTGCAACAGCATCACACTGTTGACTCATATTTAGCTTGTGGTCCACTATAACCCCTAGATCCCTTTCTGCCCTACTCCTTCCTAGACAGTCTCTTCCCATTCTGTATGTGTGAAACTGATTGTTCCTTCCTAAGTGGAGCACTTTGCATTTGTCTTTATTAAACTTCATCCTGTTTACCTCAGACCATTTCTCCAATTTGTCCAGATCATTTTGAATGTTGACCCTATCCTCCAAAGCAGTTGCAGTCCCTCCCAGTTTGGTATCATCTGCAAACTTAATAAGCATACTTTCTATGCCAATATCTAAGTCATTGATGAAGATATTGAACAGAGCCGGTCCCAAAACAGACCCCTGCGGAACCCCACTCGTTATACCGTTCCAGCAGGTATTGGAGCATCTTATAGCAGCTCATTTTAAAAAAACCTACTGTATTTCACCATAATGGTCTAAAACACTGTAGTTTACAATAGTGTTACTTACAAAGGACCCTAGACTTCAAACACTTATGCATGTGCTTAGCTTTACCCACTATGGGCTTGATCCTGAGTGAACACTTCTGGAGCTGACCCAGTAGAGCATTTAAGCACATGCTTAACAGTAAGTGTGTGGGGAGTCTAATTTGAAGTCAGTGGCAATACACGCATGCTTAAAGTTCAGCACATATATGAATTTCTTGGATTAGGGCCTAGACTCAGAGTGCGTAAACCTGAGGACTGACACACATGGATGCAGAACAGCCACAGCTTCCTTTGACTTGAATTGGAGTTATGGGTGATCAGCACCTCTGAAAACCAGCCCTGGTTTCTAAAGTTGGGTATCCAAAATATTTAGACATTGAAAATTAGAGACCACTTTTGAAACTGTGACCTTTCACTAAGGCATATTTTTGTCCATGCTCTGTGTTCACTAGGTTATGCCCATTTTATACACTGAAAAATAAATCGAAATGATTAGACATTTACAGAAACTACTAACGTCATTTTCCTGCCATAGCCAGGTAAATTGGCTAAACTTAAATCATAGATACTGTGTGCTAAGTTAGAAAAATTGAAAGTAAGATGATCTTTTTAAAGCCATATAACATTTAGGAAAGAAAAGGTGACTGACTGGCTTAGGGAATCATGAGGTGAATTTCGCATCTCTCGACTTCTTTGCTGAACTTCCACTGGTTTTAGTTAAAGCTTCACTAGAGTAAGGACTGCAGGATTTGGCCTTTTGGGCTCTACTCCTGCCACTTGGGTACATGCTTATCTTTATGCAATGGGAGTAGTTCCTCACTGGAAGGTCCTGTGACGTTGCACTCTATATGATTTTATGAAAATATGCTTATGTAACTGGAATATGCTTTATGCAAAAGGTCTCTTGTAAGGTATCATTACAAAGCTTATAATCTACTGAGTGTGGTCATCCTATTTGTATAAATGTACCACTCTTGTATCTGAAACTAGAAATATGAAATATAATTCTGAGGGACTATTGTAATTATGCAAAGTGTGGGCCATTAATAGTGGTTTGGAAGCTTGATGACTCACATTAACCAGGACAATTGACTGCAGATGGCTCTGTTTTACCTGTAAGTCTTCCTGTATATGTGTGTGCTGGCAAGTGGGTAATGAAGTCTTACAGTGACGTGTGATCATGTCACCTGAACTGGAATCCATCTTTAACCTGGTGCTTTTCCATTGAGAAGGGAGGGTGGGGAAACCAGAGGGACAAAGGGTTCCCTCCTCATGCAAAAGATATATAAGGGAGTGGAACAGAACAAAGGGAGCAGCCATCATGAGGAATCCCCTAGCTACCACCTGAGCTGGAACAAGGGCTGTACCAAGGGAAAGGATTGTGCCCAGACTAGGAAGGCATCCAGTCTTTGAAAGAGACTTATTGAAACATCTTTCAGGGTGAGATTTTATCTGTACTCAGTTGTATTACTGTATTAGGCTTAGATTTGTGTGTTTTATTTTATTTTGCTTGGTAATTCACTTTGTTCTGTCTGTTACTACTGGGAGCCACTTAAATCCTACTTTCTGTATTTAATAAAATCACTTTTTACTTTTTAATTAACCCAGAGTATGTATTAATACCTGAGGGGGGGCAAACAGATGTGCATATCTCTCTATCAGTGTTATAGAGGGCGAACAATTTATGAGTTTACCCTGTATAAGCTTTATACAGGATAAAACAGATTTATTTGGGGTTTATACCCCATTGGGAGTTGGGCATCTGAGTGTTAAAGACGAGAACACTTCTGTAAGCTGCTTTCAGTTAAGTCTGCAGCTTTGTGGCAAGTAATTCAGACCCTGTGTCTTTGTTGGAGCAGATGGGCATGTCTGGTTCAGCAAGGCAGGGTGCTGGGGTCCTGAGTTGGCAGGGAAAGCAGGGACAGAAGTAGTCTTGGCACATCAGTTGGCAGTTCCCAAGGGGGTTTCTGTGATCCAACCCATCACAGGTCCTGATTCAGAAAGGTATTTAAATTTACTTCAGTGAGACTATTCACATACATAAAGCTAGGAATGTGCTACGGTAGCTTAGTGAACAAAGTGGGGACAAAGTGGGTCATCAATTTCTAACTGAATATACTTTAGCCTCGCCTTTAGTTCCCTTTTTAATACAATGTGAGCCATTATGATGTGGGAGTGATCTAGAGGCTTCCTTCTGTGGTTTTGTCAGGGGTGGGGTGGGGGGAAGGGGCAGGTCACAAATTAACAGGAAATATTGTTGTGGACAGGATTCAGAACTAGTGCTAAGCTTAGTTTCCCTAGTTAGATATCTGCCATGTTAGAGTTGGGTGGATTATTTGTAGATATGTTTTTTTCCATTTAAATTTTCCTGTTTTTGAATTTACAAAATGTTTGTGTAATTAGAGCAATTTAAAAATAAACATGGTGACTTTTTGTGAAATAAATTGTGGTAGGACCAGGACTGGGACCCCATTGTGCTAGGCGATGTAAAAATACAGAACAAAAAGATATACTTAGAGCTCCTTGGCGTAGAGACTAAGATAAGAGACAACAGATGGATATAGACCAGGGGTGGGCAAACTTTTTGGCCCGAGGGCCACATTGGGGTTGCGCAACTGTATGGATGGCCGGGTAGGGAAGGCTGTGCCTCCCCAAACAGCCTGGCCCCTGCCTCCTATCCGCCCCCTCCCACTTCCCGCCCCCTGACTGCCCCCCTCAGAACCCTCAACCCATCTAACCCTCCTGCTCCTTGTCCCTTGACTGCCCCTTCCCGGGATCCCTGCCCCCTATCCAACTCCCCTGCTCCCTGTCCCCTGACTGCCCCAACCCCTATCCACACCCCTGCCCCCTGACAGCCCCCCTGGGACTCCCACCCCCATCCAACTGCCCTCTGTTCCTCGCCCCCTGACAGCCCCCCTGGGACTCCCACCCCCATCCAACTGCCCTCTGTTCCTCGTCCCCTGACCACCCCCTCCCAGGACCCCCTGCCCCTAACTGCCCCCCGGGATCCCACCCCCTTATCCAACCCCCCCTGCTCCCTGTCCCCTGACTGCCCTCCCTATCCACATCCCCGCCCCCTGACAGGCCCCCCGGGACTCCCACTCCCAACCCTCCCTGTTCCCCATCCCCTGACCGCCCCCCAGGACCTCCACCCCATCCAACCATCCCCTCCTCCCTGACTGCCCCCAGGACCCCCTGCTCCCTTACCCAACCCCCCTTCTCCCCGCCCCCTTACCAGCAGCAGGAGCTCGCAGCCATGACACCCAGCCAGAGCCAGCTGTGCTCCCCACACTGCCCAGCGGGAGCGGCGGGCCAGAGCGCGGCCCGTGTGGCGGCGTGGCTGCAGGGGAAGGGCTGGGGACTAAGCTCCCCGGCCTGGAGCTCAGGGGCTGCGCAGGACGGTCCTGTGGGCCGGATATGGCCCGCAGGCCATAGTTTGCCCACGTCTGATATAGACAGACAGGGGATCACAAGGAGCCAGCATGACAGGGAGTGGTCTTAGCATACCAGCAGCCTAATTGTTGTCAACATTTTGTAGGCATCATGGCAAAGGAGAGTTTTGAGTAGGGATTTGAAGGTGGATAATGAGGTAACTTTGCAGATCTTTATGGGGACCTCCTCCCAGGTGTGAGGGGCAGCATGGGAAAAAGCTCAAAAGTACTTGTTTCAAAATTTAACAAGTGGGCAATGGGAGTTTCATCATGGGCCAGTTGCATCAATATCTCAATAGCAAATGATAGGTAGGGTGGGAATTGGCCATGAAGGGCCTTGAAAGCATACACAAGCCGCTTATGTTTGATGCTGTAAAGAAGGAGGAGCTTGCAGAGGGATGCAAAGAAAGGGGTGGCACAATCAAAGCAACAGGGCTAGGAAAACAATCTTTTTACCCACATTCTGAATGGTTATGAGTGGGGCAAGATTGCATTTGACAAGGCCGGATAACATCTGTCTATGATATTTCTAAAATGCCTGTTATCCTGGGATTCTGCTCCCCCACCAGTAGATGAATCATTTAATTGAGAGTTGTCAGCTGGGAGAATGGGGCTCCTAGTATTTACAGTATCAACATAATCACTTGGTATAGGTTCTTGATCCTTGATTGGCTGTGCCTACGCTAAATGGTCAGGAAGTGTAGAAGAAGCCATTTTGATTAATTTTTTTCTGAGGGAATGGCTGTGGTTTTTGCTTTCTTTGTGAGACAGGCATTAAAAAATACATTGGAAACATAAACAGAAAGCAGCTTCATGCCGCTCCCTGTGATGCAGTATGTGTGGAAGCACAGCTGGCTGGCCCCATATAAAGACCATCTGGGATTTGAGGTTGACAGTGGACATGCTTATTGAAGTCACCAAATGGGAAACTGTCAACCCATCCAAGATTCTGTGTGAGGGAACTAGGTGGCTCAGGAGATTGACCAGACCTATTCTTTTCACCCCTGGATCACAGGTTCATATGTCCAGCACAACTCAATAGTGACTGAGGGTATGTCTAACCCCGAGGCTGGCCCACATCCGCTGACTCAGATTCATGGGGCTTGGGCCATGGGGCTGTAAAGTTGAAGTGTAGAAGTTGGGCTCAGGCTGGAGCCTGGGCTCTGAGACACCGCAAGGGGGAGGATTCAAGAGCTTGGATCCAGCCTGAGCCTGAAAGTCTACACTGCAATTTTATAGCCCCGCGAGCCCAAATCAGCTGACCCAGGCCCGCCACGGGTGTTTTAGTGCAGAGTAGACATATCCTGATAGGTCTTGCCTATACTGGGGGTTATAGCCAACTGTGTTGCTGCACCAATAGTGTAGCCAGGCCAAGCTGCTAATTGCCCCAGTGGAGCTCACCCATTTATGTGGTGGATTATATTGGATTGCCCTGTCCATTCTAAGGGTTTACACCAGTGCAGCTTCATTGATGGCTGACCATCAATGACAGTAAGCCATGTGTGGGCAAGATCATAGTTGTTATCATCTGATGGCTACTTCGTGGCTAATTTTTAAATGGGCTAAGGGATCTCATTCTAATGTTTTTAGTGGCCAAGTGTGCACATCACAAAAATTGGTCCCCTTTTTAACAGTCTCACCAGAGAGGTCAAGGACTCACGTGGCGTGGATCCTCGATTAGCTCAACCAATGCAAACCCCAGCTTGCTCTTGTCTGCACTTAGGGGCCAACACTGGTGCTACTACAGCAGTTGCTAGCCATTGGTTTGTGGCTTGGGGATATTCCACAGTATAGACAAGACCTCAATTACCCTCTTATCCTGAGGGTATGTCTACATTGCAAGTGAAAGTGTGATTGCAATATGGATAGGCATAGCCCTTGTTAGCTTTAATCTAGCTAGCATGGGTAACAAGAGCAGTGTAGGTGTGGTTGCATGGGTTTTAGCATGGACTAGCAATCAAAGTAGCAACCTCTAGGGAGGTTGGGTACTTACTGTGAAGCCCATGCCACCATGTTTACAATGGTGTTGTTACCCAGGCTAGCTAGGTTAAAGCTAACACACGTATGCCTACCCATGCTACAGACACACCTTCACGTTGCGGAGAGGTGGTCCCTGAACCAAAGGATTGTGGCTTATTAGTAGGTTAGTAGGGGGCATGTTTGGTGCCACTGCCTGTGCTGTTCCTGTTGAGGATAAACAAAGGGCTTCATTTGGTGGTACGATCAATCCAGCATGTTTCATAAGCACTACATTTTCTTTTTAAATAACTATGTAGATGAAAAGGTTCTGGGAGTTGAACACGTCAAGCTGGTTATTTATTTATTTGGGGGAAATAAGGTATATTACAGTTCCTACTTATATAACTGTGTCGACTGCAACTAAGATATAGAAAATGCTCCTCTGTTAGTAGTGTGTAAAGATGGGATGAGGGAAAAGGAGCTGAGAGTGGGTGGGGAGTCCTAAGTGGGAAAGTGGGTGACCTGACATTTCACAATGTCACTTTGCTGAGCTTCACTTGAGCCTTTAGAAACGAGGGACAACAGAACATGAACACTGAGATTAATCTATATAATGATCTGGAATGGACGAACCAGGCTAGAAAAGAGCAGAACCCACTTTCTGAATCTCCCTCCCCAAATGCCATTGCACTGAAGAGAATCAAACCTTGGTGCTTTCTTAAACAGAGGCATTTTTAACACCTTTATCTAAGAATTATGTTAGCCTTGCTGAATTTCAGAGAGGGCAAAGAAGTGGGTGGGGGCGGGAGGAAGGCAATAATCTGCTTATGCTTGTAAAATAAGGTCTGTTGTTCTGAGGTTAGTTTGCCCCCTCCTCAAATGCCAGGGTTTGAGAGTCCTGCTTGTAAACTGCAAACATGTTGATGCTAAGTTTCATCTGACACTATTCAATCCTGCTTGTTCCAGTACTAGCTGCATGAAAGAGACATTTTCCAGCACCTGTGTTCTCATTGGTGCCTCCAGCAAAGCCCTGCAGATGAACCATTAGAAATACATGCTGACCTTAACGAAGGAGCCGACATACTTCACTCATAGCACTCAGCGAGCAATCAGACCGCATCCCAGTGACATTCATCACAGCTGCCGGCAACGGCCTTTAATTCATCTGGTATTTAACCAGGGTGAAATGCCCCCTAGCTGTATCATGTTTGTTGGTGTTAGATGAACCCAGTTCATCTCCTGCTTACTAAAGTTCAGGAATTAACACCAATCCATGGTTTGCAGGCAGTTCAACCTCTGCACAAAATACTTGTCATCTTTTTGTCCTTTATTATATTTTTGTTCTTTGCCGTTTGCTTTTCAAACTGTCCTTGTCTCTCCATGAACATCAAGTTAAATACTTCTGGTATCAGAACAGCAAAGGTTAAGATTTGACACGTTAGAGATGCAGCACACTAGTGAAATAATTAGCACTGGTGATTATAGGAAATTGCCTGGCTTCTTTCAGTAAAAGTTCAAAAATAGCAAGGGTGTGAATATGCCTGATTCTTCTTTTAAAAAATTATGTGGCTGAGGCACTCTTTAAAAATGATGGGTAGTGGTACTTTACTTGAAAACATAAGTCTCAGACTTTTTTACACTGTATATTTATTTGTTGCAGAATCTTTAAAGAAAAACCATTGAATTTACTTGTCTGGGCTTGATCCTCCATCAGGGAAGCTAATGAAAGCTATGCTATTGACTTCAATAGGAGACTGAGCAAGCCCACAGGGCATGATCCAAAGCTGGTTTAAGTCATTGGGAACATCTCCATTAACATCAATAAGCTTTGGATCAAGCCCATTCTGAAAAACTTGAGAGATATTATAGTAAAGCTCCAATTGATTTCATTGCTGTCAGGATTTTACCTGGAACTCTAAATACATACCACACATCTGGGGTAGTGATAACTTTCAGGAAGATGGCATTTATTGAGCACCTTTCACTGCCTCACCTGAACTCTGCCACTAATCCATCTCCTCTGGGCCTTCTTATAACATGCCAAATCTTTAAACAGCTTCAAAGAGCCACCTTAATATTTGAAATTAATCTACCACAAAAATATTTCCTTCTAAATAATTTACTGTATAAATACATTTTTCCTTCTTTCTCCAAATGTGCAGTTTCTCCCCATGGTTTTGCTGGTTGGAGGCTCAGAAGAGAAATACTTCAGTCATGGAAAATGACACGTCAAACCAAAATTGGGACTTAATATTATTGATATTTCTGAGGCAAAAACAAGGAGAAAGAAATTGCAGGCCTTCCCTAGATGATGCAGGAGGCAGAAGATAACTTATTTCACTCTCTCAAAGGTGAATTGGTTCAGTTGGGCTTTCTCAGTAGTGAAAAGTAGTAACAATTCATTTTTGTTACTAAAATAACAACCCCAAATATTTAAAAATCATGAGTGAAGCCCCCAAATAATCAGATTTTAATAAATTTGGGTAATTTCTAAGGGTATGATTGGCTCATGTATTTAGGCTTTTTTTCACCATGCTGAGGGCTAGATTTTTTTTTATTATTATTTTTAATCAAAGCTGAAGTCTTCATATTATCAGTTTACTCCAGGAAGTTGGAATTTTGTGAGACTTGCAATAAAATCACGATTTGGCAACACTAAGTAGACATGTAATACGAAATTGAAGCGGATTTGCACAGTATCAAGATACCAGTTTTAAACAGTCTCTCTTTAGAGCCAAACCTCTTGTTATATAATGACTCTTACTCTGCTGTCTTGATTGTGAAGGAAAAGACTTGGTTGATTTATATATTTGTCTGATTTAGATACTAACTGTGCAGGCATGGAGATCTGCCTCTATAATTCTCTTTGCAGGATCAAGGCCTTAGATTGTAAATTACTTGGCACAGGAAACTTGTCTTTTTATATCTCTGTAAAGTGCCATGCACATAACAATAATTATAAATAATATTGGATAATTACGGCTATCGGCAATAAAGCATGGCATCCTGAGTCAATGGAGCTGTAGACATGCTGATCCCATTTCCTATGAAATATTATTCAGATCAAATAACAGAAGGGATATTTTTGAGGCTATTGGGAACCCTTTTTATGGATTGCATTTACAAATAAGGTGCTGGTCCTTAGAAGTGATCATATCTTGAGCTTATTTTGGATGTATAGGTATGTACTGTACTCATTGAGCTGACATTCTGTGGTGAGGGTGTGATAGTCTCTTGCATACATTTTATTTCTTTTTTTCCTTCCTTTTAAATTACATTTATTTTATTTTATTTTTTGTTAGGAAAATGGTTAGGTTCTTTAAATTAATGGAATTTGGGTTGGATTGTAATGTTGCCAGCTCTTGTGAAGTTATTTGAGTCTTGAGATATTAGAGCTCCTGCTCCCAGAGTCAGGTGATTATATGAGGTTCTCGGCTTTTATTTTTAAACAAGTTAGTTTCTAGCCTGATGGTTGTGGAGAAGAGCTTGAAAATGTGAAAATCTCATGATATTTAATACAATCTCATGATTTGAGGGGCCTGACTCATGATTTTTGAAGACATAGTTCACAATACTGGATTTATCAAGAAGTGTCAAATTATTCCTTGCACACAAATAATGTGACAAATATAGCCTTTCTATTTGTGAATTGTTCATGAACTGATCTTGATTTTTTAAATCTCCTATTTATTTATACGCATATAAACATTTAAGGCCAGATCCATGAGGTGGCTTAGGTGCCTAAAAAAGCCCAGACTTTGGTGCCTAACCCAAGATTTAGGCACCACTGCAATCCATAAAACCCCTGCTTGGCTGCCACCTAATCCTGTAGGTGTCTAAACCTTCTCAGTGCCAAATTTTCACTGTAAAAAGTCCTCTAGCTGCCTAAATTTCAGCACTGGGCACGTGCACAACTCTGCGCATCTGATGCCTGTCCTATCTCACCCTTAAGCCCCAGTGTGATTCTTCACCGGGGGATAATAATCATTTAGATCAATAAAGTATGCTGTGGAAAATCCCACCCTGAATCTCTTTGTGTTTTTACCTTCTTTCTCTTTCTGTTCTTTGCCCTGTTTCTCTTCTTGACTGGTCTTGGGAGGGGAAGGATGTGAGATCGTGGGGGTGGATGGGTGGGCAATGAGTGCACAGAGAATGCTCAATCTCTTTGCCCCCAGCCGCCCTGTCACTTTTCCAATCAGTGTTGCAGCAGCTTGCTGCTGATTTTTATTTTTTTAGAGTACCAATACATTTGACTCAAGTAACACCTGTATCCCGCCCTGTCACTTTGCTCTTTTGCTTGTTTCTGTGACATTATTTAGTGTAGATATGAGTGGCTCAGATGGGTTCCTGATTCAGATCAAATAAATCTTCTAGTCACTTCCAAAGTATGAGGTGAGGCATAAGTGGGAGAATTAAATGCTTTTTCAGGAATACTTGGTACATTTTATCTTTACCTTTTACTGTGGAACCCGTTGTCTAGTCTGTGTACCTTGAGATCTATGGATATTTTCATAATAAAGAATTTGACAAATGATATATTGTATTTTCTCCTCCCTTCCTCAATAATTCCTTTCCAACAGTCCTTGCCCACCTTTTCTCCACAACAAAAACAAAGATAAAAAGGATATTGGGTGAAATCCTGACTCTACTGAAATGAATGAGAGTATTGCCATTGCCTTCAATTGAGTCAGGATTTCACCCGTTTCTCTCTCTCTCTCTCTCTCTCTCTCTCTCTCTCTCTCTCTCACACACACACACACACACACACACACACACACACACACACACACACACACACACACACACACACACGTCTGTCTGTCTGTCTAATTTTATCAATCTAATCTAGTTTATCTATCTATCAACTATTTGTTAAGTACCATGGAATATTTAGTTACAAGAAATTTGAATCATACAGTTTATCCTAATCCACAACACTTACAAACATGTTACATTTGAAATGTAAAATAGTAAGTAAGGCTGTTATTTTAACAACATTTTTTATTTTTGTTTTTAACTGGAGAGAGTTTTAAGAAGGAGAACCCCCTTGTTTGACAGTCTCTTAGATAGTATCAAAGATGGTAACTGTCCTTTTGGGGAAAAGAGGATAAGTTAGTTGAGATGGGCTGGAGCTGTTTATATTAAAGTCTGATCCGGTTTCATCCCAGGTGGTGGTTGGGATTCAGCTTGAGGCAGTAGAAGTGGCAATGTCATCTGGGTCTCTTTCTCTGGTCTAAATTGGTCAGGACATCTCTCAGAATTAGGATGAAAAAAGTCCAGTGTCCCAGCAGATGGTTGGATGGCTGCTATGATAGTGACGCTCGCTTCGGTAGCCAGTTGTTTTCCCCAAAGTCTTTTTCTTTAAAGACGTGCAAAGGGAATGATGGGTGGAATAGCCCATCTCCTCCTTACATTGTCTACTAATTAGGCCTAATTTTTGACACATTAATTTTGGTTTACTGATTTTTGGATTCATACTCTTTATGTTTACTAAGCATGATTTTAACACAGTCTTCCAGTTATATCTGTAGGCCTTTTCGTTTGAACTAATTCCATTTTTTGGTCTCCCTTTTGAACCCTTTTCCCATCAACATTTGTTGTTACAGGTTACTGTGACCCTTATGAACCTTACATACTTTTTGCAAAAAGAACAGGAGTACTTGTGGCACCTTAGGGTATGTCTACACTACGAAATTAGGTCGAATTTATAGAACCCGGTTTTATAGAAATCGGTTGTATACAGCCGATTGTGTGTGTCCCCACATAAAATGCTCTAAGTGCATTAAGTCGGCGGACCGCGTCCACAGTACCGAGGCTAGCGTCGACTTCCGGAGCGTTGCACTGTGGGTAGCTATCCCACAGTTCCCGCAGTCTCCGCCGCCCATTGGAATTCTGGGTTGAGATCCCAATGCCTGAATGATGCAAAACAGTGTCGCGGGGGGTTCTGGGTACATGTCGTCAGGCACCTACCCCTCCGTCAGAGCAACGGCAGACAATCGCTTCGCGCCTTTTTACCTGGGTTACCTGTGCAGACAACATACCACGCCAAGCATGGAGCCCGCTCAGCTCAGCTCAGCTCACCGTCACCATATGTCCTCTGGGTGCCGGCAGACGTGGGACTGCATTGCTACACAGCAGCAGCTAATTGCCTTTTGGCAGTAGATGGTGCAGTATGACTGGTAGCCTTCATCGGCGATCTGGGTGCTGGCAGACGTGGGGCTGGGAGACGTGGGGCTGCATTGCACACAGCAGCAGCCCCTTGCCTTTTGGTAGAAGATGGTATATTACGACTGGTATCCGTCGTCATCGTACTGCAGTGGCTGTCAATCATGGGCACCTGGGCAGACATGCTCAGTCCTATCGAACTGTCTTGATGATGATGGCTATCAGTCGTAGTATGCTATTTTCTGCCAAGCGCCCAGTATTTTCTGCCAAGCACCCAGAAGATGCCGAGGGCTATCAGTCATGCTGCACCGTCGTCTGCCAGCTTAAGATGTAAAAAATAGATTTGTTCTGTATTCATTTGCTTCCCCCTCCCTCCGTGAAATCAACGGCCTGCTAAACCCAGGGTTTTGAGTTCAATCTTTGGGGGGGCCATTCTATGTGACAGTTGTTTGTGTTTCTCCCTGATGCACAGCCACCTTTGTTGATTTTAATTCCCTGTACCTGTACGCCATGTCGTCACTCGCCCCTCCCTCCCTCCCTCCCCCGGTCCGTCAGATACTAGTTTCGCGCCTTTTTTCAGACCAGACGCCATAGCTAGCACTGGGATCATGGAGCCCGCTCAGATCACCGCGGCAATTATGAGCACTATGAACACCACGCGCATTGTCCTGGAGTATATGCAGAGCCAGGACATGCCAAAGCAAAACCAGGACCAGTCGAGGAGGCGATTGCAGTGCGGCGACGAGAGTGATGAGGAAATTGACATGGACATAGACCTCTCACAAGGCACAGGCCCCAGCAATGTGGAAATCATGGTGTTCCTGGGGCAGGTTCATGCCGTGGAACGCCGATTCTGGGCCCGGGAAACAAGCACAGACTGGTGGGACCGCATCGTGCTGCAGGTGTGGGACGATTCCCAGTGGCTGCGAAACTTTCGCATGCGTAAGGGCACTTTCATGGAACTTTGTGACTTGCTTTCCCCTGCCCTGAAGCGCCAGAATACCAGGATGAGAGCAGCCCTCACAGTTGAGAAGCGAGTGGCGATAGCCCTGTGGAAGCTTGCAACGCCAGACAGCTACCGGTCAGTCGGGAATCAATTTGGAGTGGGCAGATCTACTGTGGGGGCTGCTGTGATCCAAGTTGCCAGGGCAATGAAAGACCTGGTGATATCAAGGGTAGTGACTCTGGGAAATGTGCAGGCCATAGTGGATGGCTTTGCTGCAATGGGATTCCCAAACTGTGGTGGAGCGATAGACGGAACCCATATCCCTATCTTGTCACCGGAGCACCAAGCCACCGAGTACATAAACCGCAAGGGGTACTTTTCAATGCTGCTGCAAGCCCTGGTGGATCACAAGGGACGTTTCACCAACATCAACGTGGGATGGCCGGGAAAGGTACATGATGCTCGCGTCTTCAGGCACTCTGGTCTGTTTCGAAAGCTGGAGGAAGGGACTTTCTTCCCGGACCAGAAAATAACCATTGGGGATGTTGAAATGCCTATCGTGATCCTTGGGGACCCAGCCTACCCCTTAATGCCATGGCTCATGAAGCCGTACACAGGCAGCCTGGACAGTAGTCAGGACCTGTTCAACTACAGGCTGAGCAAGTGCCGAATGGTGGTGGAATGTGCATTTGGACGTTTAAAAGCGCGCTGGCGCAGCTTACTGACTCGCTCGGACCTCAGCGAAAAGAATATCCCCATTGTTATTGCTGCTTGCTGTGCGCTCCACAATATCTGTGAGAGTAAGGGGGAGACATTTATGGCGGGGTGGGAGGTTGAGTCAAATCGCCTGGCCGCTGATTACGCGCAGCCAGACACCAGGGCGGTTAGAAGAGCACAGCAGGGTGCGGTGCGCATCAGAGAAGCTTTGAAAACAAGTTTTGTGACTGGCCAGGCCACGGTGTGAAACTTCTGTTTGTTTCTCCCTGATGAACCCTCTGCCCCCCCCCCACCCGGTTCACTCGACTTCCCTGTAAACCAACCACCCCACCGTCCCCTCCCCCCTTCGAGCACCGCTTGCAGAGGCAATAAAGTCATTGTTACTTCACATTCATGCATTCTTTATTAATTCATCACACAACTAGGGGGATAATTGCCAAGGTAGCCCGGGATGGGTGGGGGAGGAGGGAAGGAAAAGGACACACTGCAGTTTAAAACTTTAACTCTCATTGAAGGCCAGCCTTCTGATGCTCGGGCAATCATGTGGGGTGGAGTGGCCGGAGGCCCCCCCACCGTGTTCTTGGGCATCTGGGTGAGGAGGCCATATGGAACTTGGGGAGGAGGGCTGTTGGTTACACAGGGGCTGTAGCGGCGGTCTCTGCTCCTGCTGCCTTTCCTGCAGCTCAACCATACGCTGGAGCATATCAGTTTGATGCTCCAGCAGCCGGAGCATCGACTCTTGCCTTCTGTCTGCAAGCTGACGCCACCTATCCTCTTCAGCCCGCCACTTGCTCTGTTCATCCCGCGATTCAGCCCGCCACCTCTCCTCTCGTTCATACTGTGCTTTTCTGTAGTCTGACATTGACTGCCTCCATGCATTCTGCTGTGCTCTGTCAGCGTGGGAGGACATCTGGAGCGCCGTGAACATATCATCCCACGTCCGCCGTTTTCTCCTTCTAATCTTCACTAGCCTCTGTGAAGGAGAAACATTTGCAGCTGGTGGAGGAGAAGGGAGAGGTGGTTAAAAAGACACATTTTAGAGAACAATGGGTACACTCTTTCACGTTAAATTTTGCTGTTCACATTACACAGCACATGTGCTTTCGTTACAAGGTCACATTTTTTCCTCTTATATTGAGGGCCTGCCGGTTTGGTGTGAGAGATCACTCACGCAGTGCCAGGCAACAGATTTCGGCTTGCAGGCAGCCATGGTAAGCCACAGTCTTTTGGCTTTTTTAACCTTCTTAACATGTGGGAATGGTTTCAAACAGCAGCGCCCTCATTTCCCATATCAAGCACCCGTTGGGTTGGCCATTTAAAATGGGTTTGCAATGTAAAAGGAGGGGCTGCTGTTTCAGGGTTAACATGCAGCACAAACCCAACTAATTCCCCTCCCCCACACCCAATTCTCTGGGATGATCACTTCACCCCTCCCCCCACCACGTGGCTAACAGTGGGGAATATTTCTGTTCAGCAGAGCAGGAACGGGCACCTCTGAATGTCCCGTTAATAAAATCGCCCCATTTCAACCAGGTGACCGTGAATGATATCACTCTCCTGAGGATAACAAAGAGCGATAAGGAATGGATGTTGTCTGCATGCCAGCAAACACCAGGACCATACGCTGCCATGCTTTGTTATGCAATGATTCCAGACTACGTGCTACTGGCCTGGCGTGGTAAAGTGTCCTACCATGGCGGACGGGATAAGGCAGCCCTCCCCAGAAACCTTTTGCAAAGGCTTTGGGAGTACATGAAGGAGAGCTTTCTGGAGATGTCCCTGGAGGATTTCCGCTCCATCCCCATACACGTTAACAGACTTTTCCAGTAGCTGTACTGGCCGCAATTGCCAGGGCAAATTAATGATTAATCATTAAACACGCTTGCTTTTAAACCATGTGTAATATTTACAAAGGTACACTCATCAGAGGTCCCCTGTGTGCCCTCAGGATCTGGGAGCACGCCTTGGGTGAGTTCGGGGGTTACTGGTTCCAGGTCCAGGGTGATAAACATATCCTGGCTGTTGGGGAAACCGGTTTCTCCGCTTCCTTGCTGCTGTGAGCTATCTACATTAGCTTCATCCTCATCTTCCTCGTACCCCAAACCCACTTCCCTGTGTGTTTCTCCAGTGAGGGAGTCATAGCACACGGTTGGGGTAGTGGTGGCTGCACCCCCTAGCATGGCATGCAGCTCCGCGTAGAAGTGGCATGTTTGCGGCTCTGCCCCGGACCTTCCATTTGCCTCTCTGGCTTTGTGGTAGGCTTGCCTTAGCTCCTTAATTTTCACGCGGCACTGCTGTGTGTCCCTGTTATGGCCTCTGTCCTTCATGGCCTTGGAGACCTTTTCTAATATTTTGCCATTTCGTTTACTGCTTCGGAGTTCAGCTAGCACTGATTCATCTCCCCATATGGTGAGCAGATCCCGTACCTCCCGTTCGGTCCATGATGGAGCTCTTTTGCGATCCTGGGACTCCATCACGGTTACCTGTGCTGATGAGCTCTGCGTGGTCACCTGTGCTCTCCACGCTGAGCAAACAGGAAATGAAATTCAAACGTTCGCGGGGCTTTTCCTGTCTACCTGGTCAGTGCATCTGAGTTGAGAGTGCTGTCCAGAGCGGTCACAATGAAGCACTGTGGGATAGCTCCCGGAGGCCAATAACGTCTAATTCCGTCCACACTACCCCAATTCCGACCCGCTAAGGCCGATTTTATCACTAATCCCCTCGTCGGAGGTGGAGTAAAGAAACCGGTTTAAAGGGCCCTTTAAGTCAAAAGAAAGGGCTTCGTCGTGTGAACGTGTCCAGGCTTAATTCGATTTAACGCTGCTAAAGTCGACCTAAACTCATAGTGTAGACCAGGCCTTAGAGACTAACAAATTTATTTGAGCATAAGCTCAAAGTGGGCATATACAAAGGTGCTTGGATGTTGCACATATGTTTGAAAACTAACATTTGGGCATAAATTAATAAGGTAGAACTTTCATTCTTATTACGATTTCTCTCATTTGAAGTCTGATCCAACTCCCACTGAAATCAGTTTGCAATTAATTGCAATGGAAGTTGCATTGGCTCACTTGTTACTTTTTTTTAAACAGGCAGTTTTATATGTGTGTTTGAGTCCCACACCCCAACCCTCCCAGAGCTGGGCAAAACTTTACATCGGTGTTTGGTTTTGATTTTGAAAACCTTGTTGGTTGGGTTTTTGTTTGACAAAAGTAGGAATTATTCCTATTCTGGTTTCATCTCATCTGGCACATTTAGGGTGGAGAGCTAGGTAAATGGGTCTACTCTTGGTCCATCTAATTTCTAGTAAAGGCAGGGTTTTATCTGTAGGGCAGAGTTTTATCTGCAGGGCTAGTCTGTTAGCTGAGGTTTGTTTTGCAAGGCCAGAATGAAGGGTGGTTTAGACCTGGCTTCTAAGGCCTGGTGGCAGGTGCATGGTAATACTCTCCTTTTGTTCCCATTTTAATAGTTTTAAAGAGTATCTGTGCTTTTCATTTTTTGTAAACAATACTAGCAAGGCAAAGACACGTGGAAAATATTTGTTTTATTTATAACTTAGTAGTTAAAAAAACAAATATAGCCCAGCACAGCCGTTGTTTTATCACACCATATTGTACTCACTCTTCCGCCTCTCAGGATGACAGTCCTGGGATCCAGATGCCAACCTGTGGAAGATGGATTTCCAGACACAGCATCTGGCTCCTTGTGTGAGTCCTGAGGCGGTTGGTTGTGTTGGTGTCTGTGGAGTTGCCTCTGGCTTTGACATGTGGATGGGTTAGTCATTTGACGGGCTTTGTGGCTGTGTTGGCCTCTTGAATGCTGTCTTATTTTGATTCACCTTTCAGTCTGTCAGTTCGCACTTTTTAATGATTTTTTATACATTGTTCTGTTTATGAAGAATTGTTGTTTTTGTACATGGGCACAGTAAAAGTGATAGTATAAGCAGCAGGCAGAACCTGCCTAGCACAAGCTTTTTGCACACCGGGCTGTTCCTAAGCCTATCTGCTACATAGGTTGTCTGGTTTTTTTTGTTTGTTTTTTTCCTTTTTTGATTTGTGCAGGAAGCATTTCATAGATTCATAGATTCTAGGACTGGAAGGGACCTCGAGAGGTCATCGAGTCCAGTCCCCTGACCTCATGATTTGTGAATCATTTCTGTGTAACTGAGAGACCAGTTCCTGCAAACATTCACCCCATGTGTACCCTTCCTCCTGTGTGAAGTCCCACTGAAGTCAAAGGAACTACATGTAGATGTAAAGATAGATACACAGTATGGAGCCAAATGGACTTACTTGTCTGAGTAAAGCAAGAAGGATTTGGCATGTGTAGTAACTGTCATTGCTAGTTAGGCAAGTGTAAACAACTTTACCCTTCCGCCGGGTGAATCCCCCCAGCTGCCCAAATTGCTGCAAGAAGTGCATATTGCACCCTCCTTGACCCTTTGGGATGAATCAAGCTCTCTCTATATAAAAACTGCAGCGCTCAGCAACCCTACACAACAATTTAGGGTAAGAAATGAAGAGGAACAGTATATCCAATTGAAATGAATGGAGGACAATGGCCCCAAATAAAGACCAAAGAATAACAGTAATTCAGGAAGCTTAAAACAACATGTTAACTTCTTTAAGTTTAACATATTGTCTCAAAGCCAGGTTTCCTGATTCCAAATTTCTAGGGAAAATCATATTCAATAACAACCAGACTTAATTACGTGGCTAGATTCCTGAAAATTGCTCCCTTTGAAAATCACTCATAGCCTGTAGCTAGTGTGAAACGATGCCACACAAGCGCTCTAAAGTTTGCACTTGGGGTGCCACTCAGACGGTAGCAAATGAACATCAAGGTTTCACTATGAAACCTGAAATTATGTTGGGCCAATCTAAGAGACCATTTACTCCCAGTGCAGTGCTTGAGATTGACAAAGCCAGGCCTCGTAACTGTCCCATAGTATAATTTCACGAGGTTGAAAGACAGAGCTGGGTAGATCCCATGCATTGGATCTGCTCTAGCCTTAGGCCTGGTCTACACTGGGGAGGGAGGGGGGGATCGATCTAAGTTATGCAACTTCAGCTACGTGAATAACATAGCTGAAGTCGACGTACTTAGATCGACTTACTGTGGTGTCTTCACCACGGTGAATCGACTGCTGCTGCTCCCCCGTCGACTCCGCCTGCGCCTTTCGCGGTGGTGGAGTACAGGAGTCGACGGGAGAGCGCTCGGGGGTCG